>NC_133555.1:44899955-45248705 GCF_048773025.1 Camelus bactrianus | reverse complement strand
CAATGCTGTGTTAATTTCTGGTGTACAACATAGTGATTCATTTATACATATATATTCATTTTCATATTCTATTTCATCATAGGCTATTACAAGGTATTGAATATAGTTCCCTGTGCTGTACAGTAGGTTCTTATTGTTTATCTATTTTATATATGGTAGCATGTATCTGCAGCTTTTTCTTAAAATTACTCCCTACCACAGCACAGCAGCAGCTATTTCAATACAACCTTTAAATGAAAGGGACACATGGGGAAGATGTGTCCCATTATGAACGTTCCTCCATGCACTTGTCAATGGCTGCTCTGCTGGGGGTGGGGGCAGCAAATGAATTCAAGGTGGCCTTTGCCACTGTAGAGTCTGGATGAAACAACTAGACAGAGGACTTACGGGGAGAAAAAAAGAGAAAAGCTTTATTTACTGACTTAGTCTTTCAAGGAAACATGGAGATTAAAAAAAAAAAAAAAACCTGGGCGATAGCACAGTATGAAAAGATACCTTTCCCACAGAATAGCAGTGTAGCTCTAGAATTATTATTTCTTAAGCCCAAACGAAAGCTGAGTGTGCACCTCCACAAGTCACGGGGAGGAAGGCCCGAGCTGCTTCCACCCTTCCTTTCTCCTGCAAGTGGCCCTGAGACCCTTCTGCAGCCTCCCAGCAGCCTGAGTGCCTGCGCAGGCCTGGGGCCCCGTGCCCTGCAGACCGGTACCTGGAAGGCCTCCAGGTGGCCCCCGCGTGGCTCTGTTTAGACAGAGGAGGTGCCAGCTGGCAGCAAGAGCAGCAGCTGAAGACCTGGCAACAGACGCAGCCTCTCCCTTGGCAGCTGCGCGGGCACCGGGAATCCCGTCCGGGGTGTGTGTGGATGTGTGTGCGTGTGTGTTGGTGGGGGTGCCCTGTTCCAGCTGCTTCTGTCTGTGGACAGCAGAGGTCCGCAGTCACAACTCTGGCAATTTCACTCTGACCCAGGCAAAAACATTCGCTGTCTTCGTTAACCGGTCTAAACTGGATTTTCATCCCGATGGTAGTAAGATCGGAGAACTTTGGGAACACAAAGTAATTTCTCAGAAACAGAGTGGCCCCTGACTCTTTTCAAAAGTGGTTCAGAAAAGAGGATGGGATCCAAAGTCTGTAATGTTACAGCCTGCAGTTGAAGCAGCAAGAAATGCTATGTTAGAGCGGCGCCACTAACAAGGGCCGCTGAAATCAGGGTACCTGCCTGATGATCAACAGACTTGGTAACTCAGCTCCAGCCACTTAGGATGAATGATAAGAGAATTTGTGATTGATATTTGGGTCTTAAAATGCTAATACAAAAAAATGAAACAGTGTGCTCAGGGCTCTGCTGTGACCTTAAATCCCCTCTCCCAAGGAACCATTTAAATCTCTCTCTCAAACGGGCCACCTGCATTAGAACCCCAAGGTACTTGTTAAAAATGCAAATCAGAACCCCACCTCACTTTTAAAGAATCAGAATCTCTGTGGGGTAGGGAGCCCCAGGGTTAATCAACTCCCGTCACTGTTAAACAGGAAAAAGCTGATTTTAGCAAGAAATAAAGACTGAAATGAGAAAATATAAGCATGCTCAGAGTAGGCAGTCACTAAAAATGCTCTCTACATAAAATAAAGCTTCTGCTCTCAAAGTTTAGGACACTTTTCCCTCTTTATTTCACCTCCAGGCACCTTAACAGAAAAGGTACATGTTATTTGCACATTATTAAATCCAGGAGCGCCTCCTGGGGCTGGTGTGAGTTTCATGGGCAGGTCCCAGATTAACGCAGGTTGCTTGCCCTGGGTGCTTTGGGGTTTGGCTGCACACCGTCCCAGGAGGGCAGCAAGACACGAGTTTTCAGGGAGGTTCTAATAGCCCTTGGGCAAGGACTCCTTCCCAGAATGTTACTTGTCCTTAGCTAGGCTGGAACAGAAACTCAGCAGGTAATGGGATAAGTATGCAGGCGGGCAGCCCCGGCGAAGATTAAAAACAGTTCATTAAAACCTTCAGAATGGGGGAGGCAGGGCACTAGTTAGAAAGCAAGGAAAAGAAGAGATGCCTACCTTCCCAGCTGTCTCGCCCCAGTAACATCCAATGTGCAGTGCACCCCAGCCATCATTCCACTGGCAAGGTCCCAGCATCCCTTACTTAATCCCAAGAGCCAGGCAATCTCAAACACTTTTTTCATCAAAAAAATGAAGTTTCCTGAGGGGTAACTGCTACATCTTAAAATGCTGATGAATGAAACAAAGGGAATGGGGTGGGGAGGGATTCTCTGAAATGCAACAATCACTCAACCCTCTGTTATGGGCACCTTCCATTTTCTCCCCCACCTACCCAGTCACGCAGGCCAGATGTGGGGGGACTGCAAACAGCAGGAGCGTGAGGTCCCGCCCCTCCAGGATTCCCCTGTGCCTCTCAGTGCCCCCATCCAGTAGAACCCAGTACCCAGGGGGCCCTTGTTCAGTCACAATCTCTCCAGCCCAGGCCCAGCTGGAAAGGGCTCAAGCCACCACCCTGGTGATCCTCCAAGGCCTCCCATCCCACCTCCCAACTACAGAAAACCAAGGGCATCCCCATCAAACAGCATTTATTAAGCACCTAACTGCCTAGAGTCTGGGCAAAGATTCCGAGGGGCCTGGCCCCTGCCCTGGGAGAGGGTCATTTATGACCATTAAGACCAGAGTAAGGTAGGCTCCCCGAGGCCCATAAAACTCCCAGGGAAGGAAGTGGGGATTAACCACTTCCTCCCGCCCCTCAAGAAGGGGTTTCAAGCTCTACCAAATTGCAGAACAGAAGGGTTCCCAGGGTGGGAGGAGACAGGGACGCGGGTCAGAAGATCCTACACACGGCCACAGCCCCCAGGGGACACAACTGACACTGGGGTCTCTCAGATTGCTTTGACTTTCACAAGTGAGGGCTTCAGAGGTCCTGTTGCCCCCGCAGCAATGCGGGGCGCACAACAGCAAGTTTCCTCAGCACCCCTCAGCACGGGCCGGACTCTGTCCAGGGATGGACAGAGCATACATGAGGATTACGTGCTTATTTGACAAGTACTACGCTGGCACAATGGCTTAATTCTTTTAAGCTTACAACTCCCTCATCTTTCATTCATTTTTTTTTAAGTAAAACCAGATTTATTTAGAGAGATGTACACGGGGTGGGGTTTCCGGGGGCAGTTAAAGTAAAGGTAGATACACACTCTACAGAGTGCAGGCTGTCTCGGAAGGCAAGAGAGAGGCTGTTTCACTCAACTTTTACTGAAATTTGTTTCAGCAACTCTTACCCATTTCTAAGAAAAGCAGCTTAAAAAGAAAGCCAGTAACATGCAGAAACAAACCTGGAGAAGGCATGCCAATGAGACGTCCTGGATTGAAACCAGGAGTTTGGCTCTGAGTTTCCTGGCAGTCGAAGCAAAATGGGCAGTACTACACAATTACGTCATTGTCAAACCATCAGTGTGAGAGAACCAATAGTCTTCTTGGCAGCAAATTCAGACACAGCAATGCGCCTGCAAGTCACCCTCTCCTCAACAGTCCCAAATATGCATGTGTAACCTGCTCTCTGGGTTCCCTTATCCCCTCCTCTCTGAGCTGTGCAAATCCCTGCTGAAATCCTATAGGGTCAATCTTTCTTCTGGTAGAGAAAAGCAGATACAGGTGCCCAGAGCCCCTACGGTGTGTGGAAGAAGTTCCCTACCAAATCCTCTTCCAGAAATCCGGGAACTACTCTCCCTCCTGTCGAAACCCTTTGGACAGGAGAAATGAGATACCCTACCCCTGTAACGACCTGGGTGGCGGCAGGGCGGCAGAAGGGGCAGTGTTCGGCAGCAATGGATCAAGAGCAGGGGGAAAGAGCTACGCTTTCTCTGACTCCTAAGCTGGCATTTGGTTTCCAAGGTAAGCCTCCTTCTCTCTAACCAATTTTTGGTTGCCAGGACCTGCAGCGACTGGGGTAGGGGTGAGGAGCTCAGAGAAATCCTATTCCAGGTATTTTGTCCTGTGACAAACTGCAGTCACCTATGAGGAACTGTGCAACAAGGGTCGGTAGGACCCAGATGCAGAGTGGGGGAGGGGTGGTCCCCTGGGGAACCCGCCTTTCAGGTTGGGAAGTCCGGCCTCTCCCAATAGCTGTAAGAGGAGTGTCAGAAGCAGAACTGCCATATAAAATACAGCACCACCCGGTTAAATTTTAATTTCCGACAATTTCTTCTCTAGGTGTGTCGCAAATATTGCATGGGGCATATTCATAACTAAAAAAAGTATTTACTGTTTATGAACTGAGAGCCTCTTGGGGGGCTGGAGGGGGGTAGCTAGAGCTGGCAATGCTGGTCAGTGGGCCTCCTGGTGAGTTCTGGGGGGGGTCCCCACTTGGATGGAGCAAATCTCGAGAAGGGGAGAAGGGGAGTCCGGAAATTTGAGATTAACCCTCATAACAAGTTTTATTTTTTTTAATGAGGGGAAGAGTCTTTAGTTTGATTGTAGTTAGGACAAAAGCTGGCTCACTTAATCCAGCCCGAGGGTGACTGAACTGGGAGATGCACCCCCTCTATCCCCACCCCTATGGAGCCCTGAGAACCACCCCCCAGGAGTGGAGACCTACGGCTTCAATGGTGCTGGCCACTCAAGCCAAGGTGATCAACATTCCGGGAGGCAGCCCTTGCCGCCCTTCTGGAGGAACAAAGAGCCTGGGGAAATTCCTGCTGCCCCAAGCCTGGGGGTGGGGTGCTATCCAAACAAAACGGGGCAGAAAAAAGCGCCCCCAACAAGAGGCCCTAGAAAGAGCCCACACCCGCCACGTCCAGTTAGAGGAATGAGGGCCCGAGGAGAGACTCCAGCGCAGATATTAGAACTGGACCTTATAAACACGGAAAGCAATTTGGGGGCTGAGTCTCTAACCGGGAATAAAGTTCAAGAGAGAAAATTCTCTAAAGGAAGCAGGCCAAAAAGCTCTGCATTTAATCATTAACTTTATCTCGAGGGTCTCTGTATTCTTGCTATGGACTGGCTTTTACTGTAACCAGTGCAAACATTTTACTGTCCTTCAAAACAGAGAGGGTGGGATTCGCGGGCTTGTTTTTCCTGCATCGCCAGAGATGATTCCAGGCAGATTCCAACCAGGGAGCCCCAGCCCAGGACCTCCGGAAGGGGAGCAGGCAGGGATGAGAACTGAGGACATCAGCGTGTCTCCCTCTCCCGTGTGCATGGGCACGCACCTCTGGGGACCACAGTGGACAGATCTTCAGACAGCTTGAGGGGAGAGGAGAGACTTGGGTTCTCCAAGACCTTGGTAAAGAAGTCTGGGGACAGGCTGGCAACTGCAAGGGTCTCCACTGCTTTGAGGGCAGAGGTGGTTCCCAATATTCCCATGAAAGTCCCCTCTCACCGTCCCCAACCACAGGTTTTAAAGGGGGGGCCAACAGTTCCCTGGAGCCTGTTTGAATTAACTCGGTAAACATTGGTTGAACATTTGCTTTGCAGATAAAGTTCTAATCGCCAAAGGAGTCCTCAGCAAAATGCTTCCCAGTCTTTCAAATGCTCTCAAAGGCTCCAGGTCTTTTTTCCTGGAGCACCACCCTGGTCCTCCCCCTCTGCCGAGGTACCTGGGTCCCTCCCCACCCACCACCCACCTCTGCCTGCACCAAAAAGAGTTTGTTTTCATGCCTTGTACCCAGTACCCTCTCCTTACTCTGTCCCAGCACAGCTCAGCAACCTGCCACTTCCTTCAGCCAACCCAGTTCTCCCTGGGCCAGACACCATGCAGGAGGAAGAAGGAAAGTGCAGAAACCAGGGGTGGGGGAGGGTTGTAGAGCTCAGTGGCAGAGTATGTGCTCAGCATGCAGGAGGGTCCTGGGTTCAATCCCCAGTGCCTCCTCTAAAAATAAATAGACCTAATTACCTCGCCTCCAAAATACAGTGCAGAAACCAGCTCTGAACCGTGACAGTATCGGAGGTGAAGGACCCCACCCCCCACAGCAAAACTCGATGATCAACTTTCTAAACTGAAGATGCAACAATTCTGCACACAGGAAAACAGCCTGAAACCAGTGCAAGGCAGTTCCGAATGACGGAGGTTTCCAATAGCTGCTGGTTGGGGCAAGGAACTGTCCCCACCCCAAAGTGAAGCACGTCTTCTGGAACCACTCTTTATTTTCTAAGAAGCTCAAAACCAACAATTTCCTAAAAGGAGGAGTCTTTGGACATGGAAGCCACCAACGTGTCACCTCCAACTGACTTGGCAGGCCTGGAAAGCTATGGATTTTTTGTCCTAGACTCAAGGACAGGACAGCTTCTACTCCCCTCCACCGACCCTCTCCTGAGGGACACGCAGGAAGCTGGCACTCTGCTGTTAGAACTTCACTCCTCCATGGCCTCACCCTTTCCTGAGCCCTTGAATTTAGCTATCATACTTAACCAGAAACAATTTAGTATTTTTACATGTACCTCACTCATCAGAACACCCCAAATCCCTGGTCATTCTATTTCCCTTTATAGTGATGTTAAGAGTCCTCAGAAGGCAACCTCCGTTTTCTTCCTTTGTGTCCTCAAACACCCGGAGAGAGCCAGGCACATGGCACATTCAATAAGAAGTGTGCTGATGGAACGGAATTCACTTCCACATTTTCCGAGCAATCCTGGAGGAATTTGCCTCCCAGCAGGCAACTGCTTGCTGGAAAACAATGTTCCCTGACCATTTGCATTGTGGCCCTGAAATAGCAAATGTTTAAGAGAGGTGGAAAAAAGAGATATAATCTGGGCCTTGCAGAGGCCAAAATGTCTCAGAGGTTAAAGATTTTTTTTTAGGGCGTTTCACAGCTACCCCCGCATCAGCAATAAACCAGGACATCAGCCATGGCAAGACTCATTCACATCCAAAGGCCCACGTCTTGCTCTGGTTTCCATAAATCCTCCCGAGACCCATGGCCAGAGCAGCATGCCAAACTCTCCAGAGACTACCGCTGAAGGCACTGCTGCAGCCAGGAACCTTCTAGGGTGGTGGAAATGTCCTGCCTCGATTGTGGCTGTGGTAGCACAGATTATACATCTGCCAGAATCCGTCAAAAGCTGTGCTTAATATGAGGGCATCGGATCATGCCTAAACTACACTACACCTCAGTAAAGATGGTGTTGGGTGAACAAGCTGAATATTGTCATGCAAGGGTGTACCAGGTTATTAGACTTAAAAAACAAAGCAAAACGTAGAACTATAGACGCAGTGTACAAATGAGAGTTTGAAACAGCTTTATTCACGTCAGTGTATGCACACAATGAAGGACTAAATAAAAGACAGAGTCATAATGCTGCAAAGGCATAGGAAATATGGCCAATGATACAATCCAACCTGCGACCGCAGCAGTTACATCTGGGAAGGGGAATTAGCAAGGTGTGTATTTTTTAAAGATTTAACCCTTGCCTGTGTTAAAATGACTACTTCTCTTCCAGTTTAAAAAGCCCAGTGAAGATAAAAAAAAAAAATAACGGGAGAAAGGCGGGTCGGTAGGGCCCTGGACAATATGAGCGGTACACAGTTAGGCAACAGAGCAACACGTGCTCCAACCCTGATGGACGCCTCACAGGAGCACTGGCACTCATCTGCTCTGTTTCCTTCATAGCTACCAAACATCAAAGAGATTTTTGGGACATCACCGGTATAGGACCACAAAGCATGAACACTCAATATACATACATTACACTGCAACCCAGTTGGCACTCATGGAGTAAAGGCCTTAATACCCGCCCTCTCCACCCCCAGCTAACAGCTATATTCAGAGCTGTTTCCCAGAAATGTAAGGTTCAGAGAAAAGGGGGAAATGAGACCGTTCACTAGCAGTCAGGACATCGGGCTCATCATTTGTTCTAGACAAAATTAGATCCTCACCTCCCACAAGACACCAAGACTGTATTCTAAAGTAGGATTAAAGCCACAAGATGTCGAGAAACTGAAAGACGATCAATCACACTAACATTTAAAACGTCTACCAAGTGAACCTCATCGAGGCAAGCCCAGGAATCCTCTGCAAGAAACACCTAGGACTGGGTATTTATCCAAAATGCCTACAAAATGGTTTTTGAAAAACCCAGGAGAGATAGACCCAGGATTCAAGGCAGTTCGGGGAGGAAACCCAAATGGTCAATAAACAAATGAAAAGATGCCCACCCCACAGTAATCACAGAAATGCAAAGTAAAACAACAGGACAAGCCATTTCTCCCAGTAGATGGATGGCCACAAGGCCGGGTGGGTGGGAGGAAATGTGGCTGGCAGAGAGGCAGGCTCTCAGGAGCAAATTAACATTTCAAATGTGCCCCTTCAGTATCTCAGCACGTCCCTGGCTGGGGGAGGGGGTGGGGGGGTCTTCCCACTACTAGTAACAAGGACACAAATCAATGGCAATGGCCAATGCAGAGAAAATCCCAGAGACCAGCTAAATAAACTGCAGACTATGAACACCAAGTTTGGCGCAGTAATGCCAAGCAAAGTACAGAAAGATGTCTACATGTTTTTAAGACTGTGTTTCTATACTTGTGTGTGTTGAGGGGGTGGGGGGAGGGAATGGCTGTTAACGTTTGGAAGAAAACACACACCCAGATCACACCCTTTGGGAAGAAGTGGGGCTGGGGGAACTCTTCTAATCATTTTCTACAGATAATCTGAACAAAGATATTTATGTGTTACTTGCATAATTAAATCAGGATTAGAGTTAACTGGTCCAAGTTACTTCCTGAGAATACAAGGCAGCCCCGAGAAAAATCTCCATTTTCCATTCATCCAGCAACTACGAGGTAAGGATGGTGCAGGAAAGAAAGAAAAGTCAAATAAATGGTCAGAGACATATTCGGAAAAATTACCACCCAAAATGACAACTGCTGTGAAGTCTAAACAAAATGTCAGTTAAGGGGAAAAAACAAAGACAAAACTTTTCAGTGCTGTTCAAAGAACACAAATTTCAAACAAAATTGTTTCCTCTTCTCTCCTTTGTAACCCCCATCAAGTGTTTGCAAATGTTCTATAGTTATTATTATTATTAAGCACTCATTCATCTGGGGTTTTTTTGTTCAGCATGGCAAACCTGTCTGCCTTTAGCACCAAGATGGGGTGAGACCCTCACCAGGTGAGTGACACCATTCCCAAGTGGAAGCGAAATGAGAAGGGCCTGGCAGATAGCACAGCGATGTACCCCCAAGTTAATTTTTTACTTTTGTTTTCTTCATCTGCTGAAACCACAGAACATTATACCTTGGATACTCTGGACTCCCCCCTAAGCAACACCCCCTCCTCCATCATATTCCACGAGGCAGCAACAGAGCCTGAAATGCAATCCTTTCCCCAAAACCCTGAAAATGAGTTCTATGAGGCTGGAACAAACAGGCACTGATGAACATTAAATTCAGACAAATTCTGCACTTGGTCCTGCAGCAGACCCTACACAACCAATTCAGGGGAAACTACAAATGCTGAAAACACCAAATGTCAACACCATCCCTCCTTTTATGAGAGGGGAATGTCTGCTTTCCAACCTCAAAACTAGCTGCAGGAGAAGCATTTGCACAGGCTGAGATGCCCGGGTACAGGCAGTGCCTTTTTTTTTTTTTTGGCATGTTTTTCTATGTTACTAACATTTAAATATAATTAACAATGACATAAACAAGTTTATACTGTAGAGCAGAGACAACCATATTCAATATCTTGTAGTAACCTGTGGTGAAGAATGAGAATGAATGTATGTTCCTGTACGACTGAAGCATTGTGCCGTACACCAGAACTGACAAAACACTGTAAACTGACTGTACTTCAATAAAAATAGATTTAAATAAATAAAATTAACAGTGATACCTCAGTTCTTAGATATCAAGGCACATCTGTGTTTTTACTGCACAGTGCACTTAAGGACAAATAATAAGATTACAAAATTAGCAGCTGTTGAAGTGAGCCCCAAATGTTGTCTAGAATTAACCGCTCTCTCTCGCCAGGAGAGGATTTTGCTGTCCCCTCATAAACTGGTTTCCACTGATCACCACAAATATAAACCCAAACATGAAAACCCCTTTTCTCTAGTCACCTTCAGTTGAAAGTGGAGACACTTAAACCTTACTTTATCCACGTTACATGGAAGTGATTCTTCCCAAGGTTCCCTCAAAGCTCCAAGTATCTGGACTCATCCATCGCTGATCTGAGCTATCTTTTTCAATTTTTTATTGGCACCCAGGTGACTTTTTAAAAATCCAATTAAATTGGGAAAATAAATTCTCCTCTTAGAATACCTCTAAATCCCTCAGAGCTCTGATAAAGGTAGCAACAAAGAAACAAAGGAAATAAAAACCAAGGGAAATTTTTCCAAAAAATTATTAACAATAAATATAGGGCAGGACTGGGTGCTTCCACTGCCCACCCCCGCCCCCCGCCCCCAGCACTGTTCCTTCACTTTGGATTTGTCTTCACTTGCATTTATATATACGGCACATGCAATTTTTAATCAGAAAATAATTCACTTGATTCTCAAACAAAAAAAGATAGCCCTGGGCAGACAGAAGCAAACGTTACCACCCTACAGAAGGATGAGGAAAGCAGGAGGCTCATGGCCACACAATTTTGCTGACAAATGTTGCGGATCAAAACGGGGGCTCCAGAGGGAGAAAGAGACCCGACACCGCTCGTACTCCAGGCATTAACATAAATAGTCACAGTTGCCAAAAACAGGAAACTCACGTGCCCTTCAACTGGTGAATGTGTAAACTGTGGTACATTCATACAATGGAAAACTACTCAGCTACAAATAGGGAGGGAGGAACTCCTGGTACCAGCAACCTCGTGATGACTTGTGAATGCACGGCCCGGCAAGTGAGGAAACTCACTAAAGGATTCAACAACAACAAGGATCAGCTCCATTTCATAACCTTCCAGGGAGGACAAAACGATGGGGCTGGAGAGCAGGTCCCTGGCTGCCCGAGGCTGGGGGCCCGGGCACTTACGGGCTGATGCAACTGCTCTGTCTTGGGAGCAGGAGTGACTGCACACCGCATGCTTGTCAAAACGTGCAGATTGTACGCCAAAAAAGGCGAAGTTTACGATGTGTACATTTACCTCAATAAACAAGAACAATACCAAAAACATCAAATAGGAAATCACCAGAGTATAAAGTGAAGTCTTCCCTCCCAGCCTAAAGTTATGCAGCACGAACTGCAGGACAAAGCCTGGGATTGGGGGGGTGGCGGGGACGGGCCGCCTCCAAGGCAGAGGAGAGGAAGGGGAAGCAGGGAGGGGGGCTCCTTCCTGCAGGGCTGAGGCTCCTCCCCTCACTGAGGCTGTGACCACAATGGGCCCAGACAGCCCAGCTCACCCCAGGGCAGTACCCACAGATGCCCCTAGGCGCCAGACCAAAACACAAATCAGGGCCTCTGGGGGAGGGAGGGAGAATCCCCAGGCCTCTGGGGTGGTGTCAGCTCCCGAGGAAAGGGGTTTGGGGCTATTTTGCTCACTGCTGTTTCCCCGGGCCTCCTACTTTACCAAATCCCTGTCTTCACAGAATTTCAGGTTTGTCTACATAGAAACTGTACCCACGTCATTTTCACTTAAACTGTGTAATAATCCATGTATGAAGGACACACACAGGTCTGCCTCTCTTGGCCAGCACACCACTCACTGGACAGAGCTGGGCGGGGCGCAGGGCGGGGGTGCCGCCTGGGGCGCGTGCAGCTGGCTGGCAAGAGTCAACAGCAAGCCGGCCAGTCACATGGACGGGGACAGACGGCACTGCTAACTCTGCACACATCCCGGTTCTCCTTAGCCTGAGGTCTCCCTGCTATTTTCATGAAACTGTCAAATGAAGTCCAGTACCAAGTGATGCCGCTGGAGCACTGGCCCAAGCGGGTGGCACCTTCGCAGCTGTGCTGCTGAGCTCCTACTGTCTCCCAGCCTCACATCCATCCTCTACTTTGCCTGCTGAATCCCTGTGATGCTGACAAGAGGGGCTGCTGGAGGAGACAGGACACGTTCTCCTGCCTGCTTCCCAACAGACTCCTTTACTCCAGCAACACTGGGTCGTCACTCCAGGGGCGGCACCAGATTCCAGTCTTCAACACTGAAGAACTGGCTTCATCGTCCCTACCCAGAAGCCAAACCCACAGGAACCCTCCCCCTAAGTATTACCGACTCCAACCGCTCCTCTTTGGATCTCCCAGGCCTAGGATGGCAGCTGCTGCCCACAGCTGCTACTTCCCAGTTACTTCTCTTTGCATTTCAGCTTCCCAGGTTAACAACTCAAATAACAGGCGACAATTGTTTACATTAAATTATCTGTTGAAGTAACTAAGGTGGCTCTGGCTCAGGGACTGACAGTTATTTCCTCTACAGATTAGTAACCACGCCACTAGGATGGGTAAAAAGGGACCCCTAAAAATACAACTACCATATGATCCAGCAATTACACTCCTGGGTAGGTATCTGGAAAAAAATGAAAACACCAATTTGAAAAGATACACGCACCCTAATGTTCATAGCAGCATTGTTTACAATTGCCAAGAGATGGAAACCACCCAAGTGCCCATTAACAGATGAAAAGATAAAGATGTGGTACAGATCTACAACGGAATATCACTCAGCCATAAAAAAAGGAACGAAATTTTGCCATTTGCAGTAATGTAGACAGGCCTAGAAAATATGCTCAGTGGAACAAATCAGACAGAGAAAGACAACTACAGTATGACATCAGTTATTTGTGGGATTTTAAAAAATAAAACAAGTGAAATAGCAAAACAGATTCAGACATGGAGAACAAACCAGTGGTTGCCAGCGGGGAGAGGGGCAAGATAAAGGCAGGGGATTGAGGAGATACAAACTACTAAGCGCAAGACGGATAAGCAACAAGAATACAGCACAGGGAGTTATAGCCATTATTTTGCAATGACTTTTGATGGAGGATAATCCATCAAAATACTGAATCACTATGCTGTACACTTAAAATTAATAATATTGTAAATCAACTGTACAACAAAAAGGGGGAGGGGACCCTAACACCTTTCTTAGGGACGTCAAAAGGAAAAACTTGGTAGAAGATCTAAATTACACTCTCCTCTAGAGTCAATCCAGTGCAGGCTCCTAGAAACCCACTTCTGTCTTTCTCTCCACTTTCTTCCTGTAACACACCATCCTCCAAGTTTCATCTTAAATTCCTCTTTCAGCCCAAACTCCTAGATTTCCTCTGGTGATGTAAATAAGACCACATTTAGGGCTGTCGTGTAGGAAGGTAAGAACCCCCTCCCCATTCACCTACTTCCTTCCAGTTCTGTCTTCTCCAAGAGACAAACCAGGAGGCTCAGGGAGGGAACAGATCTCAGACTGTTCTTATCTGTCTTCACCAAGGGGCATGATTTTCAGCAGCAGACACTCAAATACCTTGATGACAAATCTTAACACATCAAGTCCTGCTGGCAATAAGGAACTGCCCAAATTATTTCATGGTACCAAATATTACTTGGCCATCAACCAGGTAATATTTTTCTGAGAAAGATAAGCAGCGTATTTAACTTCACGAAAAAGGAATTTTACCCGTTTGGCTGCGACTTGCAGGAAAAGCTGAAGACAATTTTTTTTCCACACATGGTTATGTACGTGTATATTGAAACACAAATTTTTCTACCTCCTTCTTCAAAGCATCTCTGTGTAAATTATAACACCCTCTACCATAGGTCTCTGAAAAGGTAACTCCTACCACCCCTACCTGAAAAGTCAGGTTAAGTGACTTGTCCAAGGTCACACCACTACTGCAGGGTAACACTGAACTGTAAACCCAGGTCTTCTTACTCTAAAGCTCATGCTCTTGTTACCAAGAGGCTACAAGCATTTCCCCATTTACTGTTGCCCTTTTCATCCCGAAACTCTCCCCTCCTTTCGCTTAATGTGAGAGATGACATTTACACAGCTGAGCATCTTCTGAGTCAAACCCAACCTGCATTACCTCTGAGAACCGACAAAATCTTCCTGGAATTGGTCCTTCAATCCATCCACTAACATCAACCAAGGCCAGATCTGGTGTAAGAGCCCGACCAACTACTGCCAGAGTGCTTGCTCTTAAGTGCTGACGCCTCGGTGCAAGGACGCTGGGGCAGGGGCAGGGGGCGGCCTCCACTGCCCAAGATCACGGATAGAACAGGCCTGTGTCAGGCTGTTCGGCAGAGGAAGCACCATCGCATTCGGATACTGTAGAGCTCTCCTGTGAGATGCAGTCATCAGTTCTAGAAATCAATTAAAACGCAAGGCTTCTTCCTTGCTGAATTATTGTTCTGGTAATACTCTGCATCGCGTTAATCCTGGGAGGGGAGAGGCAGTCACAGTAATGACTGTCACACTCACTTTTGCCAAGAGACAAAAGTGGCCCGTTTGTAATTATCTGTATGCTATTTAATTTCTCTGCAATAATTTAGAAAAGATGAAAACAAGATAAGACACAAGAAGCTAAAGATTCAAGCAACGTATTTAATACTAAATATCAGATTTTTAAGGACTAGTTTCAAAAAAATTTTTGCCAAATATTATATATAAATAGTGCTGTGAAGAGGGCTGGACCAGGGCAAGTTCCTGATAAGTTCCTTTCACCACCCCAGCCTGTATCCCCCTTTGTAAAGGAGCCATTTTTCCACGATGATTTAAGGTCTTTCTTGTAATAACTGAGGTTTCCTCTTCAGGGACACCTGAACACACACCTGACAACACCGTGAAATTAAAGCTTATAAAATATTCCAGTCCCTGAAATCAGGCTGTTCCCTTGAGCAAGTTGATCCGTTTCCTTGAAAGGCCAGGGTTCCAAAAAAGATCAAGACTTTAAAGATTAATGGTTCTCAAATACATCCCATAAAATGTGACCAGAGAAACTGGCCTTCCATCTTAAAAAAAAAAAAAAAAAAAAAAAAAAAAAAAGCTGAGGGCATTGATGTAGCCTCTAAGTACACTCATGCCTCTTTGCCCCTCGGCTCAGGGAGCCCTGGAACCTTAAAATGGTCTAGAAACCAGAAGTTAAAGTTGAGTTCCAGCTTTTCTAAAGTCAAACAAAGTTTATGCATGTTCTCCAGTTCACCTAGAATCACCCGAAATAATCACTACATCTTTCCACTTAGATCACAGCAAACTGACAGAGAAGCACAGCTCAGCCACAATTTCCAGCGCTGACAATTAGTTTTCTTCTACAGCACCCCCTTTTGGGGAAAGGGGGTGGGGTGGGGTGAGGAGTCAGCTTCAATACTCTTAACAGTTTATTAATAAAAGCTATTACAAGTGTTTACAGCTGCCTTCTACTGTGGGACCCTGCCATGACGGTTAACTGGAATCCTCACGCACTGCAAAGTGTTACTGCTATTTTATTATAGATGAGAAAACAAAGGCTGAGCAAGAATCTCGATCTAAAACCACACTAAGAGTGCTTGAGTAAAAAATAAAGCTAAATAAACAGACACCTTTAATCAGAAACATCACAAAAACATTTTCCCAACTACGACTAAAACTTTCCTTACCACAGCCACTTTGCTGCTCAACAAGCATTCAAAACAAGCTTACAGATGATCCTAAGTCAGGAAGATCTCCCTCTGACACTGATCCCAAATAGAGGCAGAAGGCACAGACCACAATCTGCAGAGGTGGTCTATCTAACCCATAATCGCGACAGCTAATGTCACCTATTCACAATTCTCATTCTGTAAACACCTGTGCTGAAGAAGTCATAGCAGACCCACAGTTAGCAGGAAATCTACACGTGCAGATCTTTTTAGTACAAGAGCATTTCTGTCATTATCTCAATTAGTCAAAGATAGGAAAGTTTGCAAAAACCCACTGGCATATCAAGAGAAAAACACATTTTTAATTGCAAACAGTTAAGGTTAGAAGGAAATGTTAGACAAAACTTTCCAGAAGTAACAATTAAAGGATATAGTTGCTGACAGAGGACAGAGGCTGGGGGGACGGGGGTCCTCTCAGGGGCTCTCAAAATTCAGAGTGAGGGAGTTGGGGGGGCGCCCTCAGTCTACACAACTGGCTCTGACCCACTCTGTACTCCTGTGCACACTGCTCCGCTTCATTCAAATTCCATTAATGTAGACGGGATCTGCAACTCGGCAGAAGCCTGTCTGATAATCACAGTCAAGAATTATCCCCTTATTCATGATCAAGGGTCCCCTTCTCAATACCTGCAACTTCAGGTTGCTAACCTATTAGTAGTAACTTTATCACCAAAGAGCACAGTTCCGTAGGGCATGTGTGTGGAAAATTGTTTTGAACAAATTACCAACTTCTTGGGCGCACTGATCATTAAACTGGGGTCATCACGCAGATTTACTCAAAATAGGACTCAATGGGTGGGAACTGGAGCTCAGGTAAGGAACTGTCGGGGGTGGGGGGGGGTAACAGAAAACCTGTATCAAGGAGGACAAAATACTGGCCTGATGTCTTCAGATTGAAAATCAATCTCCCAAAATCTCAGTTGGGTGTGGGTGGGAGATGCAACCCAGCAGCTGGGGGTCTTTCTGTCCCCCCTCGTCATTCCACCCTCCCTTCAAAGCCAACTGTAAGCAAACTATCTAAAACATGAAGGAAGCTGGAGAGGCAATCTGAAGAGGGGAAGAATTATGCTGGAATAGGGTTTAAGCCAAATAGTTTCAGATATAAATAGCCAAAGCTCAGCCCCGTACTCCTCCCAATTTTTCTGTTAAAAAGTCAGAGTTCTGTCAGTCAAAACAGTCAGTCTGGTTTCAGTCAACTACGTTTGTGGGTACAGACAAAACCTCAAAGGGAGAAGAATAATTTAGTACTGAAGTAGCATGAGGTCACATCAGCTGAAGAGGAAAGATGGCTCGAGCTCCCTCCTACAAGTCACAAAGCTTGGAAGGTCGAGGAAATGGGGAACAGAGTGGGCTCCAATGGTGGCATCGAGCTCCCTTTAGGTAACTGTAATTCTTTATCAACATCTTTCCTCTGCTCTCTTCCAAAATAAGAAAAGGCCACCACAGCCTTTAGTGAGCCAAGCCTTTAACTCTGTTAGTGTTATGCGGAAAGCGGGGAGGGACCACCACTTTGAAAGTGCCTGCATGGTAGAATTCTTCTCAACCTCTCCCTGAAGTGTCCTGAAGGAATGACATAGAAACGGTCCTTTATTCACAAAGAATGAATACATCTGAAATAAACCATGCCCAGTGTGAGGAACGGGTAAGAAAAAGCAACTCACGTGACTTAAGTTAGCACCAAAGGAAATACAACTTGGAGGTGACTAAACTTTACAGCTATAGGATTATCAAAGAAGTTAAAATTTCTCATAATCAGAAGAACTTAAACCCTTTCTTCTGGCAAACTACGTCAACAACAAAAGCATTTTAACCATTTCACCTCATTTTTATCTTCCTCCAAAGGTATTCCCTTTCCATATATGCACAAGTTGCTTTTAAAATGAAAATATAAATAGCCAAACAGCTGTGCTCAAAACTGTACACGACAGAGGAGAAAGTTGCTTCCATTAAGCAGTGCTTCAGGAAAGTAGGTTTTACTGCTGGTTGTAGCACCCTGAAATCTGAAAGGGGCTCTCAAATTAGTATTTTTAAGTGGCTAAAATGGGAAGGAACACGTGGGGGGAAAAGGGGGATTTTACTCAGTCTTCACTTTCAGATTTCTTTATACCATGTACAACTATTTAACTTGAAAACACCTGAATCATAAACAGTGTGCAGTACTATCACAGGAAGAACGAAGTCTGAGAAAGTGCCTGTTTTCTTCCTAAAATATCTTCATTGTTTCCAAAATATGTATCCCTAGATGGGAAATAAAGACCTTGCAGACCAAAAGCAAGTCTACGCAGCCCCAAACCAGTGTTTACTCCTTAGGAAGGAAAACGAGTCTCAAGTCTCCCCAGACAGTGCTAACACTTCCTCGGCCTCAACGTTACCAGCGCCCTTCAGGACCCCGGGCTGTGCCTGGAGGCGAGCGCTCCATCGCAAGCCAACCAGCCAGGGCCCACCTCCCTGGGAGCCATGTTGATAAAGCCCATCTCGGTGCACTTCAATGGAGGACAGCATATTCCTCAGCTCCAACGTGAATATTTAAAAGGCCCACAAGTAAATTACACGTAAAGCTAAGTTACTAAGATCTCAATAATGAACAATTCTCTCCCATATAGTCTCACCAAGCATTTTCTTAATTCAACAGATTTCAATCTACAAACATCTCCCTTCCTGCTGAACTGGATTCAAAGCAGGAAATCTCCAGTTACTTCCAAGGTATGGAAAGTTCGGTTTTCTGGTGAATAGGTGAGCTGTATGTGCAAAGCAGACACACATGCACCTAGCCTACGGAACGGGTCAAAAATGGGGTGCTGAAACAATGAGAATGCATATATCTTCACTTTTTCTCTTGTCCTTATCAAAAAAAAAAAAAAGTCTGCATATAAGTTTTACAATTTACACAACACATGCACATGCATTTTAAAACTTCCACTGGGTATGCATGCCTGAAAAGCTCAGACTCTGGGAGTGCAGAATAGAATGAACATTGGTGCCAACACTAGCACAATCGTCATTTAGTGACTTATTCGACTTATTCGAAGTAAGATCACAAGACAGGAATTCATTCCACAACCAATTATTTTAGGCAGCAAACCGCCTTCCTCAAAGTGGTTTGAGGCTGATTTTGAGAATGGTGTTCAGGGGAAAGACAGTCCCAGTCCCCCTCCAAACCTAGAATGGCTCAATATTCAAGGTCACATTGGGTTGGAATTCTAGGACTTATCTTTCCAGGAACTTTTTTTTTTTTTTTAAGTCCAATGCAGGGACCAAAAATTAATTCTACCAATACCTACACCCCATTTTCCATCTAGAAGACTCAGGAAAAACACCCCCACCCCACTGCCTTCCTAACTGGGAACAATATTGATACCCTTGGTGTGACAGTTTACAAAGTATCCCTCAAGATGGCAACTGTGTCACCCCCCTCCCCCCAGGGACAAAGTCCAGGGAACAGGAGAACAGGAACATGCTCCTACCCCACTCTCTCCATTTACAGAATGAACTCTCGCCACGTACAGAATCCTGACGCCCAGCCCTGAACACACACCCTTTCTGCTCCCAGTGTCGCCTCGAGGCAGCACGGGGCTCACATCCCATTTGCAGTAACAACATTAAAGGGCACCTTGGGCCGGCTGCTGCAGCGCGCTCCAGTCCCGTCCACCCTCTACCTCACCTCGCAAAGGGGTGCAGACCCTCGCCCAGTCCCGCTGTGCCCCCCTGGTCCCGCGCCGCCTCCCCCCACCTCTCCGGGGCCCCTGTCTCCAGTTCCCCGCCCGCCAATCCGTCCGTCCATCTGTCCGTCCGCGGGGCCTGTAGGCCTCTGGAACTGACCACCCAAACTATGTTTTTGAAATGGGCCAAATATAGAGTGGGAGCAAACAACTCTTATCCTTTTGCTGGAAAGCTCACCTCCCTCCTTTTTGGTTTTAAAGTCATGTTTTAAACCAAAGGCTCAGACTACCTTGTCAGTCCTGAGGGGCCATTCCCAGGGGGATGTTCAAGGAGAGTCCTCCGGAAGAGACCCTACCAGCTGCCCCCCACACCCTCCCTAAAATTAAATGGGGAAAGCCAGGGTCGGGGGGGCCCCCTTCCCAAGGTCAGGTGGCATCAGTCCCCATAAGGCAAGGAAGCTCTGAATTATTTAATGGAGCCTGTTGAGACGGGAAGCAACTCAGGAAAGTAGCACATTTCAAAAATTGAAGTAGGTTATACATACAGTACGTGTACATTTTACAATACATGGATTTAGGCATTCAGATCCTCACAATCAGACAGAGGACAGGAAGGTCATCCTCCCAAGTGCCCTCAGACTTCTTTTCCCAACCAGAAGAAAACTACATTTTTTTTTTACAGGAACAATATTCCAAAGCTGTTAAGGGTCACTCTTTTGGAAGGAGAGAAAGAACTGAGGCCGTGAGTGGGGCCCCCAGGTGAACCTCCTGACTTACCTCCTAACACTTCAAGTTCTCTATTCACCCCATTGTTTTGTCCCTTTAAAGTTGAATTCTCTAACATCCCAAATCCAGGAACGACTAAAGAGATCTAAAAATAAACTTCCAAGTTTCCTTCCTTTAATGAAAAAAATCAACGAGTAGAATTTTTGCTCAAAATTGAGCAAATTTCATGTTTCTAAAGGATAGCTCGTCTAACAATGTGATCCCTTAATGCTTTTGCTCAACTTCAATCTAGTATTGCACAAGTTAAAAAATCCGATTTTCAAGGCATCCAGGTACCTTCCAGGGTGAGGGGAGTGCCACTTCTCACTTAATCCGCTCCCATACCGTTTGAATGGTTTTATAATTTAAAAAGTGTATAAACCTTTTACAAGTCTGGCAACACTGAGCATCTACTGTTTTAGCCCAAATAAAACGTATGTGGATCTTTAACTGGGAATATAAATAAAACCTGACATTTAAACTCAACTGGTGGGAGGGAGGGTTCAATCAACGCCCCTGCCAGGAGGGAAATTGTGGCGGATTCAAGGCGCCCTCTCCCTCGGCTCCCCCTCCTCCTAATCTTCCCAGTGAATTGGCTCTCTCTCTCCATTCTTGGGATTCGAATGATCGGTATTTGACTCAATCCATTTTTGAAAGAACTTTCTAGAAACATTCACCCATGAATGTGGGAAAACTTAAGGTTAGTTCACTTGAAACTTAAAAAAGGAAAGAAAAAAAAAAAAACTACCCCCTATGTTTCATGCCTAGAAGGAAACTTTTTAAAAAATGATGCGTCCACAACAAGTACATTAGAATTTCAACTTTTTTCCAATAGGAGAAGCCGGCTGAAGGCCAGCAGGCAATAGCTCCGCCCTCCTCCCCAAATAACAGGTTAGGAGCCGAGCTGGCTGCGCTGGGCAAGCCTCAGCCGCGCTCGGAACCAGCACGCCCGCTCCACCTCGCAGGCAGCAACTCCCACCCCGACTTTGAAATCTGCTCCCCTCCAAGGCGAGACCATAGCACCAGGTCTCACCGGTCTACAGGTACAGATTGCATTAAGTTACCGACCCACTCAACAGAGGGTGCGCGCCTCAAAACTTCCCTCTGGTGTGTTCCGGTGGATGGGAAGTAGTCACATGGTGTGAAAAAAAGCAACAAAGGTTTATTCCACAGCCAAAAGAGCCAAATCAAGCCCAAAGGCTGCTATGCAGCCCTGGGACTCTGCGCACCGGGTTCGAGCCGCCTGCAGCTGGGTCGGCTTGTTTTCCATGGGAAGTCGAGCCCCTGGTTGAACGGGGTGGGGACACCTCCCAACCAGGGAAACCGGTTCCCGTAGGGATCGAAGCCGGCGCAGCCGGGGATGGCCCAAGGACTCCCAGCTGGGTGAGGGCAATGGGCAAGGTCCCCCGAGTCCGCTTCTCCGGGAGCAGCGGAGGGCCCACGAGGCCAAAGGGCGATTCCACACAAGGGAAGTTCAGCGGCCAAAACACGCTTTTTCCAGAACCGCGGGAGTAGAAGGTCTGAAAACCCAAGGCCCCTTGGCCCTCAAAGATCCGTAGTTGCCCTCCTACCCAACACAAGGAGGCAACGACTACCAGCGTCCCAACAAAAAGTACAGTCCTCCCTCATAAGGGCGCACGTGGAAACCAGGTCTGCACACGCACTCCACAACCACCCACTCACCCACACGGCCATCTCTTCCTGGCTCATGCCGTACCTAAAGCAACAGTCGACGAATTCTACAAACAAACCTGGGGGGTGGGGGTGGGGGGCCTAAAGCAGAGCCCTCACCAAGCTGGAAGGCCTCTAGTGTACCCGCACAAGGAGACTGCGTCTACACACACACACACACACACACACACACACACACACACACACACGCTTCCATCCCGTGTCTCACTAAAACAATAGTCTGCACGCTTTATCAAACAGAAATAAAAAAAATCGAAGTCCATCAAGAAGAAGGGGTGTCTCCAACCCCGGGAACCGTCGGGGAGCAGATGAGGGACCCTAGCACATAGAGGCCAGGAGTACACAGACACACATCTACCTCTTCCCGGCTCATACCTAACCGTTTTGCCACACAGAAAATGAGATACGGAAGCGGGGGACTTCAAGTTTTGGGACCCTTCGGGGAGGCCCGCACAGAGACCAGGTCTTCTATATACAAAACTTCCCAGGTCGTGATCTACTTGGTGGCAGCAACTGCCACGTAGCCAAACGAAAAAGAAAGAATCCGGAAAGGAGTGGACACTTCCCTGGCTTAGGAACCAGTCCGGAGGCCCCCGCGAGCCCGCACGCGGCCCCCCGGGGGACAAACCCGCGCCCCACGCCGCCATGCCGCGGCCCCCGCACTCACCTCGTCGTCGTGGTGCTGGCAGAAGCCGAGGCGCTCGGGGAAGACCGAGAGGATGGAGAAGGGCGCGCCAGGGAAGGACGGCCCGAGTCCGAGCTGCTGCGCCGCGGCGGCGGCGGGGCCGGGCGGGCCGCGCTCGATGTAGTGGTCCTTGGTGAGGCGCACGCGCTGGTGCGCGCGGACGCAGTTGTCGCACAGGTGCTCTTGGCAGTCGAGACAGCGCGACGAGGCCGCGTTGCCCTCGTCGCAAGAGCTGCACCCATGGGGCCGGCGCAGCAGCAGCGCCGACGGGGAGGCCGCGGGGCCGCCGGGGGCTGAGCGGGGAGGCGCGGGCGGCGGCGGCGCGGGCGGGAGCGGCGGCGGTGCCGAGGCGGCCGCGCGCGGGTGCGCGTGGTGCGCGTGGTGCCGGTGGTTACTGTGGCCGCCCGCGCCTGCCGCGGCGCCCGCCCGCCCGTTCTTGGGCGGCGGCTCGTCGGCTGTGGCCACCACGGCGTCGAGCAGGTTGCTGAGGAGGAAGGCGGACGACGGCAGCGCGTCCATGCCCGCCGCCTCGGCCAGTACGACCTTCTGGTCGCACACGGGACAGCGCAGCTTGAGCGGCTCTCCCGGCGCGCCGCCGCCCGCCGCCGGCAGTCGGTGCGCCTCGAGGCACGGGCGGCAGAAGGCGTGCAGGCAGGGCAGGACGTGCAGGCGGCGCGCCGCGGCCCCGGGGCCCCCGCCGCCGCCCCCCGACGACGTGGACGTCTGCGAGGACGACGACGACGCCGACGAGTTGGAGGAGAGCGGCGCCGGCGAGCCGCACATCTCCTTGCACAGCAGGCAGATCTGGAAGTCGGTCTCAGGGAACGAAGCCATTTGCAACCAGGCCCGAGGAGGGAGGAGACCAGAGAGGAAGAGGAGGAGGAGGAGAGAGCGGACGAGGTGGGTGGGGGAGCCGCCGACTCACTCAGAAAAAGGCATCGATTAGGCCTGCAATCCGGGCGCCCGCACCAGAGCGGCGCGGCCCGCTCGGCCTCGTCTTGTCCGGCCCGCGCGCTGCCACCCCGACAATGCGGGCATTAAATGCCACTCTCCAGAGGCGACACAGATTCCTCCCGGAGTAGGACGTGGGGGCTGCGTGCCTTCCGAAGCGGGAGCGCCGGAACAAGTCCCGACACGCGAGGGGCGAGCGGGGGCAGGGAGGTCAGAGGACTCCCTGGAGCAGCTGCAGCTTAGCTTCTCGCCAGCCGTGGGGAGTCCCCGAAAGTCGAGTCCGCTGTGCAATCCCAGTCCCGGCGGGAGAAGTAGAATTTGGTTCGACGAGTATTTGGTGCGTGGCTTTTCTTTAAACGGATTTAGTTAGTCTCTTCTTGGGAGAGGAAGGCTCCCCAAACTAGTAAAGGCGGGAGCGGGGCGACGCCGAGCCCGTGTCCCCCCGCGCGACGCCGGCCGCCCCGCCGCATGACGCGGTGGCCGGGGCTCCTGGGTGGCCCGGCGTGCGGCGCTCCGGGCTTGCGCACGGCCCGTTGCGGCCTCCTTGCAGGGCGGTCGGCCCCGCCGCAGCTGCAGCTAGTGGGGGCCGGCCGCGGCCGCACGAGTGTAGTACGCACGCGCGCCCCACGCGCCTCGAGTCTCCCGCGCGCCGGCCTAACCCGGCCGCGCTGCCGGCGCTTAACACGCACGCGCGCCCCACGCGGCCCGGGGCCCTCTCGCCCCCGCCTCGCCCAGGCTGGGCGCCTCCCGCGCGCTCCTTCTCCTCTGGTTTAGCCGCGCCGTAGCGCGGGGCCGCAGGTCCCCGCGGGCCGTCCTGAATTATTCATCGGCAGGAAGATATTAGATGTACTCGCTGCCCGCTCCGCGCGAGCCGTCGTGCAATGCTATCCGAGCTCCGCGCGCGCCCCGCGCCCCTCCTCCTCCTCACGTCCGTCCTCTCTGAAACCTTGGCAGCGAAGGGGGATCACATTTCCTTTGTCATCGGGCCATTTCGCCCTCGCTTGGTCCCCCCTCCGATCCCTAGCCGCGGGGACGGAGCCTCCACCGGGGCGCGCCGGAATCAGTGGAACCGGCTACGGCCCGGCGCGGGGAGCTCGGGAGCCGCGTGGTCAGCGCCGCCGGCCAGCGCCCGCGTCATCTTCTTTTTGAAAGGAGTCACCGAGCAAGACTCGGGTGGCCCGGCCGCGCTGCGTCTACCGGGCTTTGCTCGCGCCGTGCGCTCGGGCCTCCTGGGGCTTTGCACAGCTCCCCAATTCGGGGTGCGTGCGCGCGCGCGCCCCCCTCTTTCTCTGCTTTGCCGCCTCTTCTCCTCCTCCTCTCAGTAGGCTGGTTATTGGGACTGATCGGAATTCGGAATCCTTTTAATCTCCAAAGGAGCAAACTCACTTCCGCCCGAGTGCTGGGAGGGGGCTGGGGGAGGGGACACAGAGGAGGGGGTTCCAGGCAAACAGGAAACATTAGCCCTCACGGCACGGCTCGCTTTTGTGTGCTCCCTCCCTTCTCCCTCCCACCTCCTCCCTTCTCCAGGCCGCTGGGGAGATGAACGCCCCCGGGCTTCAGTGTGACGACCTTTGAAACCTTCCGAGCGAGGAATGGAGAGGGACTCTTCCGTTTATTTCAAAAAAGAAAAAAGATTTCATTCTGAATCCTGGTTCTACAGAGGCTGATATACACTGCCCTTGAGATCTGGATTCCCCACCATAACCACCTTTTTTCTTTTTCTTTTTACGTTTTTTTTTGGGACTGCATATCTGTGATCAACACCAAAACATCAAGCACTTGTGTGCAGTCGAAATTAAACAAATCTGAATTTTGATCTGCAGAGGGGTCAGTTTCCTTTTGAGTTTTACTGGGGGGGGGTGGGGGGCGGCAGAGGGCAGCTGTTCAGGGGAGGTTCCTGGTGACGGCCCCACGGCCATCTGGGTGGTGCCCGAGGCTGCCTGGGCGGTTCTGGGAGTCGCACTCGCTCGGTCCTGGAAAGAGACTGACTTGGGAGAGCATAGAGGGCCACAAACCAGGCTTTAGAGGGTATCTGGTGTGGAGGCCTGCGGGTGGAACAACTGTCCCAGTCTTAACACCAAGCTGTGAGTGACATCTTGGGTCCCACTTATATAGGCAGCAGCCTGGATGAATCTCAGAAACATCATGTTAGGAGAAAGAAACCAAACACAAAAGAGTTCATACTGCGTGACTGCATAAAGAAGAAATTCTAGAACAGGCAAAACTAAGCTGTGGGGATGGGAAAAGAACACTCGAGTAGTGACTGGGAAGGATGAGAGAATCTTCTGGGGTGATGAAATAGAAATATATTTGTGTGTAATTTGTCAAAACTTGTAAATCTGCCATTTAAGATCTGTGCAAAATTTCACATCTGTGTAAATTATACTTAAATTAAAAAAAAAACCTTGGTGTCCAACCTAAATAACCATGCCTGTATCATAACAATGAAATAAAAAAAGAAAAACAGTATATATACATCCCAGCTCTTTCTCTTTATTGGCTCACCAGAATTCAGGGAGTTTTCTAAAGAAACACCCCTTAAATCAACCTGCCGGACAAGCATGTAGAAGGCCCCAGGCTGCGAAACACCACTCTAAAGGGACAAAGCCATCGTGGGGGCCAGCACTGTCAGAGATGGTTAGAATTCCAGGTGAGGGCAAGCCATGGCCCAAGCCCTCAGCTGCCCTCAGGAGTGGTCTCCTCAGCACCTGGAGCCAATCTGAGCTCAGTGAACATTCACCGAGATGTGTGAGCAATGCAAAAGTTATTATCAAATAAAACCAGAACATATGTCAATTTTATCTCATTAAAACTGGGGTTAAAAAAAAGGAGGCAAGTATTAGCTCAGTGGCAGAGTACATGCTTAGCGTGCACAAGGTCCTGGGTTCAATCCCCAGTACCTCCATTAAAAAATAAATAAACCTAATTACCTACCCCCTCCAAAAAAAAAAAAAAAAGTGCTCCTTCTTTGCCAATGAAAGAGAAGTAAACATTTTATACTTTAAAGATTAGAGAGGAGCTTTTCATGCAACCATCTTCTTCCACGGTTTGAGACCTGAGTGTAAACACATGCAGGCTCACATGTGAATTTTCCTACAGAATTTTGTCCCATTCTGGCCTTGCTTCAGCAGAGGTGTTGTATGTATCCTTTCATTGTTTCTTTTTCTTTCTTTAATTTGCTTGCTTTTTTTTTTTTTTTAAAGGAAAACAGATGGGGGAGGAGAATCTCCAGAAGGAAGATGGCCCCAGAGGGTCAGAAAAGGGATGGGCCAGACCTGCTGTCTCTCCCTTGGGTTGGCCCCACCCACAAGCATCTAAGAAGGTTTTTTTTTTTTTTTTAAAAAAAAAAAAAGGATTACCAGAGTTGGGGAAAAAATTACCAGTCCTCCTGGTCCTACAACACTAAATATCTTGCCAGTGGCTAGCGGAGGTGGCTAGTCAGCTGAGAGAGACATCTTGGAGGAGCAGGAAGGCTGTAACTCCAGAAAGAGGAATCAAACTTGACAGCAGTTGGTGAGTTTGTTTCCTGGGGACGATTGCGCACAATAAGCCAAAAAGAAAAGGAAAAAAAAAAAAAAAAAGGAAAGAGAAGGAGCAAAAGGGTTTTGATTTCTCTACATGAAGTAGCTTCCCTTTCTTTCCTTTCTTGAACTGACGGGACATTGCCAGGAATCAGGGCTGCAGTGTAAATTGTTAAATTAGCACATTTCTTATTTCCATTAAGACTAAATTTACCCTAGGTGGGAAAGAGGGAAATTTTTAAAGCAACTACTTTAATCTCAATTGTATAGAGATACAGTTATGGGTTTTTTAAATATGGTATAGTGATAAAGAACAAATTAGGATTCGACTTTAATAAGGTTATAGCTTTTCCAGGAGAGGAACAGGAGCCACATATCCAGATGAAAGGCCAAAGACAGTCTCTTGCTATAAACTAGTATTAAATTTTTCATTGCCATCCTAGCTAATAAACACCCTTTCTTAGCAAGGGAAGAGCAAGCAGCCATCCAGTTTTCCTTAATATTAGAAAGGGAGTATATATATACCTTTCCGAATCCTGAAAATAAATCATTTGTATTTAAATAAGCAACCACTTTTTAAAAGAAACCAGTTCTGAAATTATGGAGGCAGTAAATTTGCATGCTTTCTCAAATTCATTTGTAACCATATTTTGTTTTCAAAGATGACACTGGCCCCTGCTGCTCTCAGACCTGGGGTTGGGGTTCCACCACACTGCCATCTGAGTGACTCTGCATCTGCTTTTTCCATCTGATCCTTTAATTAAATATCTGATGTACCCGCTTGTTTTCATGTCAAAATTGCACCTTTCACCATGGTCCTCAGGGTGCATTCACATAAGTTTTAAATACATAAATCACCAGGAAATTCTTTTTAAACATTAAACAAACATTACATCACAATAACTATTTTAAACCATGGGGGCGGGGGTTGGGGGAGGCAGTACCAGACAACCAGACAACCCCTGAATCTTTGCCTGCAATCTGCCAGTGGAAGGCGGATTGGCGTTCCACACACCGGGTCAACTCTTAACTCTGCCCTGACTCTGGCCTTGGAGCCGTTATCAGGAGTGTGTCAGCTGCTTTCAACAACCCAGAGTTCAGAATAGCAACAAATTAGAGGAT
The DNA here is from genome assembly GCF_048773025.1 of Camelus bactrianus. Taxonomy (NCBI): domain Eukaryota; kingdom Metazoa; phylum Chordata; class Mammalia; order Artiodactyla; family Camelidae; genus Camelus; species Camelus bactrianus. Next base: position 45,220,781 of record NC_133555.1, on the reverse strand, counting down.
ATAAACTCTGGTCGCCTACAACTTTATAGGCTAGGGTAAAGAACCTTGAATTTTACATGTGAGGTTAAAGTCAATATCCAGCTTTGGGAGTTAAAAGTAGTTCAGCGTTCAGCCAGGCTTACATCCCAGCTCAACAGTCTTAACTCTGTGGCCTTGAGCGAGTGACTTCACCTCTCTGTGCCTCCGATTTCTCATGCACATAACCGGACTGGTGCAAATACCCATCAGAATTAAACGAGCTACTGAGTGTACAGTGCTTAGTACAGTACCAATGACCTGGAAGCACACATTTAAACATTAGCTTTTTGTAGGGGAGGGTAGAGCTCAATGGTAGAGTGTGTGCTTAGCATGCAAGAAGTCCTGGGTTCAATCTCCAGTACCTCCATCAAATAAATAAATAAACCTAATTACCTACCCCCAAAACAAAAACAAACAAAAACAAAAATATATTTTTTAAAAAGAAAAGAAAATGCTTAAAAAATTTAGCCTTTTGTTTTCATTGCTGTTATTACCATCATTACTGTACTGCAGAGTAGTTTACAAACTGCCTGCCTACCCCTTAAATGTGCTGTTGCCCAGTCGCTACCCTCCACTGAACCTCAGCGTCTCATCCTCCTTCCCCTCCATCATAGAGTTGGAGTCTCGCCTCCCACCGCTCACAGCTCAAGACCCCATGGTGGCTGCCTGTGGCCCACCATGTTTAAGCTAAGTTCTCAGCCTAGATTTTCTAAAATGAAATGTGTGTCTTTCATAATAAAGGGGCAAAAAACTATAAAAGTCGTTTTTTACATAAACATAGCAGAAAATCAAGAGATACATAAATCGGTACCTACTGATCCGTAACTGCGGAAGCCTGACCAGCTTCTCATTCCAAACAGTCTGATTTTGTAGCTTCAAAAGACTGTCTGCCATTTAAGTTATTCCTGTTTCAGCCTACACCGACCCTTACTCATTCCAACTGCTCCAGACTTCATGCGCTCCCTCTTACCTGAAGAAGTCAACTCAGACTGCTTTCCCTCTCGTCCAAGGACCTATCTGCCCTGTCCCAAATCTTCGTTTCCATTGCTTTTCCGCACAAGCCCTGCCCACTGTCCACATACACCCAACTCAACGGCTTAGGACCCATGATGTCCTTCCTCTGTCAGGGCTATTCCTAAGGGGGGGAGTATCGCCCCTCCCCCAGGGTCTGGGCTGGCCCCTGGCTACTTGGGCCACTAGAGTATGGCAGAAGTGATGCTATGTCTGTTCTTCAGAACTGGCAGCATCCACCTGGGTCTTTTGTAGCCTGAGCCACCATGTAAGAAGTCTGACATCCCTTCTATACAGACCACATGGAAAGTCCAAGTGAGGGAAAGGGGCCCATTGGAGCCCAGCCTCCCAGCCGTCTCCACCAAGGATGCAGGCATGTGGGTGAAGCCATCTTGGACCACCTGGACCATCCCAGCTTGAATACCACCAAGTTGGTGCCACTGGGCTTCACTCACTGAGCCAGACTGAATTCCTGATCCACAAAATTGCAAAATATGATAAAATGGTGGCTGTTTTAAGCCACTAAATTTTGGGGTCATTTGTTACACAGCAATAGATCACTGGGACATGCCCACCCGCACCTGACACACATTCTCTGCCAGATTAACATCCCTGAGTTTCTTCTTCCTTTCTTTTTTCCTTCCTTTTTTTCCTTTCCTTCCCTTTCACTTTTCCTTCCTTCCTTCCTTCCTTCCTTCCTTCCTTCCTTCCTTCCTTCCTTTCTTTCTTTCTTTCTTTCTTTTCTCTTCCTTTCTTTCTTTCAACAGCTTTATTGAGGCACAACTGACATATAATAAACTACACACATTTAGAGATAGTTTGATACACTTCGATTTATGGATATCCCCATAAAAACTACACCAAAGTTTTTCTTGGACCCCTTTCTTTTTTAAATTTTTTTAGTTTGAAGTTGATTTACCATGTTGTGTTAATTTCTAGCGTACAGCATAGTGATCAGTTATCATATATATATTCCTTTTTCATATTTTTTCATCATTGGCCATTACAAGGTATTGAATACTGTCCCTGTGCTCTACAGTAGGACTTTGTTGTCTAATTTATGTATAGTAGTTAGTAGTATCTGCAAATCTCGAACTCCCAGTTTATCCCTCCACCCCCACTGAACTCCCCCCTGGTAACCGTAAGTTCATTTTCTATATCTGTGAGTCTGTCTCTGTTTTGTAAATAAATTCATTTGTGTTCTTGGACCCCTTGATAAACCCTGCTTTTAACCTCTCCCCAAGCGACCACCCATCTGCTTTCTGTCACTATAGATAAGTTTGCATTTTCTGGAGTTTTGTATAAATGGAACCATATAACACGTATTCCTCTGCACCATTTCTACTTTCTCGAGGGGCGGGGATCTGGCTTCTTTCACTCAGCATAATTACTTTGTGATTAATCCATGATGTCCATGGATTGGTAATTCCTTTCTTTGTACTGCTGAGTAGATGGATACACTGCAATTTGCTGATCCACTTACCTGTTGATGGGTCATTTGGGTTTGTTTTCAAGTTTTGGCTATTACAAATACGGTTGCTCTGAACATTCATATACAAGCCTTTGTTTGGAAGTGTATATCATTTCTCTTGAAGAAATACCTATGCGTGGACTGGCTGGATCACAGAGCAGGTGTTTGTAAACTTTTCAAGGAACCACAAAATGGTTTTAAATAGTGTTGTACCATTTTGCATTTCCACCAGCAGCGTATGGGAGCTCAGCTTTGTCCACATCCTCACCAAAACTTTGTATAGTCAGTTACGGTTTTTGTTTAATTTTAGCCATTCTAATAGGTGTATGGTAGTATCTCATTGTGGTTATAATTTGCATTTCTCTAATATCTAGTGATGTTGTTTCTTCTTCTCATTTGTGTCTTTCTTACGAATCATAGATCTTCTTTGGTGCAGTGTCTGTTCAAAGTTTTTGCCTTTTTAAAACTGGGTTGTTTGCTTTCTTATTGCTTGAGAGTTCTTTATATATTTTGGATATGACTCCTTTATGAGACACATGCTTTGCAAAGATTTTTCTCGAAGTCTGGAGCCTGTGTTTTCACTCTCTTTTGAATGAATTTTACATTTTGATGAAGTTCAGTTTCTCTATTATTTTTAAAAACTGTTTTAGGAGAATATAAAACTGATTAAAGAATTAAATTGGGTGACCTGGGTTTACTCTAAATATGTTTATTTGTTTGTTTACTTATTTATTTTTATTGAAATATAGTTGGTTTACAATGTGTTAGTTGCTGGTGTACAGCCTAGTGGTTGGGATATATATATATATATATATATATATATATTTCTTTTCATTATAAGCAATTACAAGGTATTGAATATAGCTCCCTGTGCTCTACAGTAGAACCTTGTTGTTTATCTGTTTTATATATAGTAGTGTGTATCTGTAAATCCTGAATTCTCAGTTTATCCCTCTACTCACCCCTTTAGTAACCAAAGCTTGCTCTCTATGTCTCTGAGTCTGTCTCTGTTTTGTAAATAAGTTCATTTGTGTCACTTTTTAAGATTCCACATATAAGTGATACCATAGTATTTTTCTTTCTCTGTCTTGCTTACTTCACTTAGTATGATGATCTCCAGATCCAACCACGTTGCTGCAGATGGCATTATTTTATTCTTTTTTATGATGGGTAGGATTCCATTTACCATAATGTCAGTATTCCAGTCATCTGTCAGTGGACATTTAGGTTGTTTCCACACATTGTCTATTATAAATAGTGCTGCTATGAACATTGGGGTCCATGTGTCTTTTTGAGTTAGAGTCTTCTCTGTGCACGGGAGTGGGATTCCTGGATCATAGGGCAAATATATTTATTTTTTGAGGAATCTCCTTACTGTTTTCCATAATGGCTGCACCAAACTACGTTCCCACCAACAGTGTAGGAGGGTTCCGTTCGATAGGTAGATAGTAGATAATAGATCACCAGAGGGCCCCATCTATTCTTGTCATCCCAACCAAGGAGCCAGACGTGCGCAAAGTCATCTCTGGATGATTCTAGCCTCAAACCCTTAGAGTCACCCTAGCCGTTCAAGTCTTCCCAGCTGAGATTTCAGGCATTGTGAAGCTGACACAAATAGCCCATGCCTTGCCTTGTCTGAACTCCAGACCCACAGAATCTGTGAGTACAATAAAATGGTGGTTGTTTATGCAACTAAGGTTGGGAATGGTTTGTTAAGCAGCAATCCATAATCAGAGCATTTACCATTATTACCATATGAAAAAATGGGCCTCTTCAAAATAATGAAATACACTGTATTTTGAAAGTAGAGCCAGGAAGATCTGCTGGTGGCATGGATAAGAGAAAGATAAAAAATCAGGAAACACAAGTGGGGATGACTCCAAAGCTTTTGGCCTGAGTGGTTGGACAAATAGTGGTACCATTTCCTGAGCTACAGAATCCTGGGGGATGGAGTGAGTTTATGCCTACTATAGTACTAAAACAACTGTGCAACCTACGGGTAGGACAGAAGACAATTCCCGGAGAAGTCCTGACCGGGCTGCTTCTGGACCTGTGTGCCCTCAGGTCTGTTCCCTGCCCTTCCCTGCTCTGTTCTGAGTCACAGAGGCCCTGATCCTTGTGGCCCTCCTCCCCAGGTTCCTGAATCAGCTGGCTTCTGGCTGGGTCTGGCCAATAGGAGTCTGGTGCTGATTTGGGAGCCTGAAGAAGGGTAACACCAGGTGTTCTGCCCTCTCTCCTTACCTTGGGTAGCAGCTCCAGTCTCCAGCCATGGCTGCAGCTCTTTCTGGCTGCATCTCGAGGCCCGTTGTGATTGTAGCTTCTGGCCGGGGTCCCCTGGGTCCTGATAACTCTGTCGCCTCCTTTGATCCTCCAGCCAGGAGAAGTGGCTGCAGCTTCCTGACCTCTGTGTTCCATCACCTCCTACCAAACCTCTGCATTAAATTCCCTCTGTTAGACATCTGTGAAGTCATTTCTGTTTTGCTGGGTTGCCCCTGACCATGGCGCTGCAGGCTGAGGACTCGGGTGAAGGCCTGCTGGCTCAGGTGAGCAGCAAACCCCTTGCCCAGCCCCACCCGGGCAGACTCCCGGGCTCCAAGGTGTTTACCAGGCCTTCACCTTGGGATTTACTCATTCGTGACCTCTGTACTTTTGTACCAGACATTCCCTCCGTCCGTGTGCAATTTGTGGTTTCCATGCATTGGAGGCAATGCCCCCTTCAACCCCGGCTCAGAACCCGTCGCCCCCGTGGCCTCCTGTAAGCCTGTCAGCAATGACTCACCTGTCGAGCCTCCAGCTTGTGGCCTTGGCTCAATGTACACTTGCTGAAAAATCGCTCGGTATTGCATCCTGTCTCCTGCCTCTGTGCTTGGCAGACGGTCTCCTCTCCCATTGCTCACAACTTCCCTTTACTGGAAAACTTCAACTCAGCCTTCAAACCCTACTTCAAGTGTCCCACATGGGGAGTAAGTGATTTCTGGTAGGTTTCCTCCCCAGACTGAGAAGCAAACTCCTACCTTACTGCTGCTGTCCGGATCCTGTCAAACCACACTGCAGTCATTTTACACTTACGTCTTCCAACTACGACTGCCAGCTCCTTGGAGGGGAGGCTAAGTCACCAGCTTCGGTCTGGGCACCAGTGGCCTCAGGAACTCTTGGTTGAATGCTGGCTCTGGGCATGTGGATGACCATTGCTTTCCGGTGATTGAAGGCAAGTGCCTTAGGTCTCCCCAGTCTGGTTGCAAGCCTCTCTGAGGAAGATTCCTAATTCTTGTCCAGCTTGTTGGTACCTATTTCAGGGCATTTTTCAGACAGGAGGAAACCAATAAATGCTGTCAACAGACGTGAACATTTTGTTTGTTTCCTTTCGTACCACATATTTTCTTTCTTTTTATTTCTTTTTTAAATTGTAGTTGATTTACAATGTTGTGTTAGTTTCTGCTGTACAGCCATAGTGATTCAGCTATACATACAGATATTCTTTTTCATATTTTTTATTATAGGTTATTACGAGATATTGAATTTAGTTCCCTGTGCTGTACAGTGGGTCCTTGTTGTTCATCTATTTTATATATAGTAGTGTGTATCTGCTAATCTCAGACTCCTAATTTATCCCTCCTCTTCCCTCTTTCCCTTTTGGTAACCATAAGTTTGTTTTCTGTCATACCTTTTCTTTCTTTCCTTCTTTCTTTCTTCCTTTCTTTCTAAGCTCTAATCTCTTCTTTATTTAGTTTTACTTATTTTTATTTTATTATTACTTTAAAAATTTTTTCAGCTTTTTTTGGGGAGGGTAGGTAATTCAGTTTATTTTTCTCTAATGGAGGTACAGGGGATAGAATCCAGGACCTCGTGCTTGCTAAGCATGCGCTCTACCACTCAGCTATATTCTCCCCCCACTTATTTTTGTTTTTGCTAATTTGTATATTGAAATAATTTTATTTTTTAATTATTTTTTTATTTTTTGAAGAGGGGAGGTAATTAGGTTTGTTTGTTTGTTTGTTTATTTATTTATTTATTTATTATAATGGAGGTCGTGGGGATTGAACCCAGGACCTCGTGCATGCTAAGCATGCACTCTACCACTGAGCTCTACCCTCCCCCCCAAGAAATAATTTTAAATGTAGAGAAAAATTACAATAATAACACAAAGAACTGCCATATATTCTTCACCCAGAGACCCTAAAGGTTAACATTTCCCCATTTGCATTATCACACCCTCTCCCTCCCCATACATGTTATTATACACATGTAATATGTGTATAGTACATAATATGTGCATTGTATATCTGTATATATATGTTTGTGTATCTATGTATAAAATACAGATAGATGTAAAATAAAATACAGATACAGATAGAGGTAAAACTGGCTTTTCTGAACCATCTGGGAGGGTAAGATGCCCCTCGCTACTCCTAATCACTTCCTGGTGCCTTTCCAAAGAACACGAGCATTATCTTATGTAACCAAAGCACAGTATGTGAATCAGGAAATTCAGCATTGATACACGACTATTATCTAATCCACAGACATATTCACATTTCACCAGTTGCCCCAGTCATGTCCCTTCCGGGCGCGTTTGTTTTTCCCTCCCAGGACCCGGTCAGGGGCCCATCCCTCCAATCCCCTTTAATCAGCTCAGGTCGCCAGCCCGCCTTTGTCTTTCAGGACCTGACATTTGTGAAACATCCAGGCCAGTTGTTTTGTTTCCTCACAGGTTTCAGAATGCCCCAGAAGATTTCACCTCTCACCACGTTGTTACCAAACTCTCCTCTTGTCCAGACTCAGGGGAGGACTCTTTGCAGAGCCTTGTAAAACCTTAAATAAACTCCATGAACAAATTCCACTTTGACCACTGTCTTGTTAAAATTCCTCCCAAAAGTTAACTCGTTGGGCCAAAAGTACCTTAACAAAAGCCAGGCCGGACTTCTAGTCTTCCCCTTTCCTCGAAGGGTTTTATGTGCTGTTTAATGATTTTTCACAAATAGTTTTTCTTGCCCTTAAAAGTCAGATTAATTGAATTTTAATTCATTAGGATCACCCTCTAAAATGAGAGACCGTGGCCCTGCAGGCCAAGTGCTGGCCGCCAGACCCAGTAGGGATTTCAGAGGGTGGAAAATCCTGCCACACAGCGCCCTACACTCATCTCTGTTTTGGATCATAGGGAAGAAATCCCTTTTCCTCCTCAGCAGAGGAAAATCTGGATGGCCTACCAAGGGAAGCTGGGCAGTCCTGGCTCCGTCTGTCACCTCTCACATTTGAGGCCCCTGCCTTGGATGGGTGGGGGGCCTGACACCACTCTCCTGGGCACCTCCTGTCAGCAACATGCTCTTCCTTTTGTCCTGACCCTTGCTGAACTTCACTCTAATATTTAACAACAACACAACAACACAAACGTCTTATTTTGATTAAAGGTTTTTTGAACAACTAAACATCGTTGGAATTCCCCCAAATACACAAGACTACCAAGAAAAGCCTAGACTTTCTCTCCTGAATTCTGGCCTCAATGTCCCCATCCGCAGGCGCTTCTGGCTCAGGCAGGCTTCCAGGGGCCTTGAACCTTTTTGCTGTATGAGTTTTACTGAATGAATCCTTAAATGAGGGACCAAAGCTTGTCATTTACCCCCAGAATCCTGTCCACCATTTTCCTGATCGCCTGGCCTGGACTTTAGTTAATGACGGATGGATAGCTAGACAGACAGACAGAAATGGATGGATGGATGGATTGATAGATGACAGACAGGTAGATAGAAAAATAAGATAGCCCATACTCAGGGTGCTAGAAAACATTCCAACTTTAAGTAGAGAGGACAGTCATCACAGAAATACCAGGTAGCCAACAGCCACTCTGTTTCTATGGCCTCTGAGGGGCTGATAGAGGCTAAATGAGGGGCTGCCAGTGGCCTCAGAGTCCTCATCCATGAAGCCACTGTTTGGTTTTACAGGGTTTATTGCACTGTTCTTATGAAAGACCTAAAAGGAAGAAGAAACCCATTGCCAGGGAGAGAAGGCCTGGAAAAGTCAGAGGCTCCAGGCCAGGGGCAGCCAGAGGAGGCCCTTTGCCACCTACTCATTCCTGAGCACATTGGCTTCTAACAGGCAGAAATTAAAAACTCAAGGCACCCCTCTTAAAACGGCTAGAGGCCCTTGCCTGAGCAGCTTCTCTAAGGAAGCACTTCTTGACATCGCCTGCAAAGTGAGCCTTACTCTCATTCTAATTGTGGAAGCTGAGGCCCAGAGAGGGCAAGCAATGGGCACATAGTCACACAGCTAGGAAGTGGCAGAGCTGGGAGCTGAATCCAGAAGTGTCTGATTTCAATACTTTCCCATGAAACCATCCTACATTCTTTCCCAAAAAGTAGAAGACAGCTGGATTCAGGGTCTCCAGAAGGCATTTTATAGTAGCTTCTACATCTTTTTTCTTTTAAATTTTTTTATTGAGTTATAGTCATTTTACAATGCTGTGTCAATACATTTTCTTAATTTATCTTTATTTTTGGTAGGAGGAGGTAATTAGATTTATTTATTTATTTTTACTGGAGGTACTAGGGATTGAACCCAGGACCTCATGAATGTTAGGCATGTGCTCTACCACTGAGCTACACCCTCCCCTCATAGCTTAATTTATTTAACCTTCACTGATCTGGCACTTAGTAGGTGCAGGGCCCTGTTTCTAGAGCTTTATAAATATTACCTCATTTAACCCTCATAACAGGTCTATGAGGTTCATATTATGATCCTAAGTTACAAATGAGGAAACTGCAGCACAGAGAGGTGAAGTAACTTGCCCAAAGTCACACAGGAAGCAGTGGAACTGGGATTTGGATCCAGCAATTGAGTTTCAGAGTATGTATGTTTCCTACCCTCCCTAAAGCCAGATCCAAAAAGAGGAGAGGGTGTACGAGAAGATGCTTCACAAACATATTAGAAAGCAAAGTAGGACACCTCCCAAAATTCATGGAAAGGAAACTCATCTTTTGCCCAGTTTGAGTGTTGAGAGCTTCCCTGGGAGTCAGGCCCGGACAGTGTCTTCACTGGGCTCATGGCAACCCCGTTCTTCCCGGGGAGCCCTTTCCCACAGGCGCAGCAAAAACCCTGTCCAAGCAGGGCCCTTAGCCCTACCACTGGCTGTGGCAGCAGGGCCACGGGGCCAGGACTGGAAGGCGGCTTCCTTCTTTACACCACCTCCCACCCACGCCAGACTCTGAAAGCCCTGTGTGAGCTCGAGGTCCCCAAACACCTGCCCCCACCTGCACGTGGATTCATCAACTCAGGACTGCTGTCCACCCTGCGTTTCACCAGATGTGGGTCAGGCCCGAATAGCTGTGGCCATCCCCTTCTTTCCACCATGGTACTTCCCGGGATCCCAACTCGTTTTCTCCAACCAGCGTTTTGGGTGTGGCCTGGGGCTGCAACCACTTCCCATATCCCCCAGAGGCCTCCCTTTCCAGCATTCAGTGCTAAGGACAGCCACATCACTAAAGGGCAACACAGGAAATACTTCAAACATAGACATCAGAGACTGACACCTGTGGAGTCATTATGGAGCCATATTCTGTATCCAACCTTATCATTATGCGTGTTTGAGTCAGACCTTTTTAAAGAAAGAAAACATTATAGGAACAGTTGAGACTTTCTATACCCCTCCCTGACCCCATCCTCTTTTCTTCCTCCTTAGAGCTAATACTGTTATGAATTTGGTGTTTATCAGTTTCAGGCATGATTTCTTACTTTTAGTACATGCTTATGAATCCATAAACAATATAATAATTTTTCAGATTTTTAGTGTTTTTAATTGTATTCAAAAGAACATATTATTCTACAACTTACTTTTTGTGCTCAACAGTATTTTTTTTCTTTTAAAAAAATTGAAGTATAAATCAGTTTACAATGTTGTGTCAGTTTCTGGTGTACAGCTTAGTGATTCAGTCATATATATATATATATATACACACACATATGTTCCTTTTCATATTCTTTTTCAGTATAGGTTAATACAAGATACTGAATATAATTCCCTGTGCTGTACAGAAGAAACTTGTTGTTTATCTATTTTACATATAGCAGTTAGTATCTGCAAATCTCGAACTCCCAATTTATCCCTTCCCACCATCTTCACCCCTGTAACCATAAGTTTGTTTTCTATGTCTGTGAGCCTGTTTGTTTTGTAAATAAGTTCATTTGTGGCATTTTTTAAGATTCCACACATAAATTTTTAGATTCCATTTTTCAGATTCCACATATGATGTCATATGCTATTTTTCTTCCTTAGACTGACTTACTTCACTTAGTATGACAATCTTCAGGTCCATCCATGTTGCTGCAAATGGCATTATTTTATTCTTTTTTATGGCTGAGTAGTATTCCATCGTATACATATACCACAGCTGCTTTATCCAGTCACCTGTTGATGGACATTTAGGTTGCTTCCATGTCTTGGCTCAACAATATGGTTTTTTTTTCTTCAACAATATGTTTTTGAGATTTATCCACAATGATATATGCAGCTCTAGCTCTTTAACTGTTAAATGCTGTGTAGTATTCCATTATATGAATATACCAAAATTTAGTCATCCATTTTCCTGTAATTATATATTGAAACAAGATTCTGGTATTGTTTTGACTCAAAACGTATCTAATGAACTTGTCATAATACTGGAACTTACCTGTTTTAGTAATAAAAGTACAAAACTATTCACAGTATATATATATATTTTTAAAAAGGAGCAATACAAAGTTGAATTTCTCAGCCCAGAAAGAGTGCCATTTTTAAAAGGGAAATATGGATGTCCTGGAGCTTGCCTTATTAGGTTGTTTGGGAGTGATGTTGGGGGTAGAGGTGTTGGAATTTAAAGAGACAGGACAGCAAGAACAGAAAACTTAAGAAACCACAGTCCAGGCTTCTGAGGAGAGGTCCTTCAGAGATCCTTCAGGGACGGGGTGTCAGGAATGAAAAAGTGACCAAAAAGGTTAGAGGAATGTTCTGAATTAAAGACTCAAGACAACCAAATGCAATGCAGGGTACTGACCAAGGGGAAAAACAGCCACTAAGGGTGTTCTGGGAGCAAATGAAGAAACTGAATATGGACTGTGTATTATTAAATTCTTATAATAAGTTATTACAATAAAATTACTATGGTTATGCAGAGAATGGCCCTGTTCTTAGAGACACGGGCTGAAGCATTCAGTGCTGAAGTTTCATGTCTACAATTTACTCTCAGAAGTTCACTTGAAAAATACACATAGAGAAGAGAGGGAGGAAACGAAAGCAAATGTTAGCCAAGTGGTAACTGGTGGATCTGGGGTATAAAGGTGTTCACTATGCCACTTTTTCATCTTTTCCATGTTCAATCTTTTTCCAAATAAAAGGTTGGGGGAAGATAAGGTGAAAACCCAGAAATGCAATTCCTAGTGCCTTCCAGAGAATTGATAGCAAATAGTGACTCACCCTCCCCTTCCCCAAAATAACATAAGACACACACCATATTGTACATGGTTTCAGGGAGTCACGAGCGCTCTGGTCCTCCAGGGAACACATAGAATCATCAGATCTGAGAGCCGAGGCTGCTCTGACAAATAAATGACCCCTTGCCTACCTCAAATACAGACCACTCTCCCTGCAGCACCTGAGACCCACTGCAGTGTGACAGGAAACAAAACAAAACAAAACAAAACCCTGGGAACTTCTTTCCTAGTCTTATTTATCTGGAAGGAGCCCGTTATGGTCCAGTCACTTGGTGCCGTCTCCTGCCCCCCTCCACCTGCCTACCTGAAGTGACACGTCCTCCATGAAGCCTTGTTGGAATTCCTGGGTCCTTTTTTCTGTCCTCAGTTTGGCATGGAGCTCCTGAGGCTAACAATCATGCCCAGAGCAGGTATCTTGATGTAGCTTAAAATATATGACTGATGGACATTATGTCAACTGGCTCTTGGTCAACACATTTCTCTGGCCAAATTATGACATCAAACCTTGCCCTTGACTTTTAGTGCTTCCAATTTAGTTGTGAGGATGAGACAAACATCCTTAATAATTAGCTGAGATAGTATTTGTCTTCACTATTTCTCAAAACTCAGAGGCAGGAAAATACATAAGCTTCAGAGTAGGATAAAAAAGTATCCATTTTTTTCCCTTCAACCACAAATAAAGTAAAATAAGAGGAAATGAATTTTAAAATAAGTGAAATGAGATAAAATGAATAAAATAAAATTAAAAGTCAATTAATGGCATGAAGAGAAAATAAAAATAAAATAAACAAAAATAATGAAAAATTAGTAAAATCAAAAGAATATGAAATGAAATAACAGACCAAGTAAAATAACGAAGTGGAATAAATGGAACAAAAACGAAATAAAAGGAAATAACTAAAATAAATAAAGCTAAATAATTACAAGAAAATCAGTAAAATAAAAAGGAAAGAAATGAATCAAACACCGTGACGACTGGAGGAGAGTGAGCATGTTCCTTGGGCAGGATCCCATTTTTCTGTCTGCATCCCTTGGCCCCTGGGGGTCGGCCAGAATAAAGTTCAGCCCTGGGAAATGCTGGGTCCCCTGTGCACTGCGCCCTCGGGTTGGGTGGCTTTCCAAGCCGGTAAACGTGGAGCATTGTTGGGGAGACCGGGTCCCCTGGGCCGCCAGTGTCTGGGTTCTTCTGGGGCTGGTTCACCGCCGGCAGGTGGCGCTCTGGGCCCCGAGGCCCAAGCGTGGCCCCCGCGGAGCAGGTCCCCTCCTTGAGCCTTTGCTGCCGGACCACCAGCCCGCTTAACTCTCTGGACTCTCCCCTCCCCCGGCCACCTGCGGGCTCTTGGCTGCTCCCTCGGAGGTTAGTTTGGAACCCCTGCAAAGTGTCACATCAGACGCAGGGTTCTTGCCATCAATGGGAAACTGGACTGGAGGATGTTCATGCTACGCCTTGATCTTCCTCGATGGGATAAACTGTTTCATATAAAATAACTGAAAGCGTTAAATAACCTGTTGGAGTAAAAAAAAAAAAAATTCACCTGCCTGGTGCCTCAGGGGAAAGGATATTCTTTCAGAAAGTTTCGAATAGCTACCTGTGGCTTTCGCAGGGACTGAATGATGGCAGAGGGGCGTCGCGGGCGGCCTTCCCTCAGTCCCAGGAGGCCCCCCCCCCCCCCCGCAAAGCCGTGCTGGGGGAGGGGAGCGGTGGGGGTGGGGATGGGGACGGGGCCGCTCACATGCAAATGCAGCTGTGACAATCCGGTCGGGCGCCTCCGCGCCTCCGGGAGGCCGGCGCTGGAACAAAGCATTAGCATTTTCTCCATGTGAAAAGCCCGCATTCCTGGGCGGGGAGGCCGTGAGGGCGCCGCCCCCCTCTCCCCATTCACACTCCGGACCACACAGAGCGCCTCTCGCGCCAAATGCTCGAAGGTTCGTTTCAGCTTTTCTTTTGACCAGGGCGATGCATACGAAATGTAGATATTTCCCTAAACGCCGGCTTTGACATTTAATGCGATCCTAAGTAGTCTGAAATGTGGACGGGATTAGGAGGAGGCTTGGGGCCCACAGGGACACTTGGCCAAATCCTCCTAAATCCTCCAGGACAATTGTTTGTCACCACACGGATCCCCTTTGCCCCAAATGAGGGGGCTAATGAACTCCGCGGCCTCCTCCCGCGACACTCCCACTCCCACCCCAGAGCCCTTATTTCTGCCGTTTTGCCCAGGGAGGAAGAGAAGCTGAGTGTGTAAATGGCTTGCCCGGTGTCTGTACAGGTCTGGTTACTTTCGGCTTGGCCAGCAGTTTGACCAGTAACCCACCCACCCTGGGCCACTGTTAAACTCACTCTGAAAAGTTCTGAGGGTCAAGGAAGTTGAGGCCCTGTGAACCTTGGGATTATGTTAATAAACCATAGCCACCTTGAAAGAAGTCACTCTGACACTGCCAGGCCCAGAAAGAAGTCACCCTAACTCCTGTTCTGCAGATTTCATCGTTCATGTAGAATAATCCACACACTTATAAGGCACAGTCCTGTCTTCAAAGCACTTGCAATCTGGGAAGGGAAGGAAAACAGATGACAGAGAACAGAACAGTGACTAAACCCCAAGGTCCAACAGGTTATAGTTGGGGGGGGGGGGCTCACCTGAAAAGCTCACCAGAACAGAACACGCTCCCCTGTAAACCCCTGTGGAATGAAGAGCTGAGACCTAAGAGGTATCTCCTTGGGAGTCATGGACTCGAAGAGACCAGGATATGTGCACACTGGAACTGGAACAAAGTTTGAGGGGGTGGAGGAAACTGAGGCAAAGCCCTGAGGGTGGGAAGTGGTGATTCCTTTTGGGAGGTGCACAGATTCCAGTTTGAGTAACACATAGGGTGTAAGGGAGGGACCAAAGGAAGCTAAGGAACAGTGGCACAAGGACAAGGTAGAGACCCCTGGTGGGAGTCAGAGCTGTATTACAGGCAGTCAGGCCACAGGCGGAGGTGAGGAGGAAAGGGTAGAGGAAGGGACCTCTTGTCATCAAGGGATAAGGTTTGAGGAAGGCAGGCGAGAATGGGGTGAGAACATAGGATGCCAGTGGACACTGAACCAACTCCCACGGCCCAGACACTGGACACATCCAAAGTGAAGGAGGCAGTTGTCTGCCTCATGGAGTCCCCTGCTCTCCAGCACTCAATTCCACAATGTCAGTGGCTCAGAAAAGTCTCTGCTTTGATAATCCTTTCTATTACATAGTAAAAATTATAGAGTTCCCTTTCAAACATTTGGAATTCAAGGCACATCTGGCAACAGTAATGATGTCCAGCACCTTACACCTCATTCCAAACCCACGAGGTAGGCACTGTTAGAACCCTGTTTTTAAGAGACGAGGACACTGAGGCACAAAGAAGCAAAACAACGTGTTCCAGATCAGTCTGTCCCAGCGAGAGAGCTGAGATCTGAAGCCAGTCCAAGAATCTGGTTCGGGGTCCACAACGTCACTGGTCACTTTTCTCCAGGATGGCTTCCAAGAAGGGGCATGCTGGGAGGCTGAGAGGTGACGCTGAGATGAAGGTGTAGAGGGTGACCGGGCTGAGCAGGTCTTTCAGGCAGCAGCAGGTTAGGTGAACTCACCTGTAGTGAATGTCCACCAGGTGCTCTTTGATTCATTATCCCATTTCAATCTTCACACTGGGCCCTGAGGAAAGTTACCCTCATTTTGCCAACCCATCGAAAACCTTGAGAGATCAGGTCACTTTGGTTGGTCACAAGGGGCAGAGATCCCAGTGAACCAGCCAGTGAGGGCCCCCGCATGGTGGGAGCACCAGGCATGCTGCCCTGAGGAGGGTGTGGGGGTGAGTGGTGTCCACGCAGGTGAGGCCGGGGGGCAGGAGAGACCCCAAAGGCACAGGATGTCCTGTGGGTTGGGGGCCGGGGGCAAAATCAAAGACTACTCCAGCTCCTCTGAGGGTTCATGCCTTGCAGTTTTGGGGATACCTGCAGTCACGTTCTCTGTGGGTCTGTGAAGGGGTCCACGCAGTGAACTCTGCCCTGTTTTGCCGATGATGCCGCTGAATAGGTGGCGGAGCTGGAACAGAAGCTGCTGAGGCTCGTCTCAGAATTCACAACCCATCAAATATCACCCCACCCTTTGAGCCTCATGCCCAGAGCACCCCACCTGTTACACTACAGAAAACCAGACCGCAAGGGGGGAAGGGTACAGCTCAGTGGCAGAGCGCATGCTTAGCCTGCCCAAGGCCCTGGGTTCGATTTTACCTCCATTAAAATAAAAAGAAAGAAAACCATATACCGTAGAAGAAAAAGTGTGTATCAAGAGAGACACAAAGAGGGGAGAAGTGAGGAGAAATCAGGACAGCCAGGAAAAACTCCACGGACGGGGCATCTAAAACCTCTCAGCACAGTTTGCTTGCAGAGGCAGTGTGAACAGACTGGGCAGGACAAACTGGCAGGAGGAGCCTTTCTGGCGTGTAGACTCAGGAGGATGGAGTCACAGCGGCGAGGAGCTGACGCTCACTGTGCCTGGATCTGCCCAGGGTGGCTGTGGAAGGCAAGGCTGGGCTGCTCGGACGATAATGTGACAAGGCATCCAGCAGAGTCCTCCAGCGGGAGACACTCCACTGGCCTCTCCTGAAGTCGCGCGGGCTATCCCAGCAACCGCGGCTAAGGATGGTGCCTGGACGCCCCGACAGCAGAAGCAAGCTGGGGTCTGTGGGGGCTTCTGGGAAACTCTGTTCCTGAGGGTCTCCTATCAACACAGGAGGGCTGCCTCTGCTCTCTTCTTTTTTGCCTTCAATGCAGCTGTACTGTGGGAACATTCTGTGACCACGGGGACAAAAGCCCAAATACCAAGGATGGTGGCATGGAAAAAGAGTTGATCCCTGATGGCATCACTCAGCAAAAAAGCCAAGGCCGCTGGCTGCCAATGTGCCCCCTTCTCCAGTGAGAGGAAAACTCTTTGTTTAAATTATGGGTCCATTTTTTGCCACTTGCAGCCAAAAGTATTCTTATTTAACACAGCACCTAGGGCCTAATCTGCCTCATAGCTATTCCTGCTTTTCCAAAAACCAACTAGCAAGCAGGGAAAGTTCCAATTTCTTGAGGTTCCTCCAAACATGTAGTGTTCTCAAGTACAATGATAGGCTTTCCACCACATGACACTACCCGAGACACTGTGGAATCCCAGCAGTTTACGAAGTGTGTGGACTCTGTCCTGAAAATGCTCAGGCCAAGCAACTCTGCTACCAGCCTGCAGCATGGGAGGGCTCCTGTCGGGGGCTGGGAGAGTCGCAGCTGCAGACCTGGACCAACACCAGTGCAGCTGATGGGTCCTACTCCCATCTCATTTGGAAAAGGCTTTGAGATGCCCAAGGAAACTGGGTCACCTGTTTTCCGTATCCTCCCAGAAAGAATCTACTCTGTAAATAAAACAACTGCAATGTGGCAAAAGAGCAATCAAGCTGTGCACACCCATCCCATGCTCAAGTGGAAGGAGAATCCCCCTTCTCTGCGTCAGCAGTGGACAGTAGGTCCAGTCACACCACAAATCCTCAGTTCCGGTGTAGATCCCTAACTCAACTGATGTGAGCAACGGAATACCTCAGGTAATGTTCTGGATAAATCACATGCTTAGCCAAACGCTCCCCTCTCCAGCCATGAAACCGAGGATCTTGTAGATTCAGCTGGTATGTTTCCCTACCTGAACTTGGTCTCCAAAGTAGGGAACCGAAGAGATGTCAACAGCAAGGGATGATCCTAACGACAAGCTTTGATGACTCTACCAAATGTGATCTTAACTAGGGGCCCACCAGTTTTTTTAAAGCAAGTCTGTAGAGTGTGTTTTTTTTTCCTACTTTGAAGTTAGTGTATCGACCCTACGGACAAATTTCAGCCATGTCAACCACACAACACATAACCTGTCTCTTGGAAAGAAGCTTTTAAATTCTTGTTTGCATTTGCAAAGGGGTTAGCAATGAACCTTGAACTCCCTGCTAACAGACTCCAGAACGACTGCCTCTGCCTCCAGGTACAGGAGGCCGAGCAAGTGCCCTGAACGCTGTTTGTCTTCATCTGTAATTTTTAAGCAAAACGACTGATTCCTATCAGATCAGTCATCTCTTCTTAACTCGTCTGCTAGCCCTGTGGGTCTTATTAAGCATTTTCTGGTCCTTTTCGTCACAACTGTCACAACTAGGCATACAACACATCAGCTGCCCCTTCCCTCGGCCCTGGTCGGCCTCTAGACTGGCTACTCGTCTACTGCTTCTGTTCTGCTCTCCATTTTTAAAACTTTAACACTAAATCTCAGAGGCCAAAACACTCAGTAGTTCCAAGAAAGATAAAATGCATTCTACAAGACTATTCTAATAAGATTGTGTTTTAATTGCCTATGACACAGGCATCTCACATAATGGCTCAAAATTAATAGTCTAGCAACGATGAACGGAAAAGAGATGAAAATGAGTTTGTGAATCCTTAATTTTAAGTAAGCTTCTGGCAAAACAAAAAATCATGGGCTAGAATCGTTTCAAAATTGTGCCTTCAAAACTAGCACCCTTCATCATCTGTCTTTTATTCATTTTGCTGTGATGCAACTAAAAAGGTCTTGTAAATACTCCCCTGGGTCTCAGGTAACAGTTTTCCAAAAGCAAAATATCACTTTCTCTGTACAGTGAAAGCCGGCATTTGGATGGGCTGGATCGGATGGACAGGCTGAAACACTGGCTTCTTTCTCATTTCAGAGAGAGTTTTCACTGCAGGGAGCAGCTGATTCCTTTTGATGATCTGCAAGGCCAGCTGGGTATTACCTATAAAAACACTTCCCATTAAAAAAAGCGTATGACTGTGCCACCCCGTACAAAGCCAGCCATGGGAACCCTGCAAGCGGGGCAGAGGTGATGTGGAGGAGCGGTGGTCTGGAGTCACAGAACACCACTGTTCCGTCCCCAGACTCCGAGGGAAGAAACTCAGTGTGTGACCCGGGCAATGGGATTTTTAAAAGTTCCCCACTGATTTGAGGGTTTAGCCCAGTTTGAGAACTTGCCTACAGGGAGACTGCGCAGAAGGAGGGTGCTAAGAGCAGGCGCTGAGCAGTCATGCCTCGCAGGGGGCAAGGCCTGCCGGGGGCCCCTTCTTCAGCTGTCAGAGGGGAGCCCTGTGCAGAGGCCCGTGGTCAACAGGAAGGTATGACTAACAGCCCGTGCTACTTCCGTCCCCTTTCCCTTCTCCCATTCGTCTCTCCGTTTCTGCTTCACTCCACCTCTCCTGTGGGGCCCACAGCCTTTCCTCTAGCAAGCTACATCCAGGAGGCGGTATATGCCTCAGAGCTGTGACCTGGATTTAGCTACATTCCTGTTGAGAAGAACTGGATGGGTAACATCTTCAAGGAAGGCAAAGTTTCCATTTTGAAGGGAAAAAGCAGACATCAAAAATCTTGGGCTCTTTGAGGGGATGGATACAGTCCTGACTCAAGAGAAGAACCTCTTACCATTCTGCAGTTCGAGGTAGACGGCCAGTAAGATGGCTTCAGGGGGCACTTCTTTGGGATGGATCATTGAAGCCGCCTTTGCTCAAAACAAAAAGGAGACCCATGAAAAACCAACAGCTTAAGATACAAACTCCAAGTAATGCCACACACACAGACACACACACGTCAGCCTACCAATGAATGACAAGGTAGCAAACTTCTTCAAGCCCACTGGGGACCACTATAGTTCTGCTCTGGTGGCCCTCAGCTGGCTGTCTTAATCCCTACCGATTAAAGCAGATGTAATTTTATCTTTTTGTTTTTGTTTTTTTTTGCAGGGGGAGGTAATTAGTTCTATTTATTTAGTTAGTTTTTTGATGGAGGTACTGGGGATTGAACCCAAGACCTCATGCATACTAAGCATGTGCTCTACCACTGAGCCATACCCTCCCCCTAAAGCAGATGTAATTTTAAATTAAATTTTAATCTTCCCTTACCTAGTCCACACTGAGTTCTTAGTATGAGAAAGCTTTTCTTCCCTCTTGGTTTTCAGCTGCCAGGGGTTCTTCTGCCTCTTGGCTGAACTTGGTTGTGAGGTGGGTGCTCAGACACTCGTGACTACACTCCCGTCTGCCGGTACTTCTTCACCGCAGACACAGGTACACCTCTGTCAAAATCTGCACGTCTACTTGTCTTCCCAAGTAACAACCCAATATTGTAAGCTGCCGGTTCCCAATGTCACGAGTAAGAATTCAAATTTAGGAGGTTGTAAATACAGGAAAAATATCTACCACCAAGCATGTTTGATGTCTCCCTTCTTAAGGACTGAAACAGCACAGTTTACTCAAATACAATAATTTATTTGTTTAGGCAACATGCCGTCCTTTCCTGGATCTGAG
Source organism: Camelus bactrianus (assembly GCF_048773025.1). Lineage (NCBI taxonomy): Eukaryota > Metazoa > Chordata > Mammalia > Artiodactyla > Camelidae > Camelus > Camelus bactrianus. The sequence goes on along the minus strand of NC_133555.1, from coordinate 45,200,463 downwards.
AGCCAGAGCACCAGCCAGCAGCTGCCTCTCTGATCCAGTCCTGACAAAAAGACCCCAGGGCCGCTCTGATTAAAGGTGCTGAGATTAAAGGACCCAAGTCTGGGTCCTCCTGGGCCTCATGCTGTGGCCTCACGCTGCCTTTTCCTCAACTCCCTATCACCTGGTATCGCCCCCTCCAGGTTCAGGTGCTCATGCTTCCAGACTCTGCATCTCCCCTTAATCTAATCAGAAAGTGTCCTTTAGAAATCTTTACTGACCAGAGTGAGGCATGACGGTAAGACAGGGACATACCCTGACAATAAACAAGCCTGCAAATAACTAAAAATAATCCAAACAAATTTTCCTAACTGTGAGGGAGAAAGGGAAGTGGATGTACTATGAACATGAAGAGAGAAAACAGCTTCTTTCGAGTGGAGGGTTTTGGGCGAGGGGAGCCTGCCTTAGTCCTCGCAGGATAGACATCCTCCTGGGAGAAGATGGGGAGGAACAGAACTGCGGGCCAAGGTGTGAACGTGGGAGATGTCTGGGGGACCAGAAGCACGCACAAGGCCCGTTCCTGGCAGAATCAGAAGGAATCTCAGGCTAGTGGAGATTCTCATCCAGAGCACATGCTCCCAAGGTCCACATTGTGAACGAAGCTGGGAGGCTTTTATTCCTCCTGCCACATCACTGAGGTATAACAAAACTCAACTTAGAAAGTAAGATTTGATACTTTTGGCCTAGCTTTATACGGGCAAGGCCATCTTTACATCATTTTTGTGGGTACTAAAATCTCCACCTCCACTCCAGTTGGCTAGTTAGCACAGGTCATTTATCGTTCTTTGCTCTGACCACAGTCTGCAGCTTCTTCAAAAACACAAGAATTCATGGCAACAACTTTACGAGAGAATGGTATTTTGCTTACTGGCTGTTCAGAATGGTTAGTGGTGGGCAGGCAACCTTGGAAACATCTACTTGGAGCCCTTTCCAACTCTTCACACATCACTGTTCTGCCCTCCCAGGCACGGGGGGCCTCCCAATTAACAAAGGTCCAGCCATTGGATTAACCTAAAAACCAAGGGACCAAAACAAAACCCCCTTCAGACCCCGAACCAGGCCTGACCCCATCTGTCTCTCCCAGCGCGGCAGCCGCCGGGGCCACCTGCTGCACGGGAACCCGAGCGGGACCGTGCACACTGCGACTTCCCATCACAGGCCCTGCGTGCTGCGGCCGCCGCTGTCCACGGGCACTTTCACCAGGGCTGTTAACTACCCTCGCCTTGCCACGGAGAGCAGCGCCCCATTTCTCTCACCCGACTAACTCGGGCACTCAGCTCCCAGGGAGTATCAAACATGCTCCCTGGACAGTCAGTCCATCACTTTATAACTTTCCTGATTTTGGATCAGAAATGCTGACCCGATGCCCTAACTTGACTAAATATTCATGGTCATTTTCTACATGGAAAAACTTCACTTCCAGACACAACAAGGAAGGAAGACACACTTCCTTCCTTCTTCAGAGGAAGGAAATTTCCAAAAGCCACCTTCTCTCCCGAGAACAGGTTTCATCTCAGTTTCTGGTACTCTGGTAAACACCTGGTGAGATGCAGGCTCGCTTATGTGCTGCTGGTGAATACACCATTTGGCATAAAGTTTCAATATTAGAAGCAAAATTCTGCACACCCTCTGATCCTGCAATGCCCTTTTTAGGACAGCTCCTCACTGTAAGGTCCATGGGGCAAGGCTGTGCCTCTGTTACTGACTTACTGTCTCACTCCCTGGGCTCAGCCCAGCAGTCAGGGTGCTGAATTACACCCTTCTGAGGAATAAGCCCTTTCCAATTTGGTGAAGTCCTCAGTGGCAGTACCTGATCCCCTACTCCAGGTACGGGTCTCATGATCAGTCCAGGGTGGGCAGGTGACCTAAAGAAGCCCGATCACAACCTTCGCTGAGACCTGCTGACGAGGCGCCCTTCCAGTGCCGGAAGTCAGAGGTCTATTTTGGTTACACATCTCAGTCGCTTCCTTTACTGTATGTGCAATTTCTTTAGAATTGGCTTTGTGAACCCTTCTTTCTAAAAGGTGTAATTTAACTTTCTGAATAGACAGAGGTTCATACAATTCAGAATTTTAAAAAGCACATGAGTATCCAGTGAAAAGTCTCCCATTTCAGTGTTCCAGCTACAGAGTATTTACCTTGCCTGCCCTGCAGCCAAGGTTGGCAGTTGCTGGTGTGTCTGTTTAGAGATTTTTTTATGCATATATAGGACTATACAAAACTGCTCTGCATCTTGTTCTTTTCACTTAATATGTCTGGGCTATCTTATCATTTCAGTCCACAGAGTTTACAGCTACACTGTGTTTAACTATATGGACACACCATTGTAAGAGATCCTTATTTAGATGGTTTCCAATCTTTTGAAATTTTCATGATTAAAATCATCAGAAAAAAACTCCAATAAGCACCCAGGTTCATTTGCAACAAGAATCAGCTGTTTACCTTGCAAGACTATGCTTGGAAGAGCAACATTCAAACGTTTAACAAATTGACCAGAAGCCTCAAACAAACAACGAAGCCCATGAACTCCAACCCTCTGCTGGCTGCCTCACAAGGGGGTTGGCAGCGTCCCTGCCTCACCTGGTGGAGACACTTTCGGGCTTTGTCATACTCGCTCCGCAGGCAGTAGGCGCTCCCCAGGTTGAACAGCATCACGGTCCTGGCTGAGCTGACGGAGCTGGGGTAGCACTGAGGGGCCCGCTTCCCGGCTGCGGAGGAGACCAGACCCAGGTGAAGAGGACGGCCAAGGGCAGGGGAGCGACCCAGTCCACTGCCCCCAGGATCCGCCCAAGATAAAACCCAGCACCACTCCTCTGGTGGCAAAGGAAAGACACAGAGGCTTGAGTGTAAGTGTTTGGGACGCAGGCCCGGCTACTTCAGTATTGACAAAGCTGCTTACTTACAGGATTCCATTGCTTCGTTTTCACCCTTGTCTGATCCTACAAAGACATGAAAATAAAATCTGAGGGGGCAGGACAACAGAATCCGTTTTCTAAAAACCTACTTTTCTTCATGAAATGGAAATCTACTATTAAAGGAATGTCATAACATTTTTCCTTTCCAGGTGCTGGAGGTTCTATTAAAAGACACTGGAATGCTCCCACTCATCACCACCCCACGCCTGAGAAATAACCCTGAACAGAGTGAATGCTGGTTTCACTCCTTCAAAAACTTAGCCATGATTGAAAACCGACTCGTGAATGCAGTATTTTTACTCTCCCTGGATTGTGGAATCCCTCCGAAGAGAAAAATACAGTATGAAAATCAAAATGAATTGTTCCAACACAACCAGCCTTTCAAAAGTTAGAATTTAGACCATGTGATAATCAGCTCCTAGGTCAACTTAGCAAACAACTAGTACAAAGTACAGCCCATACTGTGGAGTGCCGACCTAGAACTCCCTTCACTTCACAACCGTGCCCTTAAATTTCCACACATCCTAAGTTATAACAGAAAGGCAGTGGAAATGGTGAACAGTTTTGATCAATGTGTCCTCATTAACCTTGGTCTTGCTCATTTGAAGAGATCCCCAAGGAGACATCAGTGACATTCTCTGGGTTCAAGTGAGTAATAGCATCAGATATTCTGTCCAGAGAGATGAGGGCTTCTGCAGCATATAAATGGCCCAAAAACCTAAAATTTGGGGGGGAAGAAAAGATTCCAAACTGAAAAGTAGGTCATCACAAAAATACCCAATGCGTAATAAAATCTGGTGTTGTGTATGTTTCACATTTCACATATTTCAAGTATTTAAATTGAAATTTAAGTTTATAAATGGATTAAGAGTCACTTAAACTTTCTCTCTTTAAAAATATCTTAAAATATACAATAACTTTTATGTTAGCTGAGTAGAGGCAAATGACACATACTCATTAAGACAGCAAATTTATGCTGTTCTATGTATACAGAAAATAACACGAACAGTTCTGAAATGAGAGGCATGACTGAGGATGGAGGCCCTCCAGCGGAACATCACAGTTAGGGTCCTCCAGCCTCCGGTGCTGGAACAGTCAAACAGGCACGAGGCTGGGTGGGATTAACTTCACAATGGCTTCCCCCTCCTACATCATCCATCTGACTCCCACTTGGCAGATGTGCTGCCTCCAGGCTTCCAAGAGCCTGCTCCTTCCAGTGTCTGACTTTGAGCCATTTTCCCCACGATCATCTGATCGATTTTTCAAAATTAAACTAGTCTTAGACATATTACACCCTTACTAAAAATCTTAAATGACTTTTTCTACTTGAGAACAAGACAGAGCAAACAAAACTAAACTTTGATGGATTTAAAGCTCTCCACAATTCGGTCCCAGTTTCCTATATTCAGTTCACCCTCACTCCTCCGGAGTCCTCTGTTCCCACCAGACACAGTGTCCTGGGCAGGACACCCTGCTGCCTGCCTCTGAGGGCTCAAAGCCAGGCCAAAATCCAACTCCTCCCTTCAAAGGACAGCTCAGGTCTCACCTCCTCTAGACAGCCAGTCTCAGCTGCATCTGTCTACATGGATTTGGGTCCTTGAATCCTAGCCTCTTTATAATTTGACCATTTTTCTGGGATGTATGCACATTAATCACACAAGAGCTATTTCTTTTTTAAAAAAAAATTCATTATTTTTGTTGTTGTTGGGGGGAAGGTAATTAAATTTGTTTATTTATTTATTTTTAATGGAGGTACTGGGGATTGAACCCAGGACTTTGTGCATGCCAAGCATGCACTCTGCCACTGAACTATATACTCTACCCTCAAGAGCTATTTCTTTACGAAGCAGTTTCTTCTAATGCGCTGGAGTTGTAATGACCTTCTATTTTGCTTCCCCACCAAACACTAACAGAAATGACCAAAAAACAAAAACAAAAAAAAAGTAACTTCAAATATATTCTGAAATAAGGTATTTCAAAAATTTCATTAAAGCAGCATCCATAAGCCAATAATCATTACAAAACACAAACATATTCAAAGAACTACTTCAAACTCTTCTCTGTGAATTTACTTAAAATTTTTTTAAAAAAACCAAATTAAATGCCTTCTTGACATTCAAAGCCCAGAACTCCTTGATGAGGTGTTTGGGAAGCAACTGTGGGATCTGGGCTGCCAAACGGAGAAATACCTGTTTATTTTCACTGGAAAGACAGCGGCCTGGCTATTAATCAGAAACCAACGCTAGGACAGAATGGTTAAGGGATTAAAAATGAAATGATCAGACACGCCGTGGCCAATCCCTCAAAGTTGGCTAAGAAATCACATAACCTAAGAATTTTGTTGCTTTGACATTCAGAGGAAAGAAGCTACTAAGTGAGGTTAAAAACCCTCCAATGAACGCCAGGTAGACACCCTAGTCGGGATTATCTGAGAATAGTGGCTACAACGTCAGCCAGAGGATTGAAAAAAAAAAAGCAGCGAGGATTTGTGTTTCATTCTTGTTCAAAAGGAAAACACAAAGCACTGCTCTACCGATGCCACGCACACCACAGCCCGAGCGGCGCGCTCCTGGCGGGGCAGAGGCCACGGTTCTGGCCAGAATGCGCAGGGCTGGGTGATGGAAAGGAGCGGAGGAGCCGCAGATGCAACCAAGTGCCCGGCACTCAGCTCAGGGCCCCCCAGGTCTCGACATGAGACAGGGTTTTCTCACAGAAGAGCACTCCTATCTGAATCAGGACAAAGTTTCTTACGTTCCTGGATGTTTTTCATTATCTTTTTAAAAACAAAAACAAAAACACAAGGTATGTTTGGGGAACAATGACCTGAAACAACCTTAATCAATGTTAATTTTAGATGTTTGTATAAAGTAACACATTATTTAAACAGACTTGCTCCTCACAGTATGACCTCACAGTTCTAAGTGTTGCATGTTATACACAACGCTACTTTTAAAAGGCAAAGGAACATATTTTGCAGATTTTAAGTACATACCCACAGGGTGAGTGGAAAAACAACTGCCCTCATTTAATGCTATGCAGAGGACTTGTGGTCCTAGATAGAATTTCTAGTATCAGCATCATACCGAGATTGAAAGAATGCTGCAGCTTACTCTACTTCCATACAAGGAAGGATGAAGTGCTTTAGAGAAGTTAGAATGACAGTGACACTGCTGCTGAGGAGGCATCTGAGGAATCCGAATAAAACTCATGTACTCAGGAAATGGTACAGTAGTTTGGAAAATTATTTTAAAATTCTTATTTGTTTACTTGAATTGCATTCCTCAAAGTTGACCACACTCCTTCTGGTGTGGGACTTCTCCCTGAGGACTCATCTTGTCTGGAGAGCTAACATGTGACAACATGCTCCGGCTGGGCCCAGCAGCGGACACTAGGGAGTCCAGAGTCCCTGCCTCCAAATGCTCAGCGCAGCAAGTGCCACTTCCGCTAACCCCTGAGGTGCAACAAGTGAAAAAAATTTCACTATCAAATAAACAATTACCAAATTAAGAAACTCTGATGGGGAGGGTGTAGCTCAGTGATAGAGCATGTGCTTAGTATGCACGAGGTCCTGGGTTCAATCCCCAGTACCCCCACTAAAAATTAAATAAACAACCTAATTACCTCCCCCCTTCAAAAAAAAAAAAAAAAAAAGTTAAGAAAAAAAAGAAACTTTGTGCTTTCTCTATAACATATATTCAAGTGCGAGAGTTAAAAAAAAAAAAAGCAACAGCAGCAGCAGCTGCAGCACACCACACATTAACTGAAAACCTCCAAACAAAACAAACAAGGAACACGCAGGGCAAGTCACACTTACTTAAGAGACCCTGACAGCTTGGGCTGCTGAAGGAGTTTATCTGCGTGATTCAGAGCCATGAGGTTATCACCCAACGCCAGAGCCACGTAAGCACTGCAGGCGAGAATGGAGCATCTGCAACACAAAAGGCAAGGGCCGTAAACCAGAGTTACAAATGACGATGACAACGTCTGTGAATCGGGAAAGGACGCCCTAATTATGGCTGTGGCAATCTGGACACCAGGAAAGAAGACAGGAAGCCACAATACTAATGGCAAGAATCAGAATGATGGCAAAAACTACAATCTGAGGCTCAGTTTAGCTATTTACCTAAATCATCTTTAGCTTCCATCCAACTGGAAGCCAAAATAACCAACAAAATAACCAAATAGTTACAATATATATTTAGCCTGTAAAAAAAAAAATAATGTAGTTAATGGCCTAGTGACAAGTTCCTTTAACCTCCAAGAAAGAAAGCTATAGAAGCACATCTGCTGCTCTAAGGAACAATTACCTTACTAAAACACCCACTTAGCTCCACTTACTGTAAAGCGTTCTTCTCTGAAACTATTAAGAAGTCTATAGCTCTTGCTAAGCACCAGTGTCCAAAGTAACAGAATTTCATTCACATAGGTAGGTACTACTGTCCTATATGACTATTCAGGAGGGAAAACACACACACACACACACAGGCTGAATAAATACACGCAAAGATAAAAAATTTAAGTTACACAGATTTTCCTAAGTTGTGTTGGAAACCTAAATTTCCATTTGGTTTTCTACTTAACAGGCAGCTCATTTAAAACAGTACCAAGACACTAATAGATCATTTGAATGTTAAACAACCACTCCACAAAGCAATCTTAAAATAAACCCCTGTCAAATAGAAAAGAGGTCTGAATGGCCGACCACAAATGACCTGACTTAGATACAGGGTTTTGAGTGTTTACAAATTACAATACATATGTATATCATTAAGTGCATCTGGGTTGTAATTTCAGGCTAAGGAGGAATGTAAGCATCACAGAACCAGAGTTTTCTAACACTGAAATCCTCCGACTTCAAATGCCCATCTAGGAAAAGCGCAGCCGGGCAAATTCAGAAGTAGCCTGCCGTTTCCCCGTCACTGGCTCACTTCTGGTTGCTGGAACCTTAGAAAATTATCCACTAAAGGAAAAAACAGGCCCTCGACCCCTAACAACACAGCAGAGTAGACTGGCACAAGGAAACAGATTGATGGCCTTATGCTATGATGTGAAGGGCTGAAAGATCGCCTACTGTGGTGCCTCATTCTATAAGTGAGATTGAAAGTGATTAAACACATCCTAGAGCTTAGAGTCTGGTGAGTCAGGACCAACACCCCACACTGCGGACTCCCAACTCACTGCCCTTCCTGTCCTACCACACTGCTTCTCGGTCAATTCATAAGACTGCCCTACCAATATAAAAGTAGAAAGAAAAGATTACATCATGATTTTTCCTATGCACACATATATAATCTAACCTGTCTTTTTTAAAAGGAAGAAAACAGAATTTAACTGAAATATTTCAAGTTTGAATTTTATTACTGAGCCCATGATTTAAAATCTGAGGAGAGTAATTAATTTAAGAGCAGGCAAGTTGTGTCATTTCCGAAGGGATTTTCCCGACAAGTCTACTATCACCCCTGTGTCTTCACTAGCAAGGCGACCTTGTGGCCACGGCCCCTGGAGGGAGTCCTCTCCCTGATGGAAGACTCAAGGGCCCAAAGGAGGGAGGCACTGGCTAGTTCTCTCCCCTTTTCAGACGCACTTCAGTGGTTGGCTCTGTGTGGAGAGATCAGGGTGACTTAATTACTCTTTTGGTTTATTTGTAGTTTTATTTTTAAATGGCAATAGACATTCACTCATCAGCCAGGTATGCACTGCTTACGAAGAAAAGGAATGACCTGGAAAGGCCTCCATCTCCAGAGGCCCAAGACCATCCTCAGCTCAGATGAGTATATGACTGACAGTCACAAAATTTAAAATCCATTTTCATCTGTGACTTTGCCAAAGGCCAGGGCAAGACAAGCTCCTTAAAAGCAGAAGCCTGCATCTTTCGTTTTCCACATAAAGATGAGAGTAATCTCTCTGTGCTACAGTAGGTGTTTAACAGGTAATCACCAAAGACAACAGTTTTCAACGTTTTAGATTTACCTCTCCAGGAACCCAGACCTCCACCGCCTGGTGGTAGGCCACCTTGCTGACAAAGCCACCTCCTTCCCGGCCCTCAAACACGGGAGTCTCCTGCTCGCTTCATGTCCTGGAGTCCAGGACCGGCCTCACCTCAGGCAGGCTTGCTGGGAAAAGCCTGCCCCAGCCACTCCTGACAGTAGGGGGGCTATTACTGCTCTAGCCCACTGTCAAGCCCACTTTGGGTCCAGAAATCAGTCATGTACGATTTGCAGCAGGATTCTGTTTCCCAAACTATAATTATGTACAAGGGAAAGATCTGTTTTCCTTAGCTTTTACCTCCTTCCCCGTTAAGATACCATATCAAGTTACAACAGGGTGAAAGATTCTAATAATAACATAAGCTTCCTATTAAAACGTACTTAAATGTGTGGGCTGGCATTCTGATCAAGAGTCATCGGATTCAACCAGTTTCACTACATGAAACTAAAACTAACACATGTGCCCCTCTTCTCAGGGCACCTTCCCCTCCAGCCTACCTCATCTCCCACCACCCTCCACCCTCTTGCTTTTCCACTCCACACTGCATAATTCCTGCAGATGAGAACACTGGAAACACACACGGCACTACCTACTAAGCTTCTGGAAATCATTTTACTTCTGATAGTTGCTACTTAAAATATTGAACCCCCCCCCAACCCTGCCCCACTGCCTCCTCGAGTCACTGTCCAATCTGCTTTAGCAGCCACTCAGTGGATCTGACAGTTCATCAGACTGGAAGAACTCTAGCTCAAGGGAAGGGACACCCCACCTCCCCCCGCGGAAGGTCTGACACAACCCCACCCTCCCTGCCATAGGCTGGAGGAGCTGGCTCTAGAACAGAGCACCAACCCTTGGAAAAGGAAAGAACAAAAAAGCTGAAGAAGAAGAAAGAAAGGAGAGACATGGGGAAGACATGTCCTTAAACAACCAAACTCTAGCAGCAAGCTATGTAAGTAAGACTTGGCGTTAAAAATTTGTCAAGCCATATATTCTGTGAGTAAAATGCATCTAAACCAAGTGTCTGAAATAGCTTAACCTGTATCAAAAGAAGCTAAAATGGGGTAAGTCCAGTCAGTCTCCATTTGTCAAAGGAACCTCATACAAACGTTATTTGAAAAACTGGCTCATAAAAATTCTACAAAGAATTTCTTCGAACAGAATGAATATGGTATTGGATTTTAAAATTTAAAATAATGTATTTCAAGCTGTTTCCATTTATCTACAACAATCTAGAAAATGTTAAACTTGCCAACTTTAAATTCTTCAGAAACATTTAAAGTTTTGGATAAGTTTTTCACTTCATGTCTTCCGTAAACACTCTGCTTTCTAGGAACAGTTCTGTACAAAAAGCATCTTACTGACAAACACACCCCAAACCCAACACTAATAAAAGCCCAGCTCAAACAAGCTGAAGAAGTTTTTCTCTTCAACCAAATCTAGCATCTCAAGGAATCCAGTCCTACTCCAGGCAGAAAATAAAATGCATAGTCACAGACCTAGCATTCTATACATGTGCAGGACCTTAAGATCGCTCACTCCAACTTGCTTATTTGACAAAAGGAAAAAGGCCCAAAGGGGTTAAACAATTTGTCCAATGTCGGCAGGAGCCCCATGGGGTTTCTACAGAGTGGGAGACCACTGAAGAATTATTCTAACCCTGGCTTGTGACCAGTCTGATCACCAGTTCATCTAAATGGGGTCCTGGGACTCTGATGTGAATCGTGCCGTCATAAACACAAGCTGCTGCTAAGGTGAGGGATATGTCACACAGGCAGGTTCCCCTCTTTGGTAGAGTTTAGTAGATGAGCAACTTTCAGTAGGACCACATTCAGTTACAAGACTGAAATGGGGATGGGTCCCTAGCAAGAGCAATATGAGATTCAAAAGATTATTAGCCATATTCCTGCTTTTGGTATATCTCACGAGCTAACACCAAAAGAAATATGATTCCTTAAGTACACTAAAACTGTCTGCAATATTTATGTTATCAACCATTTGTTTGACTCGTCTTCTTTTATAAACACTGGGCCATGTAAGGTCCCTTTTAACTGAATGGGAAATAATTCACTTGAGTGTCACATCCGAGTCTAAATGAACTAATTAATTAAGGCTCCATAATTTATACTTGTGGAATAAGTGGGCCTAATTAAATTTTGGCTGAACATTTCTTTTTATCCATTTTGAGACTCTTATTAAAGAAAAAGACAAACTGAAGTTTCATTTTTATTTTGTATACTTTGATTTTAATTTCTCATACACACTATTTCCCAGGTTGGCCCCAACATTATTTCCTACCCTTTTCCAGTTCTGTTATACTCTTTTCCAGGTTCTAGAGAAGCCTCCAATTTAGTTTCAGAAATTAAAAGTTAGCTAATATCACAATCTCAGAATAAATAATAAAGACGTCCTGCAATATGCAACACGTAAGACTTCATACATACCCATGACAGTTATAAAAACACTGCGCAACTAGAAATGTTAATGTGACTAACCCTATGAATGTATTTCCTTACTATTAATAAGATACTAGAATGCAAACAATTAATTTGAGCCCTTACCTCATACCATACATAAAAATTAACTCAAAGTGGATCAAAGGCCTAAATGTAAGCACTAAAATTATAAAACTTTTAAATAACAACATAGGAGTAAACCTCATGACCTTGGATTTGGCAAAGGAGTCTTAGACATGACATGAAAAGCAAGATCAATAAAAGGGAACACAGATACATCGAACTTCATCAAAATGTAAAATATCTGTCATTCAAAGACCACCTCCAAAACGTGAAAAGACAACCGACAGAAGGGGAGGAAATATTTGCCAATCACTTACCTGATAAGGGTCTTGGATCTAAAATACATAAACTCTTACAAGTCAATAATAAAAAGATAAATCACACATTTAAAAAATAGGCAGAGGATCTCAATAAATATTTTTCTAAGGAAAAGATACAAATGTCCAATAAGCACATGAAAAGATGTTCGTCATCATTAGTCCCCAGGGAAACGCAAATCAAAGCCACAAAGAGATAACACTTCATACCCACTTCAATGTATAACCGAAAAGATGAGTAACAAGTGTTGGTGAGGATGCGAAGAAATCGCAACGTTCATACACTGCTGGCAGGATTGTAAAGTGGTGCAGCCGCTTTGGAAAAGTCTGGTCATTCCTCAAATGATTAAACAGTTACTTATGACCCAGCAATTCTACGTCTAGGTATACAACCAAGGAAAAAAAAATGTGTTTACACAAAAACTGGTACATGAATGTTTATAGCAGCATTATTCTAAGCAGTCTAAAGATAGAAACAACCCAAATGTCTATTAATGAATGAATGAACAAAATGTGATATATCCATACAATGAAGTATTTTTCTATAATGAAATGGCAATGATACATGCTACAACTTGGATACACCTTGAAAACTTTACCCTAAGTGAAAGAAGTCAGTCATAAAAAGCCCACATGTTACGTGATTCCATCCATAGGAAAGTCTAGAATGGGGAAAGCTACAGCGACAGAAGGTAGATTAATTAAGGCTGGGGAGCAGACTCGGGATAAAGGGGTCACAGCTAAAGGATACAGGGTTTCCCTCTGAGGTGATGAAAATGTTCGAAAACTGACTGTGGTGATGATTGCACAACACTGTGAATCAACTAAAAAACACTGGATTGTACACTTTAATTGTATAGTATGTGAATCAGATCTCAAAGCTGTTTTGAAAATATTATCAGTAGTCAGTCAATAAATGTCTGACTTCAAAAAAATAAAGATATTAAAAGTACATCCTTATAATAAAAACCAATCACTGGATAAGAAAATCATTATCTCCCAAATGCTTGTGGAGACATTAGTATTTAAATCAGCATGTGGCCAAAATATCAATCATGCACATGTGTCTACATTCTCAGATTCATGTGGATGTTAGGCCTTTTTTTTCTGAAGAGAGATTCAGCTACATTTTGTGGTACGTGAGAAAAACGGCCCAGCAACAATACCGCACATTCGTAGAAACCACATAGCGACAAACAGGCCCTTCAAACGCGTCTGAACCCTTAGAGCGGTGCTGCCCAACAGGGATTTAATTGGAGCCATAAATATAATGTATTTTCTAGTAGACACATTAAAAAAAAAACAGAAACAGGTGAAAAGGATGAATTTTAATATATTTAAATTAATCCAGTATATCTAAGATATCATTTCAACATATGGTCAATATAAAAAATTACTGATGTGTCGTATATTTTTTTTCAGTTTTGAAATTCTGTGTGTATCGTACACCTGAACAGTGTAGCTTTCATGAGTCACATTTCCTGCGCTCAGGAGCCTCCTATGATGACTGGTGCTGGCACTGGACACTGCAGCCTTAGGGTCTGATGAATACATGATAAATACGCAAAGAGATGTTTCTCTGTTGTTGTTAAGAAGCCAAGTTTTCCATGTCATGTCACCTCTAAGTGATACGTAAGAGAAACTGACCACTGATCATTAGTGATTAACTCACATTTGCAAAAATAGTAAGTTTACAATTATATTAACTGAAAAATTTCAAAATATCTTAAAAATGTTCAGCTAGGTATACTTTTTATGTATTAAAACATATTATTTTAAGTGTAAAGTTTGAAGGGTTTGAATACACACATGTAACCACCAGCCCAATGAAGATACAGAACATTTCTTTCACCTCAGAAAGATTCCTTCGAGGCAATTCTCCAACCACTGTTTTAATTTCTATGAATATAAATTAGTTTTGTATAGTTTTGCCTGTCATACAAATGGTATCAATGGAATTATACAGTTTATACCTTATACTGATTAAAGAAGAAATAGGAAATGTTTTGAGATTCATATTGTGTTGACTTGTGTACCAGTACTTGTTCCTTTTTTACAGCTGAGTAGTATTCCAATATACAGAGTGGACTAAAACTGAGTTGCCCACCCTCCCACTGATGCATACCAATGGGCTAGTTCTACTTTTTGTCTATCATAAGCAAAGCCGCTGTGAAATTCTTGTGTGGACAAGTCTTCATCTCTCTTACACAAAAAACTAGAAACAGAATCATCTTTTACTTAAAAAATTTAAAGTCATAGCATTTATTTATTTCAAGGCTACTGTGTGTATGTGTTCTTAATCAAAAGAAACTGATAGCTTTGCAAAGCTGTGGGTAGTTCAGGAATTGAAGCAACAGTCTAACAGTGTCATTATATTGTTGATCCATTGTATCAGTACCTCTAAGTTCATGTGAGCCTCACAATGTAACTATTTAGTTGATTTGTGAGACACCTTCATGTTTTGGGGACAGATTTCTGTTTTAATTGTGAGAATATTTTTCTGAAAGCTACCTTGTTTTAATACAACATCTCACAACTGCTTCAGGTATCTCATGCCTTCTAAAGACATACTTGTTACTTGGTTAGAATAAATTTTTCTTAGATCCATCTCCTTTTATGTACAAATGAAAAGAAAAAAATGAAAATACTCAAGAGGCTCAACCCATACGGTAAGAAGTGGCCATTAGAACAGTCATGATAATTTACTGCATATTAGTTATGCTGGAAATAGGAAATGAGGTTTTGCATTGGTGTCTTGGGTATTATAGAGCGCAAAGGGTCAAACATAATAGTCCATAAAAACTAAACTATATACTAGTCACACACATTTCCAATCACATAAAAGAATTCAGGTCAGAAGTGGATGAAATCTCTAAATTCCAGGATCTTAACAGAGAAACAGTGTGCTCCGCCTCCTCCCTTCTGTGGAAAACAGCTGGCTCCTGCCTCCAAACTGCCCTTTAACACACCCAACTGCACTGTGAGCTTTTATAGCTTTGAAAATCGCGACACAAATCTTTTGCGACTCCTTCCCCCACCCCATTTGTCTCCACATCACCATTACCACTGTCCTGCAGAGCAGTTCTTTTTTTTTTTATAAATCTACCCTAAGGCTCCTTCCGTCTTGTTCCATTTCCTTTCTCCCATCTGCTCCATAAGAAAAAAAGGTTAATCTACATCAGCAAGCCCATCTTTACCTCACTTTATGATGATGGAATTCCCTATGGAGACCCTTTGCCCCTTCCCACAAAAATAGGGACATAATTTTATTTTCTCTGAAAAGCACCACTCCTTCTACAAGGATATGTGGAAAGCAAAGAGCTGTTGTGCCATGAAAGGCCACTCTGCTGGTACCCTTCTCTTTAATGCCATCTTCAGAAGGTAAAGTTAAATCACACAACTCTGCAGCTGTTCAACGGTATGAGATAATGCATGCATACATAAAGCAACCCTAAGATTAGTACTTGTTCAAATAAATTCATAAAAATTAAATCAAGTTTAAAAATCATTTCAAAAAACTTCATCACTAAGAGTTCCCCTTGAAAATCATGTCCAGTGATATACACTGCAGCATTATTTGTAATAGCAAAGACTGAAAACACCACAAAGAGCTAAATATAAATCAGTGTGAAATGGCAGGGGGAGGGTATAGCTCAAGTGGGTATAGGGTATAGGGCACAAGCTTAGCATGCAGGAGGTCCTGGGTTCAATCCCCAGCACCTCCTCTAAAAACAAATATGTAAACCTAATTACCTCCCCCTCCAAAAACAAAAGACCAACAATAAATCAATGTGAAATGAACTGTCATATCTATACACTGCAATTCTGTACACCCATTAGAAAAGGATGCAACAGAGCTCCGTGTACTGATACAGAACAACCTTGAAACCTCACTGGAAGGACACATAAGAAGTGGGTCAGTGGTTGCCCCTCAGAGGAGAGGAAGCAGAGGACCTGATGGGACAAGATTCACTTTACACTGTAGAACCTTCTGTCTTACTTGGATATTTACCATATAAAACAACCTATAAAAAATAGATGAACCCTGAGATAAATATGAAATGCAGGTGGCTCTATAAACAGACTCCTACAGAAAATATTAGGCATATGGTGGAGGGGGATGGTATACTATCCTTGGCTATATCAGAGTGTTCTCTCAAATGCAGTCCTGGCTGAAGTTTACAATCTACCCCTTCTCACCAGCTTATTTTATACCAAATCCAGTTTAACTTTACTTAATTTGCTTTCTTTTTACACATTTCCACTCAGGACAAAAATCCAGCGTAGTGAATTTATTTTAGTTCTATGTTTGGAATTTTGTTTTTTAAATTCAATTTTATTTCATTCAACAGCAATATTCTTTTGCATATTTTGTTTCTGCCATTGTTTCACTGGTAATCTGTCATAGTATTTTTTATTTTCTTGCTTCTTATGATTCATACAAGAAATAAGAAATCAAGAAATTTTAATATAACTGAAGATAATTAAAAAAAATTTAATTACCTTTGCCAAGTTTTAAAAAACCAAAACACTGCTTTCAAAACCTTAAATGACCAACTCCTCATTTCTAACTAAATTTGAGATTTTAGATTTTCCTCCATATAATTAGAAGATTAATGCTTTCCTCCAGACAATACAATACAGTGGGGATACACATATATATGAAACCCAGGATAGAGAGGGTGTTACTGCAAAGTGGGAATTTATGGTATATTTTGACAGAATGAAATAAAGAGGTAAAAAGCTATTGTTTTGTTGAACAGGGTGCCTGGAGCCCTGAGCTCGCTGACAGTCATACCCCTCCGTGAACCCACTGGTCTGACAATACAGGACCAGAAAAGGGCACATCTGCTGGCCAGTCTTTCCTCCAAAGGGAATCAGTAAGATTAATGAAGTATCTTCATCTTTTAAAAGTTGGAAAAAACAGATATGCAATAAGAAAATAAAAATCATCAGTTACCCCACCATTCGGGGCTAATCACCTTGAAAGTTTTGACACAGATCCCCTCCAGACTTTAAAAAAATGCAAATAGAAATACATATATGTTATTTTATAAAAATGTAATTTAAACCATTTAGACACAAAATCTTCACATTTTATACCTGTTTCATGTTTTATTCGGAAAATTCAATGAAGCTATTAATCAAATGAATGTTTCAAATAAATATACTATGAAAAATCACACAAAATAAGGATAGATTCCCTACCTTATTTGCTTAGATAAATTCTAGATGAAACAAAATTTAGATTGGTGGTAATGATAGTATAACAGTAAAAAAAAAAGCTAGAAAACATGGCTAAATTATTTTTTAAATCTTGGAGATAAGAAAGGCTTTTCTAAACATTGCACAAAATGGAAAAAAGTAAAGAAGACTTATAAATATGATACTTAAAAAATGAAACTCTCCTTTAAAACTAAATGTCAGAAACAATGTTTCAGGACAAATGATAGAGGCCAATTTCCTTAATATAGAAGAACTCTTATAAAAATGAAAAGGATGAAAAAACCCAGTATGAAAATGATAAATCCTACAATCACAGAAAAGGTAACATAGGTAAACCTCGGCATCAGACTGAGCACCTTGAGTGGACTGGAAGAAGGGCAAAATTTTAAATGGGTCATTTTCCACTCGTCAGGGTGATCAAATTCTCACAAGAAGAAAAGAGACGCCCCAAATCTCACCACCTAGTAACTAATCTAACTAATATCATTTTCTCCTAAGTGTCTGCCATCTGCTTTTGAGGGCAGTGCTGCTTCTTTTACCTCTGATTCCCCTCCAACTACTACAAGCACTAACGTTTGTGGAAAAAAGAGGAGTAAACAAAATGCTTTCCAAAAGTAATGCATCAATTTACAGTACTACTAGCAACGTATGAATGTTTTAACTGTACCCATGTCATTTTTTTGCAACTTAATAGGTGAAAACACAACTGATGATGGCTCTTTCTTTCCACTTTAATTTGCAGTTCCATTATTAAAATTATTCCTAAAAGTAACGCTGTACTTCCAAAAGCAACATGAAAAAAATCATGGTAAAAAATACCCCAGATTTGTTGAAAGATAAATTTATAGATTTAAGAAAGTCAGCTAACCCAAAGGAAGATTAAAAACAAACAAAAAAATCACACTTAGACTCATCATAGTCTAAACTGCTGAAAAACAAAGACAATCAACGTTGACAGAGAGACGGCAGCTACAATACAGTGGCTGTGATCAGAGACAGTGGACAGCAGACAGCACAGTGACATATTGAATGAGCCGAATGAAAGGAAAGCAAAAACAAAACCAAAACCTAGAATTCCATACTCAGTGAAAACATCCTCCAAGAGTGAAGCTGAAATAAAGACAATTCTAGATTTAGAAAGGAAAAAAACAAAAACAAACAAAACACTGAAACTTTAGGAAAACCAACACCTGTACCATTAGAAACACTGAAGGAAGATATTCAGACTGAAGGGAACTACCTTACAAAAGCTAGAGTCATCAGGAAGTGGTAATTGTGTGGCTAAACATAAAAGAATACTCTGTTCTTTCAATTTATACCTGACTGTTCAAAACAAAAATAATGGGGCTTAGAATCTATATGGACAAAAACATAACTTACCCAAACCGACACAGATGAAATAGGAAATCCAAAAAGCCCTCATCTATTGAAGAACTTGAATTCATTACCAAAAATTTCCCACAGAGAAAACCCTAGGCCAGATGGTTTCACTGGCGAATTCTATCAAACATATGAGGAAGGAGAAATACCGATCTTACACAAACTAAAAAACAGAGGAAGCAGCACTTCCCAGCTCATTCATATGTTCAGCATAACCCTGAAACCAAAGCCCAGCCAAGACATCATAAGCAAAGCATGGACCACCCTTCCTTGTGAACACAAAATATTAACAAATCCAACAACTGAGGAAAAAGGTAATACATTCTGACTAGTAGGGTTTAATCACAAGACTGAAAGGCTGGTTTACCATCTGACATTTCATCAGTGTAATTCACAACATTAACAGAACAAAGGAGATAATGTGCTCACGTCAACAGGTGCAACGCTAATTTTGTGTAGATACTCACTTTAAGTTTTCTAATTCCTGTTTTCTCAATGGAGAAGAAGGTGGAGCTGGAATGAATTTATCTCCATCATGGCTTTTACTGCTAAAATAAAGACAGATTCCTAACTATGAAGAGCATAAATAAACAACTAAATGTAAATTTTTGTTTCCCCATTCCCCACTCCCAATTTTTTATGACGAAAGTGTAAAACAATCAAAACATTGAAAAATGTTTAGTAACTTGGTATCACTAACATGTTAAAGTGATACTGTATATTAGCCTCTTTTCCCCAGTACATACTACTTTCAAAAATCTCTAACAGAAAACACCTCTGCTATACAAAGGAAACCATTCCAGTACCTTCACACATTTCTCATTCTTTTAACTGTCTTTTACCAACATAATAAAGCACAACCTCTTGATGGAGGGAAAAAAATTACACAATTTTGTTTTAATTTTCTACAATAAACATGTATTTCTATTATAATCAAGAAAAAATGTTGGAATGGGAGACCTGACTTTAAAGGTGCTGTGTGTAAAAAGAACTTTCTACATATAATAGTGTTTGTTTTATTACTACATAAACTCTCCCAATTTCTACAGATTAGCATAATATTTAATTTATGCTAGGAAACTAGAAATACATAAATATTCTGGAGGTTAGTGGCTTAGAGTACATTAAGAGAAAAAGTATAAGATAATAAAAAATGAAAAGTTTTAGGGATTTAAGTATTTATCTCAATAAAAATTAAAAAAAAAAAGCTGTCTGGTAGCAAAATGATTTCTTGCAACTATTCCTCCTATTAGTTGTTACTTTCCACTTTTCTCTTTCAAGGTTCTCTCCTCACTTAAGCCTTCACCTTATTTCTCTCTTCCAGAAATGCTTAAACAGTTGTATTTTCCTTTCTTTTACTCCAAACAGAGAATTTTGGAAACTCAGGCTGAAGATTTCAGGAACTCCTGTAAAGGCCAAGGGCTCACTCTGCCCAGGAAGGTAAAGGGCTCAGGATACCTGCAAGTTTCGCTGCTCTCGCTGCTCTCTGTGTTACCACCTAACTGACTGCTATTTTTAGACCCATTTTCCTGCTTTGGATCTTGCTGTTCTTCAGGTAACAGCAGCAAGGCGTTTCTGAGACAGATGGCTGCAAACTCCATACTGGCTACCGGAATGGCTGAAGACTGTCCATCACTGAAAAGAACAAAATCAAGTTAGCAGAGAAAACAACAAAAATAAATAAGACCTCTCCATTATCAGGAATGAAACTGTGCCGTCTGATAGGTAGACATTTTAATATAAGCAGTTGTAAGAGAATGCTAAAGAACCCAAATCCTAAATGTTACACAGGCACACCTTAGACATATTGTGGGTTCAGTTCCAGACCACCGCAATAAAGTGAATATCACAGTACAATAAGACACATGAATTTTTTGCTTTCCCAGCGCGTATAAAAGCTATGCTTACACTATGCAGTAGTCTATTCAGTGTGCAATAGCGTCATGTTTAAACATGACGTACATACCTTAAAAAAATATTTTATTGCTAAAAACTGCATCATGAGCCTTCAGCAAGTCATAATCTTTTTGCAATACTATCATCTTTGATCACTGACCACAGATCACTGACCACTGACCATAACAAGCAATAATGAGAAAATCTGAAATATTCTAAGAATTACCATATTGTGACACAGAGACACGAAGTGAGCACCTGTTGTTGGAAAAATGGCACCAATAGACCTGCTCTACGCAAGGATGCCACAAACATGCCGTTAAAAAAAAAAAAAGCAACATCTGCAAAGCACAACAAAGTGCAATAAAAGGAGGTATGTCTGTATATAAGATGTATGAAGTGTAAATAGTAGATTGCAAGTATACACATTATACACCACAGTGTGTCTGCAGGAATGGGACCAAGGCTAGGAGACAACGTGAGGGATACTTGCAGTATCAATGTTAACCTAACACAGGAGTTACAGATGGGAAAACTGTGAGGCCGGCCAGGATAGGTACTCTGAGAACTGGTCTTTTCAGGTAAGGAAATAGATTTTCACATTTGAGCCCTGTCTTGGTTGATGCTTGGTTTTGAAAATGCCTTATTGATAAGTTTTGAAAAAGCAGTGCTATCTGTCTTACAACTTTGCTGAGATTTTATATGTTTCTATTGGTTGTATATATCAAACTGAGTCAGCTTTATTAGGGGAAAAAAGTAAAAAGCAGTAACAATTTTGAAATTGTCGGAATGTTTTAACTTGTCTTTTGAAAGAAATTTGCCTTATTGCTGGAATAAATTAAGAGCAAAATACTGTGCGCCAGAAACTTCAAAACTTTGGAAAAGTGAACAACTTTTTGGAAAAGAAAGGAGTGAATTTTTTAGAGCTTACTACTTTAGAAATAACAGCAACTCCACACTGGAATCGTTATAAACATATTCACGCTGAAAAGCTGTTCAACTGCAAAGTCGTTCTACATGTGACAGCTTTGTATTACTTGGGTTGCTATATGTACTACTGCTTTTTTCTCCTAATACAAAGAATCAGCTTTAGGGACTATGAGAAAATAACTAAATGAAAAGTACCATAACAAATAATAAACTATATAAAAAGTTAACCTCAAGATGCCCTCTTCTGGACATTCTGAATAACGGCACTGAATAGATCAGGGTTTCTCAGGCCACCAACAATTTTAGCACCCATGGATGTAATAAACCAAAATCAGATGTCAAATAACATTCCCTGTGGAGCTAGTATCGGGGTCTATTTATTGAAGGAGCAATAAAACCTAGTTAAAAGTGGCTCCTCCTAAGAAATAATTCCAAAGACTATTTTTTATACACAAGTAACATTATTATGAAATAGCATTAAATATATACACTTATTCTTTACAAAATACTTACTTATACACAGTATTTTGTATGGACTGTGATGCCAGGACGATTTTCCGATGATAGCCTTGACCAACAATAGACTGTACAATTCCCTTTTTACTTGGAAGACCTTTAGTTTCTTGTTCAGAAGTCTACAAAATACAAATCATTTCCAATTAACTTAATGGAGCTGTAAGGTGGGGCATGAAAATTAATCCAATACCTTTCATAATTACTCTAAGAAAGTTCTTAAGATCCATCAATGGGAGTTTCGAGTGATAAAGGAAATATGTTTGATGGCGAAGGGAAGAGTGCGTGAGGCTCAGAGTCTGTGATAGATGCCACATTTGATTAGCATGAGGCCAAAGGTAATCCTGAGGATGAAAAACAATTCAAGAATGACTTAAGCATTTATGTAGAATGATTTACACAGACCACTCTGTGCCCCAGGCACCATGCTGCATATTACGGGCACTTTGACGTCAGAGTAAGGAAAATAAGAGGGCCCCAAATACACAGTGAAAAAGAAAAGGGAAGCAGCCCCACTTTCTAAAACACAGATCTTTTTTGTCTTAACTGAAAGCATCAATTAAATTGTCAACAACACAGAAACACTAACAAGCTACATATGTTAAAATTTACATGGGCGCAACTCTTACCTTCTAGGAAATATAAATCCTAAAGCCCCATACGCGAACTGAAATACTAAAAGCTGCCTACACATTACATAGTATTTTAGGATATCTCACTAAGGTACATCATCTCACTATAGGAGCTCACTGGTGCCAATTTCTTTTCTCTCCCCCTTCACGCTAAGGCTCTGATTTACCCGCAGGTAGAATCCCAACTAGTCATTTTATTAAGCCATGCAGAGTCACACACACCAGAACAAACTTGCAGAGGTAAACTCTGCCCTGCAAAAAGTCCTCCAAACACAAATGTTCCTGTACCGTTACTTCTTGCTCCCTAACATACCTTTACTATAGCTGTACTTCCACTGATGACCAACAAAACAAGGATTCACTTAAATATTCATTTTAGAGAGAAAATATTACACAATGCTTAAACGATACAATAAAACTGACTGGAACTAATTTTGTGTTGAGGAGGCAGCCAAGCAATATTAATAAAAAGTAAGAGTGGATGTTCTGAACCATGATGGGAAGGCTCCCCATTCTGACCTCTTTTCCTAGTGGTGGTGATAAATTTGTAATATTTCATCCATATACTCTCTTTCCTGATGCCTAAGGCCATACAAATTGATCAGATGGCTAGATCTAGATGGAACAAAAAATCCACAATAATAAATCATATCTTCAATAATACACCAGTAGCCAGAAAGTGTGCCAGAACAGTCTTGATGTAGAACAGTAATATGTAATTAAAATATTTCTGATTTTACAGTGCCTTGGCAGCAACTGCACTCAAAAAATGTTTCAGAACTCAGAAAAATAAATGGCAAGTTTCCAGAGAAGTAAAGGTACATTTTGATTTTTAAAGCAGCCTTCTCTTAAATACTCTAATTGAGTCTGGGTTTTTTTGGGGAGGGTGGGACTTAATTCGCTTTATTGGGTGATTCATGAATCAGGCAATGTCCCATCTAACAACTAGAAAGGGGTTCCAGGAGTGGTACAAAACAGAAGGTTTTACAGAATGGAGGGTGAGGCAAGAAAGTTATCAGCAAAAGAAAAGGGTTATTTTGGGCCAGGTCATCTTCTTTTTGAGGGGAAGGGAATAGCAAGGTTTTTTTTTTCCTTTTCCTCCTTTACGCAGTGAATATTTATTGAATAACTTTAATATATCAGGTGCAAAATCTGCTATTTCTCCTCTCGCACTATCTCAGATGATAGCCACACAGAAATCATTTTTCTCTTCTGTGCACATAGACTCTTGTTAATTCCACCCCGGAAGTGTCTCCGGATTGGCACCCTCTTCTCACTTCTCCCAGTGAGATGAATTCTCATCTCTGTGTTCCAGGAGTGGGAGTCTGTTTTTAATTTAGCAAATCTTTTCTTATATATTATACACTGCCCAGGTAAACGTAAACCCTGCATCTGCCAAAAGAGGTCGGAAACAACTTGCATCAGATAATCAGGACAAAATGACCTAATCATCACTAATTTAACAATTAAATTTAACAATTAAACTGGTTCTGTTTATTTAAAAATGAATTTATTTTGGAAGGTACAAACTGCTTTGTTCAGCATCCCTTCTGTCCTGATTAAATGTTACGAAATTTTATTTTGGGTTTACAATCCTTCCTGTTGGGATTGTGCTCTCTGATTTTATTCAAGAGTCTTTTTCTTTTCTTTTCTTTTCTTTTTTTTTACTGTCTTTTAGGACACCTCAGGTTTTAGAAGGAGCAGAAGCACAAAGAGAGATAATTATTTCTGGCAAATTTCCTATTAGAAGCACAGACTGTGAGTATTCTGGTATCCACCAAGTTATGGTAACCAAGTCATCTTTATTACTTTTTAAAAGTTCCAAATTTGTAACTTTCTAGAAGAAAATGGGAGGAAAAAAATCTCAGAATGCAATCCATTGAACAAAGACAATCCTAAAAGTACTGTTTCTAAAAATAATTTAAAAAGAAAATATTAAACCTTACTAAGGCCTCCAACACTGATCAAATTAATCAAATTAAAGAGAATAAGCAATTTCTAAAAATCCTTTTGTTTTCAAAAAAAGTATAAATTCTGCCTAGAGCTGTTTATCAGTTAATTTAAGAATTATCCAATTCAAAGTTGTCCCTTAAAAGGAAAAGTACAAGGAAGTAAATCATTAAAGCCTTTCAGAAGACAACATTCATCTCTTTCCCCCAGTGGGGTACTCTCTTAATCATAAACTACTTTAGTATCAAGTGTGAAAGTCAGCAGGCAAACACACCTCTTTAATCCCTTTAGTTCCTAAAGCTGCTTCTGAGGAAGTGCTATCACCTATGGCAAGCCGGCCAGGCAAAACCTCAGGCTGCCCTACCTCCAGGCCTCCAGACCCAAGGAGCCCGGCAACGGCAAGGGGGCTAGGAAATGGGGTGGTACAGACATCTGGTAATTCTGATACAAACTGTCTTTCCCCTACCCTCTAGTGACCCCTCCCAGCTTGAGATTCAAAAGGCTTTCACTAACTGCCATTTGGAGACAACCTAGGCATGGACACTAGCGTAAACTAGCCTATTTCTCATAGCCCTCATGGACAAACGTGTGTCAGAGAGACACAGCCTGGTAATCCTCTAACTCTAAAACATTTACTGAATCTAAAGTAAACCCACAGGCACTGGAGGAAAACACAGGGTAATGTGGCTCTTTCCACACTCACTATGTTATCAGCAGTCCTTCTTTAATCACTGGGCACACACACCTCTCTCAGGTCAGCTGACGGCACGGCCCCTGCCCCAGCAGCGAGCAGACCACTGTTTGAACAGATACGACCCTAACGGCTTCAGCTTTCCAGTGTGACTGCTGATACAAGTTGCCATACTTACCAAGAGCTGGAAAGTGAACACATGACTTTATAAAACTAAATTTTGTCCAACTGATAGGGCAGGTCTTTATGTTTACAAGTATTTTTTGATCTCCATGTAACAAATGGGGGTGGGGGGAAGGGTGTGAGTTCAAAAAGACACTCACCCCCTTATTGGCGGCAATGCAGCACTCAGCCAACCGCAGCCAGAGGCGGGGGTTTGCGTGATACACCTGAACGGCTTCAATCAGACACTCAAACGCAGCCAGAGGCCGTCCAATGTGGAGGAGCTGAATCCCACAGTTATACAGCAACTCATACCTCTTGTTGGTTAGTAATGTACACATGGGTCTTCCTGAGAATTTTTTGCCTGATGATAAAAAAAAAAAGTACATGAGAATAAATCATTAAATTTAAAACAACAGTTCCACTGAAAACACTTGCTCCACTGAGGACTCAGCCTCTATCTTGTTCAATACCAATGACCCCAATCTCCAATCTGAAGTTGTCAACAGCTCTCACCACAGTGATGACCTCCGCCCCTAACCTCACGAATACCCTCCAGAGTCATCTCAGCTGTCTGCTGGGGGAGCCAGAGATGTGTCTTCTCATTTGCCAGCTCCTCAGGCCACAATGCTCCAGGAAGGCAAAGGAAAGAGACAGGACCCGCTCCCACTGCAGTGAAACTTACACTACTTTTCCACATCTTTAGAGCCTGTAAGATCCCACAATTTCACTTTCAGTTTAGCTACCCTTTTTATCATTATGCGTTTTCTTAACCAGAAGTATTCAGGTAATGTTAAGGTGTTAGGGAACTTTATTATGGAAATAAAAATTAATGTACTATACCTACAGTGACTACTGTTCACTCATTCTGGGTTTCACAGGCCATGATAAAACCAGACTATTTGTGGGGTTTTTTGGGATACATTTTTCATAAATTTAATAGTTTTTAAAATATTTTATAAAGCTAAATAATTGCTTGATTTTAAGCATTTCAGATCAAGGATCCATATACCATGAGTATAAGAGGAATAGACTTCAGGAATTTGCTTAAAGACTGTTACGTGCTGCCAACAGTATATAACAAGAAATCCTGAAAAGAAGCTATAATAAAACTAGTTTGGCACAGTCAAGAAATCTTAGCAAAATATTTTGCTTTATAACATTACCATATGGAAATACTGATTTTCAAATCCATGAAAAAGTGAATGTAATTTAAATTTCTTTGATTATAATTCCTAACACTTTGCTATTCAAAGTAGCAATATCTACTAAAAACCCCCAGAGTCAACTGTTGGAGCAGGATCAGTGTTAAGTGTATGCAAGTACACAAGGCATGCATTTTAACCAGATGCTTGCTCTTTAAAATCACGCTTTCCTCAAGCAGTAAAATACAAACTGTCCCCCAGCGACGGGCTTACCTGGATCAGGGCTGCCTGCACTGAGCTGTGCACAGACATTGTCATTCTCCTGCAGAGCCTTTTTAAAGTAGAAAATTCCCAAATTGTGTTTGCTCATGGCAAAATGGATACAACCAAGATTATTCCAGAACATGCATCTCAAGCATTCACCTGAGAAAAGCACAAATGAATTTACCCACAGATTAAAATTCTACTGTTGATACATGTCATACAAGAATCAGGTTTATCCAGCATGAGTTAACGCTGCGTGCAATTCCACTCAGTCCCTACAGAACAGTTTAAAAGGCACTGGAAATTTCGGGAACATCTGAAAATTTTGTAAACTCCTTTTCTCTTAAAATATTTTATTAAAGGTGATGAACCAACCCCCAACATTGATTTTGTTAGCCCGTTTAGCTGGTTGTTTTGTTCTCATTTAATTTTTAAAAATCATAAGCAAATGATACAAAAATGTTAAGGACAAGAAATATTCTCAATTATATAGTATGTGTGTACTGCATCCACACAACAAAATACTATGTAGAAACTGGAAGGAATGATGCACGTGTTTTGGAAACAGTCAAAACACTATGGTTGAGCATTTATCTTCCCATGTTGGTTGGGCATTTGTATTATCCTGTACACTGCTCTTCACACTCATTTAAAAAATCTGGTTACAGATGTTTTTCCTATTGGTTACCTGCTAGTGTGTATGTTACAGAAGCCTGCTGTCACGTGTTTCAAATATCCCCCTCCACTGCCAGTTTGTCATCTGTCTTGTGACTTAGTTCAGTGTGTGTATGTGCATGCTTACGACTTTAATTATAAAAAGTTTTACTTATTTATGTGGTCAAATTTAGTAACCTTTTCTAAACCGTATAGTTCTTAGATTTTGCATAATGTTTAATCAAGGCTTCCCCACCACACAAATAAAATATTCATCCAAGTTTTCTTTTGCTGCTTTTATGATTTTATTTTTACATTTTAATCCTTCATCTCTTTGGGTTTTATTCTGGTGTAATGAAACCAATCCAGTTTTCTTTTTCTAAATGGTTTCCCAAATATTCCAAAACAATTTACAGACAGTCTATCTTTTCCTCAATGACATGAAACACTTGACTAGATTGATAAAATTAATAATCAGAATATTCACTCAATGCTTATTAATGCTAAAAACTAAAGGTTGGCTTCTGATATATTTTAAAATTAAGCCATAATATTTAAGAAAAAGAGTGGGAAATACACTAATATGTTCAAAGGAGGCTGTTCCTGGGAAGCAGCACTGTGAACAGTTTAAGAAAAATTCCATTCCCAAATCTTCCCTAATAAGCCTATTTTTTCAGCAGCAAACACTAAATATGATAAATGGGAAACAAGCTGAAGATTTTAAAAATTAACTATGAAAATAATCAATACATAAAAGTACACAACTATGTAAAACATCTTTCCTATTAGATTATCACAACTGTCGACTAGTCAACTATATGCCCTGCTCCGTTTTACAGACTGAAGTATCAATTTCAGTACCAATTCTGAAATCTGGACTAGTGTCAATCCTAAGCAAAATTTCTGCCAAGTATATTATTTTTTTAGTCTGAGATCATTCCAGTTTGGGTGTTAGAAGGTCTGAGGGGAAATCATGACAATAAAAACATGAAAAATAAAAATTCAGCAGAATTGGAAATGGGTACTCTGTGGGGAGGGTATAGCTCAAGTGGCAGGGCGCATGCTTAGCATGCATGTGGTCCTGGGTTCAATCCCCAGTATCTCCTCTAAAGATAAATAAATAAACTTAATTACCTCCCTGCCCAAAGAAAAGATTAAAAAAAAGAAAAAAAAAGAAAAGAAAGAAATGGGTACTCACAACAGAGTACCCAAGAGAACTGCAGCCTCAGTTCTCAGAAACTGCCTTTCTCAGTCCTCTATGACTCCACTGAACTGAAGGGTAAGTGGAGGAAAGTCTGATTATGTTTGCATGGGTGTTCTGTGCACTGATCTGAGCAGAATCTAAAACAAAACAAACACCATATTCATCCTTTGCATTTTGAACTTGGTACAAAACATTTTCAATAGTTTAACCTCATTTCTTGAATACACTGATTTTTCTCCTTTCTCCCCATAAAACAGAAATGATACGAACTTAAACGACAGCCTCAAACTTTATCTTTCATTTTATTATTAACATTAATCAGTTTGGTAAAGCTTTCTAAATAGAGGCAAGAAGAGATAACAGCAATTAGCTTCCTAAGCTTATAAAAATATTTTTGATACAGTTAATGGCCTAAAAATATTGTATTATTCACTGCTTTTATGAGAGAGAAGGGAAAAGTAAAAACAGTATCATCTCATTTCCTTAAAGGGAGTCATTTCACAAAGCAAAAGCCCAAAGACTTTATGCTCTGGATATAATTTCTAAGCTGGTATTAAAACCAAAATGATAGAGGGAACATTTGAGGTGAAAGAAAAGTAAAAAGAAGAATGAGGCTTCTACTAAAATGGAAACAAGTAATAATAAAATAAAATTCCAGGGATTTCCTGCAGCAGAAATAATAAAACATTTTCATTTAAAAAATTAGCAAAAATTATTCTGAAAAGCAGCCTAGTAAAAACAAAAAAACAAGCATCAAGGCATAGAAGAGTCAGGAAGAAAAAATAGCAAAACTTCCCATCTTTCTTTTACCTGTTTTCATGAATCCCGGATGCTCAGCAATGTTTGAACTATTCAATAGCTTCACAGCTTTTCGATAATTGCCTCTTAAGTACTCAAAGTTACTTTTGAGAAACAGAGAAGGTGCAGACTGTAAAGAAAATACAAGTTACTTACAATTTGTTTTCAGATCATAATCGTGCTGTTGTATAAGCATAAATGAATCACTTAAGTCATGGGCACGAAAGACTAGAGTCTCTGAGTTTCCCACTGCTCTCACAATCATAAAAACTGAAACCTGGCGGAGAGCACTTTATAAACTGATTATTAAAGGTCTACCTAAAAAAATACACACAACATATACGTATAAGAATACAGTCTGCAAAGTATCAACTGACTGTCTCTATCTATCACTGTATCAACTGAAAACCAACTCAACAGCACAAACCAGGTCCTTCATTTTAATGGTTATTAGAGAGAACAGTGATCTCTCTTATTTTTTTGGATACAAATACACCTTCATTAGAACCCAGAGAGGTAGAAATAATCAAATGCTTTGCCAAGTAAGGAAAAAAGGTGTCATTCTATGAATGGAAAAATTTCCAATCAGAATGTCTTGTTTTCAAGGGCTAATATTGCCATTAGAAAAAATCATGTTTTGGATCGCAGACCACATTTTGCTTCTCCTAAGAATCCTTGTGGTGAGGGTCTCCTTCATAGCAACTAAGTTTAGAATGCAAAAAGCATGCAGAGATCTGGAGATCCTGGAGGACACCTGGGATCCTTGCCTCGTTATTCATTCACTTGAGCTTAGCTACAGGTTTTCCTTCCAAACCCTCCCTCATGCTCTGCTCTGCCCCCTGGTCACCAAGGGAACAAGGCATTCAAAGCTGATTCCAGGAGGCAGTGTTTCCTCCTGGAGTTTTCCCTGATTTGGGTGTGACGAACAATTACTTATTTTCCTATCTGTCTCTTCCCTACGGCTGTGGCATCCTCTGAGACAGGGGATCATGTATTTTCTCCCAAAAAAGGTGTGTTAACGGCTGGTTGGCTAGTTAAGCCCTTCCCCCTTAGCCTGAAGTCTACCCTACCCCTTCAGGTCTAGACAACAGTTGTTCTACAACATCACCTAAGCACTACTGACCCAGTGGCTCATCTGGAACCTGTCTGAGGTTTCTGGAGTCACGTTCTTAAGCTGTACCTACTATAAACTGGATCTCTTCAGGGTTTCACACTCTTTAATTAACAGGTTTCCTCAAAGTATCTGTCTCTTCCCTCTACTGTCTCAAAAATCATTTATCAGTGGAGGAAAAGGAAGGAGTAATTATATCTGAAATACCACTCTAGTATCAATCAAACTGAAGGTACCATCGGGCCAAAGATCATTTGGAAGGGGCAAGTTAGGACTACAACTAGACTGCTTATTGTTAATAATTGTTTTGAGTATAATCTAGAAAAGTCCTAAAGTGTCTAATAACAGTAAATGTTTAAGTGAACTGTGACAAACCACTCACTGAATACTAGACAGCCATTTAAAATGGTGTTTTGAAGGCTACGTACCAAGGGGAGATGCTTGTTATAACTTTGAGTAAAGTATTGCATTAAATGGCAGACACAGAGTGAGAACTACTGCACAACTCAATATAAAGGTTTACAGCTGGTAGTGTACATACACTATAATCGAGTATGATAAATTATTTAAGACTAGCAAATACCTATTAACCAAACAAGAAAATTTTAGGACATAAAAGCCACTAATTGAAGAAAAAAAAAAGTCAAGAAGAAACTTACATTTCCAGCTGTGTTCATGACCGACTTGATTTCCCTTTTGCAAGCCTTCAGGGACTTCATTTGGATATAAGCTCTTACTTTATACTGTCGGAAGGAAAAATGCTATTGTGTAAGAACTGTGGTGCACTTACACACGCTGGAGTAGTTTTACTTTCTAAAGTTAAGAAAATTAAACCCAATCTGTTTACAACACAGTTATACTAGTTACTTGGAAAAGCATGTTTAAAATTATCTTAAATAGCTTATATTTACTGTACTCTTGGAACATACTTTTAAAAACTGAAACACAGTAGAGTGAAATTTATACTTCAGTTCCAAGCAAAAATTCTACCAATCCTTATCTGCATATGGCTAACTAACAATGAATTTTAAAATTCTACAAACTGATTTTATCCTCCAGTAGGTTCTCAGGTCATTTCTCTCAATTTTTCAGAGAGAATTAAAAGAAATGACATTGCATTATCATCTTTAGCAAAATATATTTAGAAGGATAAATGTGCTTCTAAACTGTAATACTTCAAAGACAAATAAACACACCTGCCTTGAATTATTTATGGCTTTCCATGACCTATCACATCCTTCATCATCCATAACTACAAGGAAATACATGCGACATGTAGCTTCTTTTAAATTTACACTACCTGATGTATCTTTGACTTTGCAGCTTCTATTAGAGCTCCACTTTCGGCTTTATGATTAGATCCTTCTTTGTTGGTGTTATTACCAGTCTGTAGGGTAGTGAAACAAAGTTAACTAAAATTAAATATTTTTGACCATAATTGAAATCACTAAGTTTCAAGAGAATTAATCTGAATCACCCAGAGAACATTTTCAAAATTCCAAATTCCAAGCTGCAGACATTCAGTTGTAACAGTCTGGAGTGGGTGCAGGAAACTCTACTTAAAGCAGCTCACAGTTGAGTGTATAAAAAGGGCTGGGTTTAAAAAGCATAGATGAGGGGAGGTATAGCTCAGTGGCAGAGTGCGTGCCTAGCATGCATGAGGTCCTAGGTTCAATCTCCAGCACCTTCACCAATTACCCCCCACAAAAAAAAATTATATATATGTATATATATATATACACACATATATAAAAAGCATGGATATTACTTGGGTAAAACTCAGATGATCTTTCTGAAACCCAAAACAGATTAAGTCTTTCCCTCTCTAAAAACTTACTCTGGTATAAACACTACCAACATCATACGCTAAGCTCCTGGTAAAGCATTCCAAGTCCTCCATGACAGGACCTATCCCTGAGTCACCTGTTGCATCCCCCATCCCTGAGTAGCCCGTCGCATCCCCCGATGAGCTTCACGACATTCTCAGGCACTCCCCACGTCAGATTACCAGAAATTCCCCCAACACAGCACTCTCACGCTCTCTGTATTACCTTCCCTGCCAGGATGGCCATCCTGCTCCACCCTTCCTCTCCCAACTTGTTCAGCTATCACATCTTTCGAGGCTCAAAACAAACATCCCAACTACTCTGAAACATTCCCTAATGTCCTTCCTCCCTGTTCATGAATAGATGTTGTTCCATCTTTCTCTCCCCACAGACCTGAGTTTCTTGAAAAGCAAGAACTGCAATGTTTTTATTTTTGTCACCTTAGTACCCAGGAGAGCACACAAGCATCTGTTGAAACGAGTTATATTTCATAAACTGTTACAAGTATTGAATATGAAAGTGAAATATTTTACTACACAGTATTTGGGAACAATGCCAAGATTATTTAACTGATCTTTCTTATATACACACTTTTTTTTTAAGTACTGCTAGATTTTTTTTTTTTTTTTGATGTTTATTTTTAAACCTCAAGGGTTTATACAGGTAGAAAGAAAGGTACTGACAACCTGTTTTCTGCAAATACTGTTTTTTTTAACAAAGGAGGAGGAACAGGAAGAAAGGATCATGCCCGGGCAGTCGGAAGCACAAGCAAAATGAAAAAAAAACATGACAACCAAGACGTATTCTTAACGTGCACCCAGTCTCTCACCGGAACATGGTGAAGCTTAACTGTCATAAATGTGTGCTCTTTCTGAAGAGCTTTAATGATGAAATTTTGTCTAGTGAAAGCTACTCTGTTTAACCAGATTATGGAATTTTGTTATCTTAATTCTAGTCTTTACATTCTGTAAAATTAGTACCCCACACATGAAAAGGTTTCAGCATGTATCCCTAGCCTTAGGGAAATCAAAACTATTTTGAGAAACCACTTTACACCCATTAGGACGGTCAAAATTCTTAAAAAGACAGACAAGGGACAGCGAGAACGTGGAGAAACTGGAACCCTCAAAAGTTGCTGACAGGAATATAAAATAGTGTAGCTGCCTCGGAAACTACTCTGATGGTCCCTCCTAAAGTTAAACAAAGTTACCGTATGATCTAGCAATTCCATTCTTATATAGATACCCAGGAGAACTGAAACCATATGCCCCCACAAAAATTTGAATATAAATGTTCATAGCAGCATTATTAATAATAGACAGAAGAGGAAAACAACCCAACTTTCATCGGCTGATGAATGGATAAAAAAAGTTGGCCTACCCACATAATGGAATAATATGTGGCCATGAAAAGCACTGAAATACAAGAAAAAGGAATGCCACAGGTTACAACACAGTAAAATTTGAAAATAACACGCTACGTGAAAGAGGCCAATCACAAAAGATCACACAGTGTACGATTCCATTTGTGTGAAGTGTCAACAACAGGTAAATCCACCAAGACAGGC
The DNA here is from genome assembly GCF_048773025.1 of Camelus bactrianus. NCBI lineage: Eukaryota > Metazoa > Chordata > Mammalia > Artiodactyla > Camelidae > Camelus > Camelus bactrianus. The sequence goes on along the minus strand of NC_133555.1, from coordinate 45,166,742 downwards.
AGATGAGTGGCTGCCCAGGGCCGAGGGAAGGAGGGGCAGAGTGACTGCTCACAGGTACAGGGGTTCTTTCTGGAGGGATGAAAATGTTCTGGAATTTAGACAGTGGTGATGGTTGTACAACTCTGTGAGTAAACTAAAAACCACTGAATTCTAACCTTACAAACAATAAATTCAGTGTATGTGAATTATGTTTCAGTAAAGCTGTTAAAATAATACTTAATAACCACAAATGTTAATCAAACTTTAAATTTTAGCCTGATCACCTGAGAACACTCACCTCATTCTTTCCGTTTTTGTTATTGTTGCCCTGGGAAATCATTTTTTCTAGAACAGCAAGAAGATGCAGAGCTTTCTCAGCTTGGTAGGTTAATATATACAGGTCTACCAGCAAAAAACACACTGCTTGGGCAAATTTTTCTTCTAGGGTGAAAAAAAAAACAGGAAAAGAAAAGTCACAATCCAAAGTGAAGCAGACATCTCAGGTCACTCCCCCAACAAAAAGCTTTAAAAAGCAAAGTCCAAGTCTTTACTTATAGGAATGTTCATTACTGAGAGCCATGGATGGAGGCAAGTTGCAGTGTCAACAATGTGACTCTATGAAGCATCTCAAGGCCTCTCTTATCAGGGATTCTAGTGACTGAACTTCCTTTGGCAAAATACCTACCAAATACCAGTACATGAAATGAAGAGTATTACTTAAGGTGGAAGAAAATCTCAATTCCAGTACCTGCTTGGCTACTTAACAGACATGCAGCCTCTGCACATCACTGAACTACTTTGATCTCAGCTGGCTGACCTGTAAGATGGGGAGAATACTTTACATGCCTGAAGAGAGGGGACCCCAGGTGACCTCTTGAAGTTCCTTCTAACTCTAAGATGGTCTATGAGTCTGGAAAACAGACTTCCTCTCCAGGCACAGAGATGAGGAAGTAACACAGGCTGATTACAGAGACAAAAGAAACCAGGTGTGGACTGGAGGATACCAGAAAACTGAAATAGCCAAGAGGAAGAAATAAAGACAAGGACTTCAAAGGATGAGGAGCCTACTGAAGAGAGGAGGGGTAACCTGGCATATGACATACACTATTTTCTCTTCTTTCAATAAAAAAGATAAACAGAGGGTCTAAAAGAAGGCTGCCATAGTCAAGAACCGAACATTGCAAAACCCCTTAGGAGCCTCCTAACAAGTCTTCCTGACCTCATTCTTGGAGTAGAATCCACTTAGAACTAACATCAGTGCAGCCGGTGTGCAAAAGGCCACACATCTCCAAGGGTCTCGCACCACACTTCACAGTGAGTCCTCACCGAGGCCACAGCGTGCTGCCTGCTCCCCCAACCCAGCTCCAGTCACAGGGGCATGCCTGCTGCTCCTCCCCGACCCTGCTCACCTCCGGGCCTCTGCACGTACTGTTACCTCTGGCTGGGAGGCTTCCCACCCCCCACACTGCAGGACTCACCTCTTCCCTTCATTCAAGTCTCTTTTCAAATACTGTCTTATCCCAGGCCTTCCTCAATTACCTTATCTAAAAATAACATCCCCAGTCAACCCTCTTACCCAATTTCAGCTTTTCATTGCAGCATTTAACTGCCTCACATACGCATTTATTGTACCGCTCTCCCTCCCATCAGAATATAAGCTTAATGAGAAGAAAGCCTTTCTCTATTTCATTCACTGTATTATCTTCAGATCCCGGAACAGTGTCAGTCCATAGCACATGCTCGATAAATATACGCTGTATGAAGAACCAAGTAATAAAGTTAACAAAAAAAAAAAGAGTTTCAAAGAAGAAGAAAAACGGCTCTGAACACTGACTCGCTGGTTGCCATATTCTGCTCAGCCATGGTACAGATTAACAGGATTTCATCAACTGCTCTGGAAATTCTAAAAACCAGTTTTATAGAAAAGACACATCTGTGCCATCCTAGAAGTGTAATTCTGATTTCCAGCTTTACAGGAGAAAGGAACAGGTCACTAGTTACATAATCTTCCACCCCTGACGGGACACTCCTGCCCAGTCTGTCAGCCGTGTCCCCAGGGCGGAGGGGAAGGAGGGCTCCCTGAAGAGGTGTCCAGTCAGCTGTCAGCAAGAGGGACCCTGGAACTTTCCCAGAGCGGCCATCACACTCCCCTACCTCCCCTTGGTGACCATAACAGCAATCAGGGTCTTATAAGTCAGGAATTGGCACTAGTGTTTTGAATTTAAAAGAAAATAGCCATGGAGAAAAAGTTGAAATCTGACAGCCTGTGGGATGGAAATATTTCCTCTCTAGACATTTCTGGGTCCAGCTTTGCTGCTCTTTTGCTCCCTCTTTCTTCTTTGCCCTTACTTTTCTTACTACTCTTACTCCAGGCTTGTAATTATAAAGTAGTTAAGACAACAAAAAAGCTAACATAGCTCTATACTATCTACTCTATGATTACCCACAAAAATTTCAATTAGGCAATACACAAAATAAAATACTACCCTGTTCCCTAACATTCCAAAACACTCCTTCCTTCATGCCTACTCAAGTAAGGAGGGATCAGGTACAGTAAGGCAGGATTTAAACAGCAAGGGGAACAAAAAAAAGAAATCAGTAAGTCTTTCCAATTAGAAACAGCATTTCTAACAGTTATCTTCCAAAACTGGGGTGGCGGGAATGGGGCACAGGATATTGAAAGCAAGCCTGGATTCATCTAAAAGTAATATAGTTTTAATTTTTTTGAACTATTATTAAGAAAATGTGACAAAGCTTTCTTTCTCTCTTTAAACACACACACAGTTCTGATTTAGATGGTCTAGGTAAAAGTAGCAGGGACCTCAGCAAGTATGAGAAGACAGGCACATTTCTGACTTGACGGATTAACATACCGAAAGGTTCTATGAACTGATAAAGTTTTTCACCGACTGATATGGCTTCTGTGTACTGCCGCAGATGATAGAGAATGACTGCCTGGTTGTAATACAGCATGCTGTTCTCAACATCATCTAATCCGTCCATTTCTTCAACAGCCGAGTGGACCTATAAAACACTCACCAGGGATTATATTCTAATAACACAGTGAAAGAATCTATATGAATAAACAGGCCAACATTACTTTAAAATTTCCCAAATTTTCAACAGGATTGTGCATTTCAATTACTTTCACATACTACAAATCATTTCATTCATAATAAAGTTCTGTTAAATAAAACATTTTCTTGGGACTTTATTAAGTGCCTTGCACAAGGCAAGGTGAGTCTCTTCCTTGCTACTATGAAGACATCTTCAGTGCTTTTTAACAGCCAACGTGGCATCTGAGTCGGAGCCCCACTTTCTAGCCTCACGTATCAAGAGGCTACAAAGGGACTGGGCGAAACTCAAAATGACCTTTCCTATGAAAATGTTATGAGGTACATATACATAAGCCTGATTCCATTTTGTACAAACTAAATTTAAACATTAACAAACAATAGCTAACTAATAACTAAGTGGTAGGCCTGCTCCATTAAATCCTTTACAGAGAACACCTCATTTAACCCTCCCCACACCTCAAGGACACAGATCACATTATCAGTTTCATTTTATAAATAAGCAAACCAGCACAAAAAGCTTAATTATTCTGCCCAAGGCCATGTGGCTAGGAAGTATATTTTCTAGTTTTCCTATTATATTCAGGTTTTATTCCCATAATAAAAAAAAATAGATTTTTTCAAAGTAATGAACAACAAAAATACACTTTGTCATACATAACAGTGAACACAGGCTTTAATAGCTTTACTAGAACCCTGATACCACATCTGATACCAAAAGAAAAAAAGTCAACACTGCATTTTAGAGCTAGTGACTATCTGTATGCCCAATTTCTTCAGGCTGAAGCAATAGGCTTTTAAATTTTAATCAAGTTTCACAACCATTCTGTGATTCCATATAACACATTAAAATGGAATTCTACCTGTATTAAAACTTAACTTTCTTTGCCATTACAAAGACTGCAATAAATTATTGAGGAATGTGAAGTAATTAATTCTAAGACTGATATTTCCCTAAATTACACAGTAGAACTTTGATATACAGTTGGCCCTCTGTACCTATGGGTCTGGCATTTGTGGATTCAACCAACTGCAGTTGGGGAAAAAAAATGCCAGAAGTTCCAAAAAGCAAAATTTGAATTTACTGTGCACTGGCAATTTTTTACATAGCATTTACATAGCATTGTAAATGATTAGATGATTTAAATGTAAATGATTTAAAGTATATGGGAATGTGCATAGGTTATATCAAAAGGATTTCAAAAAGCAGTCTTCTTGGCTTAACAGGAAGTTTGGAGAAACCTCTTATTCTACAGAAAGTTTAAGGATGAACTTGTGCTCAAAGACCAAATGTTCCCTGCAAGAAACTGTCTATGGGGTTGCAGGGCACGTGTACCAGACAACAAACATCACTATTCCTTTGATTCTGGAGCTAAGTCATGGCTAACACTACTAGAGTAGTGATGCAATGTGATGACAGACATTTACAACAAAGACTGAGGCAGTTACGAGAACAGGTCCAGAAGTCAGGTCTGGGTCAAAGCCTGCTCCTCCCCTACTCAGCTGTAAGGTTAGGCTCTCCAAACCCCAGTTTAAAATTGAGATAACAAGTACCTACTTTTATAGGAAGACTACATGACATACAGTGCAAAAAGCACTTTATATGAAATTTGGAATCAAATAATAGGCATTTAATAAATGTTGGCTATTAGTCTCACTTTTGTTGAAGAACAGTAATAGGGTTAAAAATTACTTTACTCTTACGAAGAATCATGAAAAGCCCGAAGGGGTCACTTATTTCTAGCCGTGTCACATTTCAGGTGATACTCTAAAGCACAGTGGTACTTGTGAAAATAGGACAGGGGCTCAAACCGTCTCAAGACCTTTTTCTATAGCATGAAACAGTAATTAAAGGCACAGGCTCTAGCATCAAACAGAACTGGGTTCATGTAGCTTCTTTTGGGGGGGATATTAGGTTTGTTTGTTGGTTTGTTTTTAGAGGAAGTACTGGGGATTGAACCTAGGACCTCGTGCATGCTAAGCATGCACTCTACTGCTTGAGATATACCCTTCCATGCCTCATGTAGCTCTTACTACTTTAAAAGTTTGTGTCTTTGGGTTTTAGACTTGGAGGGACACCTGGGTATACTTTTATGGTATGTATTTTGGGAAAATAATCATTAAAAAAAAAAAAAAGCTTTGTGTCTTTGGACAATTTACACAAGCTTCCCCATCTATAAAAGAAAAACTATAGTAGCTAGTTCACAGGGCTCCTGGGAGGAATAAGCAAGATGCCCCATACGAGGCTCTTAGCTACATGGCAAGCACTGAACGTCTGCTAGCTGATCTCGTCATCAGCCCTCCTGAATATCAAGCCTTGTCTAACCTTGTGATGCTGTCATGACCAGCCAGTGACCAAGGCAAGACCTAAACCATATATAAATCAGAGTATCTTCCATGTAATCAATTAATCATCTGAACCAAAATCCTAAAATAATTTAACACTGTTATTAATAATCAGCTCTTTACAGTTATAAATAAGCTATAATCTTAGCAGCTAATCCTTTTCATATGTTTCTATTTTCATTCTTTCTCAAAACTCCAAATTCTCCAAAGCTCATTCAAATTTGGTATATTAGTCCATTCTGCTCAAGTTCAAAACCAATAGAAAATAAAATAATGTTTCATTTCCTGGAATAATAATTTTATACAAATAAAAATTAATAGCAACAAATGTTTCAGATATATTAGAAACTGTGTTATAAATATCAGATAAGAAGTCACATTAATTTTACTTAACTAATTTTATTTCACAATTTAGAGAGCACCACAGTATTTTTAGAGTGAAATTCATTTCTGTATCACCTGATTCTTCAGCTGGTTAAGCGTCTGTCTCAAACTATCTGTTGTTGTTTGGTTACTTTTAAAAAACTCAGCCACTGCTGTATTCAAAATTATTTTATAATCATCTTTGTTTATATCTTGTAGGCAGGCAAGGTGTTGCAGACAGACATCATAATTTCCAGCCTAAAACAAAAACACACAAACAAAATTACACACCAACTTTAAGAACTACACATTCACTTCCAAATGTATTCCATTTATCTTTATTTAAAAACTGTTAAAAAAAAGACAGATAAAATTTCACTAAATATACTAAACCATTAGATTAAGTAATAGTCACGTCAATTAAGAACCTATGATATGTCAGTTATATCTTAATAAAACAAAAAAACCTGGATATTCATTTCTTAAGACTCTAACACTGACACATGTGCATTGTATCTACAGGACATACACATACACATATTCGGTATATTATATACCTATATATATATTATAATCACATATAATATATGAGTACATATTGGTATACATTGCTAGCAGGATATAATAGCCAAGGCTAGCTAAGAAAGGCAATATGATTAATTACTCCAAATTTTAATTTTTAGTATACTTTGAATACCCAGGTATCAAGTTCTTCTGCTTACATGTATGTAACGGGTAATCAAATAAGGTTTCCTTTCATATTGTTTAATGTCAAAAAAGTTAAAGTTTTGACAATAAACTTTCGTTGGGGTTCCATTTTAAAGCACAGTCAAGGAAGAGAACTGAAGAGAGCAGTGAAATGAAAAAACCAACCCATATATTTACAAATCTAAATTTAAGAGACTTAACAGTGAGAGTTAAAACATTATTTGTGGAAATACAAAAACTTAGGAATGGCTCAAATTACTCTCATTTGTCTTACATATTTAAACTCTAAAATTAAAAATAAAGAAAACAACTTGAATTAGTACAGAACAAAAATTATAAATTAAATTCACTGTAAAAAGATTTGCACTTGACAGATGCTAAAAACGGAGCAGACTGAGAGAAACCATTCTTACTGTGAAGGCTTGGAAAGCACTGGTGGACAATTCCTTCTCCTGATCAGTGATCCCAGAGGACTGACCTGTCCCTTCATGTTTCTCTGCTCCCTGATCTGCAAACACACAAGTTTTGTAGTTCTTTAGAAATAACAGCTATTCAGAGAATGTGTCCCTAGTTTTCTTCTTAATTGTCTTCTTCCTAACGAAGGTGCCAAGGTTAGACCTCTCTCAACCACAATGGCTAGTTAGTGTTGTAAGTGAGTAAAATGCCACTGCTTCGAAAACTTAGGAAATGTTTCTCTTTGTTGTGGAAGTCCTTATATAAGGATTACAGCCCTGTCCATCAGGACATTCAGGCTGAGAATACTGTGCTCTCTTGAAAATATTAGATCTGCCCCCCAGCAATATGCTCCAAATCCCACATATTCAAGAAACTATGCCAGGCCCTGAAGACATAAGGAGATTATAAATATATGTACAATGCCTTCAAAAATTATAATCCAATTGGATTGTAGTAACATTTAACAATGAAAAAACTATACTGATAAGAACTCACAAGTAATTTTCAGGCAAAGAATGCTTTCATAGGCTTAAAAATTCAAAAGCCAAGCTTAATACATTTAAAAAGTTTCCTTAACATGTGTTCATATACATTCTAAGATTAACAATTTTTCCCCCTTAATTTACTGTTTTAAAAATTAGATTTTGATTTTTTTTTTTTTAATTTTAAACAAGAACCCCAAAAATAAACGTAAAAATCTCAGCTGAAGCAACTCCTAAACTACTCTAGTATGACACCTGTTGAGTGTGAGTAAAAACTGGTACAACCTCCTGGGAGGTAACTGGCAATACATACCTATGTAATGGCCTTGACCAAAGAACCCCACTTCTAGGCATTCACTCTACAAATGCAAAGATGCTCACTGTAGCACTGTTTACGATAGCAAATGTCTAGAAATAACTTAAATATCCTTCAGTTAAGAAAACTGCTAACAAAAAAAAAAAAAAAAAGAAGAAAATTGCTAACTATAGAAAAATAATTGCACACTGAACAATTGTTAAAGAAGTTGAGTCTGCATATGTGGACACAGAAAAATATCTTCAACATCTTCTTAAATGAAAGAAAACAGACTGCCCAAGACATGGAAGCAACCTAAATGTCCACTGACAGATGACTGGATAAAGAAGTTGTGATAGATTTATATAATGGAACACTCTCGGCCATAAAAAAATAATAAAATAATGCCATTTACAGCAACACGGATGGACCTGGAGACCGTCATTCTTAGCGAAGTAAGCTAGAAAGAGGAAGAAAAATACCACGTGATAGCACTTACATGTGGAATCTAAAAAAGAAAAAGGACAAACTTATTTACAAAATAGAAACCAACTCACAGACACAGAAAACAAACTTACCGTTACTAGCGGGGAAGAGGGTGGGAAGGGATAAATTGGGAGTTCGAGATTTGCAGATACTAACTACTATATATAAAATAGATAAATAACAAGTTTATACTATACAGCACAGGGAACTATATTCAGTATTTTGTAGTAATTTATGGTTAAAAAGAATATGAAAATCAACATACGTATATGACTAAAGTATTGCGCTGTACACCAGATATTGACACAACATTGTAAACTGACTATACTTAAATAAAAATATATTAAAAATTTAAAATAAAAAAAGATGAGCACCACGTTCCTGGACACTGCTCTGTCACCCTCACCAATAACTAATCAAAAGAAAGTCACACACCTTGCCGCCCCTACCCCAAATTTTGCTTGTTAAAAATTTTTCACTGAAAACCATAGGGGAGTTGGAGTTTTTTGAGCACAAGCTACCTGTTCTCCTTGCTTGGCCCCGCAATAAACCTTTCTCTGCTCCAAACTTTGACACTTTGGTTTGTTTGGCCTCACTGTGCTTGGCACAAGAACTTCTGTTCAGCAATTTAAATTTTTATAATGAATATGAATTACTTTTTTAAAAAGTTTTATTTTTAAATGCCTGCCTAAAACTAATATAAGGTTTAGAAGTCAGGAAAGGGGTTACCTTCAGGAGTCTGGTTAGATGCATCTGGTGGGGTTGGGTAGGTGCTTCTGGGTGTGTGAGAATTCATTAAACTGTATGTACACCTACAGTGCGGGCATTTTTTTTTGATAACTGCCTAGAAACCTGTATTCCAGGAGCACTTCAGAGAACTGATCCTCAGCAGCGCTGACTTTGGGAAGCCCTGGCCTGGCACAAGTCAGCAGTCAGTGAAGACCCAATTTCCCTCTCTCTAGAGGGTAACATGGTATAATGGAAACAAAAGTCTCAGAATCAGTCACATCTTCAGCCTGGTCTCCTCTTGGCCAGCTCACTCTCTGCTTAGAGATGCTAAATAAATATTAGCTCTCTTCCACCTTCTGTTTTGACAGAACAACTAAGGATTCTTACAGTTTTTTTTTTTTATACTTATTTCTGCACTTTAAACATACAAATTAACAATGAAATTAGATTTAGTGTGAACAGCCCCTCAGATCACTGTGAAACTCCTATTGTTAGATCAAATGCTCTTTTGAGAATCACCACTTATACTTAAAAACAAAATATAACTTGTTTTTAAGTGAGTTTAGCTAAGACTTAGATCTGCCCTAAAAAAAAAGGTTGTAGTATTTGGGTTTATTAGAAGTTCATTTTTAGTTTGTTACTTCTGATAATTAAAGTTAGAAAATTAGTATTTCATTTTTTCATACAGATAAATAAGAACTGAGACCTAAAAAGGAGGAAAAACTAACAGTTTAATAAAGAGAGCTTATCGATTAAAGAGAACACTGTCAAACAGCCTTTTTTTTAGAAAGCCAGTAACAATAAGTTACTGTTAACTCAGCTGTTTACACAACATTTCTGTTTTGCAAAACTTTCAAGTGCACAATAACAGTAAGGGCCAATTTCTTTAAAATGTGTAAAACATGGGGACCCACGATTTCAGGATCTCAGGAAGCAAAGTATGAGTTTAGACTGAGACAGAATCCTTAACTCTATGTATATTCATCATAAAATTTTAACAGTAAACATAAATACTTTAAAAACTTTAGGAAACCTGAAGTGCTTTAAAAATGTATCTCCTTTCATAAAGAAGTACACTATGAACTATGACGCTGTGCACTAGAAATTGACACAACGTTGTAGACTACACTTCAATCAAAAAAAAAGAGATTTTAAAAAAATGGCATAATTACTAGGTTAAAAAAAAAGTACACTAAATTTAAACTAAATGCCAAAATTCTTAGTTTGCCATCAAGTTACCTCCATGGCTTCTTCTAAAGCATATCTTCTCTAGATTAGATGACATTCAATGGGACTTCTGGGCCCAACTGTCACTTATGAATTGTGATTTATAAATACAGGGCAGGGGGAACACCCAACAAGTCACTGAGGCTCTGAAGAGGTTAAGCTTCTACTTCCCATCAAGAGCAGACTGGCTTATGGGGTCACTGCTATCATTATCCTCTAAGGACTGTAAAAATCTCCAAAAATCTTCCAAATAAGTAGAGAAGCCAACTTTAATAAGCTAGATTTTAAGGTTGACAAGACTCTGAAATTCCCATTTCTACAGATATTTTAGAGAATTGAGCTCAATAAATAACCTTTTACATGTTAACCTACCACCTATATTCTTTTACTTCAAGATAAAACTTAGGGAAAAACCCACTTCAATGGGATTACTCTATTTTTATTTTTCTTATCTTTCTGTACTTTCCAAGTTTTCTGCAAGAACAGGTATTATTTTTGCAATTAGTTTTTAAAATACTCTTTTTTTTTTTTGCAACTACTGACTTCTTACCAGAAAGAGTCTGCACATATTTCCACAATGTGTCTTTATTTGTCCAAAAATAGTCTCCATTGCCGATTGAAAGAGTGTATGACCGTTCATCCATAAGCTTGACTTTCCTTTTACTCTGGCCTAATGAACACGGCTGACTATCCAGGTGTACAGAGCTCTTCGGTGCACAAACCTTGACGCTTTTTAAGCCAACGGGCTTCATTTCTAACCAAACAATTGCCTTTAGGTTTAAACTAAGTAGGAAAGAAATACACTGCTTTTTCAAAGCTGAAAAAAGTCAGTTAACTGAAAGCCCAGACACATTCCAGTACAGAATGTGAACAATTCAAATCTGATTGGAGGAGGGTTTTCCATAAAAGCTACACTTTTCAAAATATAGCTCTAATGATGCTCAAGAAAAGAGAAACTTTCTCCAAAGAAAAAAAAAGAAATTTAAGGCCTGAGGAAATCTACAGGTACAATCACAAAGTAGTGTTGATGCCTTTGTGAAGGAAAATTTTAAATAAGAAGGATGCCATTTCAGAGAAAAATAATACAGGTTTACCAAAGCCACCATATAGCTAAGGTTCACACACCTCACACGTGGTTTTCTATCACTTGAACAAGTATCCCTGACATATCAAAGCCCCACATATGATGGCTGATTTCCATAGCTGAGAGGACTAACATGTGACCAGCAACGCTATGGGCTTGAGCACTCTAACCAGCACTGCAGAAATAAAGGAACAGAGCACCAAGCATCAAGAGTGTCAGCATACTTTGGGGAAGAGAGCAAAGGAGAGCACTACCACTGCTGATGGGTATTTTTATTTTCCTATCTGAGAGTAGTTTTTACCTACAGAAAAGAGATTTACTCTAGTTTTCAAATATTAATACTTGACTTATTAATATTACAAATTCAAAAAGCCTAGATTTTCCTCAAACATTTTACATTCAACTTAGACATCTTATTCTATTTGGAGTTTCAAAGGGCTGTGATGCATGTGTTATTTCATTTACAAAGTTAAACACCTTCAAACATAAAATTTTAACTACTTTAAATAATTATATTCAATTAAATTATTTAATTAAATTGAATAAATATATTCCATTTAAAGTACAACTGTTTGACTTAAAAAGGCAAAATTTTCTGAGAACTCAAGTAACTTATAAATCTTAAAAATTAAGCTTATGAAAATAGTGACTACTCTTAGGTACCCTTAAACCAAATGCCAAAAATGTCCACGGAATAATACAGTCAGGCTTCAACTTACATTCACAAATATAAGTCAGTTATTCACTCAATTATGTATTTTAAATTGGAATCTTGAGGCTCTAAATTCTTAAACATTAAAACACTTAAAATATCCAATGTAGGTCACTTCTTATTCTGAAAACCGATAAATGAAAAGGCTAAATTAAGTTTTTATTTTTATTTTTGGAGGGAGAGGTAATTAGGTTTACTTATTCATTTTAATGGAGGTACTGGGGATTGAACTCAGAACCCTGTGCATGCCAAGCATGTACTCTACCACTGAACAATACGCCCCACCCCCAATTAAGTTTTTAACAATTAACATGCCTTTCTGGGAAAAATTATAGTTCATCCCCAGCTGACATGTGAGAGCTATTCTTTGCAGAATACCAGCTAATAAATGCAGACACAGTAATAGAACTAAGAGAAGTACCATTTTGCAACTCCCCATGTTATAACTGATTAAGGCAAAGACCACCAATGGTGGATGTTTACATAATGCCAAGTTATTACCCCATAGATTACTTTTTTTAAAAATTGAGATTTAGTGGACATACAGCATTATATTAATTTCAGGTGTACAACATAATGATTTCATGTTTGTGTATATCCCATGGATTACCTCTAACTGCAAATGGAAAAAGCTGTTCCTATCACCATTTAACTGATCAAACTGAGCATCACTAATAGTGAACAAAGTGACATTTGTACTTTATATAAAATACATGGCATCACCTACAAAGTACCTCAAAAATATGTTAAATGTAAGTCTATCAAGCCTGTAGAAAGAACTTTCAGTTTACAGAAAACACAGGAGATAAAGAATTAAAGGATACCAGGAAGAAATAATTAAACAAATCCAGAGTATGGGGTGTTCTACAAGACAGCCGACTTAGTCTTTTCCAAAAAAAAAAAAAAATCTGTCATAAAAACAGATACTGGGAATTAAGACACTCAAGAGACATACCAAAATACAATGAATGGGCTTTGACTGGATCTTATGTGAAAGGCACAGCTTCTTTAAAGCTTTAAATAACATTTTTGAAACAATTAGGGAAATTTAATATATTCAAACATTAATTTTCTCAAGTATGATAACGGCATTGTGGTTATGTAGGTGAATATTCTTATTTTTAATAAACTCATGGTGAAATAGTTAAGAGATAAAGTGTCACGATGTCTATAACTTATTTAGAAATAATTCAAGAATTAAGAATTGTAGCTAGCAGGGTGGTTATAGTTCAGTGGTAGAGCACATGCTTAGCATGCATGAGGTCCTGGATTCAATCCCCAGTACCTTCATGAAAAAAAGAAAAAAAAAAAGAAAAGAATTGTTGCTAGAGACAGGGGATGTAAGCATGGCAAAATGTAACAACTGTTGAACTAGGTGGTAGGTATTTGGATATTCATTTTCTTTTTTTCCTTTTTTTTTTGATGTTTGAAATCATTTGCAATAAAAAGTTGGAAATGATCAAATATGCACAGATTTTTGTAACTATATATGGTGGCAGATGTTAACTTGACTTATGGTGATCATTTCACATCATACACAAATATCAAATCATTATATTGTAAACCTGAAACTGATATAGTTATATATGTCAATTATACCTTGATTAAAAAAGGAGAAATATCAACCTACACTACACTACTGAATGTTCACTACATTATTTAAGGACCTGGAAAAGATAATATCTAACTATAAAGCTGTGTAAATCCTACCAAGGATGTTTTTTTAAAAAAATTAAATTGATTGACACTAACTTAAAAAAAAATGCAGAGATTCCTTACTGGACCTTGAAAAAGGCAAATGGCAGGTCAGTATTGCAGTTTATCTTTGCATATACACACACTCACAAACATACATGTATATTTAAGTCAACGTGAGCTTGGGTAGGCATAGAAAAAGTCTGGGAGAACACACAGACTCAGTACTGGTTGCCTGGACAGTGGGACTGCGTAGAAGCAACAGAGGACTTCACAGTTCTCACCTTGTACGCTTAATTACAACAGAAAGTTTTGAGTGTTTTAAATAAAATAAAAATAGCCTTGGCTTAAAGTATCCCCATTTGTTTGTCCTTCCTACCACCTTACAGTCGTGCTGGCTCACACTTTCAAAGCCACCTTTAAGTACTCTTCTCCTGATTCCCTATTACTCTTCTGGTCTTGTCTTTTCCTTATTCACAATGTCATCAACCTTTTCCTAGTAAGTCTACTACCATCATCCTCAAAGTCCAAATTCCCAGATAAATTCAAATCTAGGATTTGAGGTCCTAACTCCAGCCACTTTCTCTTTTCAAATAACTATCAAAAGTAAAGTCGAATAAATCATCCTAAAATACTGCTGGTATTTTAGTCAAAAATGATATTGGTTTCGCACCATTTTTACATATTATGTAGGGACATGAACCTTGGCACTTTCCACCGCCTCTTCAATCTCTGTCTTTGGTTGGTGCCCCATCCACCCTGGGACACCCCTCCCATTAGAATTTGGTTGAAATACAAATCAGGGTGTGAGAACTGCGGGTTGATCAGTCACTCAGAAGCCACATAACCTAGATGCACACGTGAATTAGTTCTCCAGGAGGTGAGTCTTGACCAGTTGGAAACAGGAAATGGGAGAGAGCAGGACAAATAAATCATCCCTTCTTTCTCTCTGGTATGAATTACTCTGAAGTACAGTTTCTCCTCAAAAACCTTAAAGAACAGTCCTATGTGCAAATGACCTGCTGTGTCTCTTCCCAAGTCAAGGTGGGTCAGTGGGCAGGGATGGAATGTACTGCATCTTCCTTCTCTCCCTCACCTTCACTCTTCTGGGCTGGCACCTTCATCGGGTTCTGCCTCCCAGAGGACGCGGCTAAAATATACCTCACCTCAGCTGATCCTCACAAACTACAATCCTGTGAGGCAAACAAATCAGAAAGCTACTAGGAATACATTAGGGGACTACTAGGCCCTCATTTTACAAATGAAGAAACCGAGGCTCAACTTAGGACCTTTCCCCAGCAGCAAGGCTGGCTCTCTGCTCCCCGACTCTATCAGATCAGCCACAAATTCTGCCAATTTTATTCCCTCAACACTTCTCACATCTGCCTGTCCTCCAATCTCCTCCAAATCCACTACTCTAAAGTAGTATCAGCCAGCATTTTTTAAAACCAGGGCCTAACCTGGTCTCATTTAAGCCTTTACCAACATTGTGATAGATATTACTACCATTCTCATTCTCCACATAGGAGAGCTGAGGCTTAAAAAAAGAGGTTTCTTAAAATTTGCCCAAGGTCACACAAATACCAAGTGGTACAGTTAGGATGAACCTAGGCCATCTGATTTCAAACCATGCTCCCAACTCTTCGTCAGCTGGCTCACTTAAAGCACAAACCAGATCACAGGATTCTAACAGCTTTCCATGAGGTAAAATGAAATTCCAGCCTCTTCTGCAGCTGCGGGGCCTAACTGAAGCTGTCCCTCGACACAGCTCTGACAGCGTCTCTGGCCACGCTTCCTCTGCTCACTATTAAAATGCCCAGCGTGCCTGTGTGCCAGACCCTGGCCTGGGCGCCAGAGACAGCACAGACTAACAGACAACAGCGCCTGTCCTCAAGGGGTCTTCCTGCTGCCTTTAAATGCCTTCCAAGGAGTCTGGACAACTGTGGCATCTCCTACCCCATCATTTTTCTCCCTCATGGCTTTGCCTTTAGGGTCTCTGTTCCCCTTCCTTCTCTAACCAGTCCAATCAAAACAGGGTCTCTGCTCTCCGTCATCTTCTATCCTCTTACTCATTTTTCTTTTCTTCACAAGATTTATCACAACTTGAAATCATAATTATTTTCTTCCTTTCTTTACAAGTTTCTCCGTCTTTCACAAGCCCTCTGAGGACAGACTTTGCAGTGCCTGGCAGAGCAGGCCCCTGGTGAATATTGACTGGATAAATTCCTATCACAACATTACCTGGTCTTAGCTAGTTCCTGGGTTTCCAGTCTTGTTTCATTTAAACCACCCTCTACTGCAGCCAGTGTGACCAGGTCATTTACTTTCTTAAATCCATTCAAGAAGCTCTTTTCTCACCTAATGAAGAACAAGCTTCAGGATGAGGGCCCTGGGCTCAGGAGCTCAGAGATGAAGCAGCGTATAAACTAGAAGGTGAATGAGGAGCATGCTCACCAGATAGAGAAGAGAAAGAAAGGGCATCACCACTCAGAAGAACAGGGGGCTTTCCAAGAGTCATTTCTGGGGAGAACAGCTAGATGTGTTGTTACAGAAGCATCAGCTGGAAAAAGATTGTGGGGAGCCTTACAAATGACAGGAAGAACTGAGGACTTGATGCCAAAAAATGGTGTAGCCTTAGAAAGTTTACAGGCCGGGGAATGGTGTGATCTAATTAGCGTTTTAGAAATAAAATGAAAAGGCAGCAGTCAGAATGGACTGGATAGGAAGACACAAAGCCACTGAGAAGGCTGCTTAAGGTGAAATAGACCACATCAAGAGATAAAAGCCAGAACCACAGTAGCTGAAATAAAGATGGAGACCAGGAGCAGAGAGATTCAAGGGAGTCACACTAAACACTCATCTACTTAATGCACAATCAACCTACTTATCTAGGTAGGAAGTTTCCTACAACGTTGCCTATAAGCTTAAACCAGTCAAACAGATGGGCCCCAATTCCCCCCAACCTTACTCTTCTACTATACGTATCACATAGCTCTGATTCAGTGGGAGTACCACTGTAACAGGGCTGTCTCTAACACACTGAAGAGTAGGTCTCCAGAACCAGGGAGTGTGCCATATCCATTTCTTTAACATCAAAGGCAGTGCCTGGCACTAACTCAGTTTTTGTGAACAAATGAATGAACTAGAAGAATGCTTCATGGCTGAGGCAGGACTTGGAAACTAGATAGGTTTTAGGCCTAAAAAGGTCATTCCAGTCAAATGTAGTGGTTTGGGCAAGTAGGAATGATAAACCCAAGGGAGAGATGGTGCCCCAAATTAAGATGGAATATGATGGCCCCCTTGGTAGGTCATGCTTATTCCCTGCCTGGAACATTCTTCCACCCACCCCTCACCATTCCATATAGCTCACCCTTCATTTCACTGAGGTGTCTGCTCAAGTATCACCACCAGAGGTTTTCCCTGACCAGCCTACTAAAATTCTCTAGAACACTCTTTTAGCTTCACTTTCTAAACCTTTTTTGTTGTTTTCCTTCTTAGCAGATTACTGGAAAGATCCCCTAACGATTTTAATCATCTGTACCTGCATTAGTGTTGGCTCACTTTAATTTCAAATCAAGTTTATCTACTAAATAAGCCTACAGCACACTGAGATTTTCTTTTCCTTTTTTTTAAAATTAATTCTACAGTAACAACTCTAACCGTTGACCACTTCTAAGTCCTGTCATTTAAGTTACTTCCAACAAAACCTGGATGCCACAGGGAACATTATTTTCTCACAGGAAATATACGCCAGACTGTCCCAGAAGTAGGCAGGAAAGAATTTTACATTCCTTAAAGGAGAAGACTCTAGGGATGGGGCAGTAATCCACAAAGAAAACTGTCGAGATTAAATTAGTTCATCTTGAGAAACTAGGGGAAAATAGGTTCTAAACGCAACATATTAGACGGCACAGACCGAATGAGACACAATAATGTTATGTCCATTTAAATAAGTGGTTTTCACAAAGCTAATCACACTGGACGTCGCTGACCAGAGGCCGGCTATGTGGCCGAAACCACCCAGGTGAGTCCTCCAGGCAGCTGTGTGCTGCGGGGTGAACTTTCTTTGCTCTGCCTTCCCCGGTGGGAAGTCGAAAAGTCTGTGAAGCGGCCACATAGATTTAAGCTTTTTAAACCTGAGATACTCTGGAGAGCGGGGCAAAGGCGGTCAGAAGCCGCTTCATGTTGTACTTGGTAAAAAAAAAAACCCAAAACTATCGAACCTGGGGCCCAACGACTCACATTAGCGACCGCCAAGGAAAGGGAAGGGGAAGAGAAATGCACGCCCCAACTAGAGTCGCTCTCGAGCCCCCACCCTCTAGTTCCCACCTGGGGCCCCGCCGTCCCAGCTCTCAGGGTCTGCCTGCTCCCGCGTGTCCCCCGCGCCCCAGCGCGCGGGGCGCGGGCGCCTCACCTGCAGGCTTGTCTGCAGCCATCTTCCCGCCTCAGCTCGGGTTCTTCCCCTCAGGTGGCGTGGCCTTCACCCCAGCTGCCCGGCTGGCTGCTGTCCTGGACCTCGGAGGACGAGTCTGCGCCCACCCCGGCTCCGGGCCCCTGGGTTCCGGCCTGGGGAGTGGGCAGACGGCGGGCTGAGGAAGTGACGAAGGCTAGTTCGCGTCGTCTAGCAACAGCAACAGCGTCTCCGCCCCGGCGGCGCCACGGCCTCCAGCCGTACACAGCTTCCGCCCTGCCGCGTCCCCCCAACACTACTTCCGGGAACCGCGGCCGGCGTGGGAACTGCTGCTGGCCCCGCCCCACGCTGGCGTCCTCCGGCGCCCCGCCCCCGCGGCGTGCGCGCGCGTCCGGCCGGACGTGCGCTCACCCGCGCCTCGGGGCGTGTCCTGGCTGGGCTCGGAGCGGGCTGAGTGCCACTTCCTCTTGTTCATCCTAATTAAAATTCCTAAGTATCAGGGCTCTTGTCCCTCGTTTTACATAAATCACAATAACTACACCTGACATTTCTGTGCTAAGCATTGAGCCCTGCACTTGGCCTGTATAATCTTACTGATTTCTCACAGCTGTGTGAGAAGGCACTGCAACGGTTCCCCGTTTAAAAACAAAACATTTTCTTTTAGGATGGTTTTAGATTTACAGAAAAATTGCAAAAATGATACGTAGAGCTCCTGTATACCCCTCACCTAATTTTCCCTGTTGTGAGCATCTTGAGTAATTATTAAATTAGTATGGTACATCCATCACATATAAGAAACCACTTTGGTGCTTTACTATTAACTAAACTCAGCTTTTTGTTTGTTTGTTTGTTTGTTTAACCAGTTTTCACCCAGTGTCCCTTTTCTGTTCTGTGTTCTTGTCCAGGATACCACATTAAATTTATTCGTGTCTCCTTAGGCTATTCTTGACTGTGGTCGTTTCTCAGATTTTCCTTGTTCTTGAAGATTTAGACAGCTGTGAAGAGTACTGGTCAGGATTCTTGAATAATGGACCTTGATTTGGTTTCCTCCAGTGTTTTTTTCATGGTTAGACCAGGATTATAGGTTTTTAGGAGAAAGATCAGAGAGGTGACTTGCCTCACATCAAATCAAGGGTACATGCTAACAAAGTGACTTCTTGATGATGCAGATCTTGATTACCTGGCTCAGGTTAGCGTTTGCCAGGCTTCTGTACTATAAAGTCACCTCCACACTCCACTCTTTGGAAGTGAGTCATTAAGCGCAGCCCACACTCTGGTGGTGGCAGGTGCTAAGCTCTACCTCCTGCAGTGTGGAGTGTGTACATAAATTATCTTCTCTAAGGGAGATTCATCTCTTCTCCCCCATTTAGTCACTTACTCAATTTTTATGTCAGTATGGATACAAGGATATTTATTTTATATTGTGGTTATAATCCAATACATTATTTTGTTGCTCAAATTTTTTCAGCTTTGTTAATTGGGAGCTTCTTCAGGTTTTCTCCTCTGTCCCTTTGACATGGTTGCCCATTAACATATCCACAGAAAATGCATACCTCATAAGCACAGGGTTTTGAATTTTCATCAGCTTAACATAGCCACCTTCTCATCTAGTCTCTCTCCCTCCTGAATGCCTTCATTTAGCCAGAGACATCTTGGGTCTCTCACCTTTCAATATAGGCAGCTCTCTCTTGTTCACAGCCAGGCTGACCTCAGTGATGGAGAAGAGTTAATTTAGAAGTGGGAGGTGGAAAATCTCAGCGAGACTTTGCTCTGTCACCAACCACAGCGAGTCACTTTGCCTCCAGCTAGTGATGGTACCACTGGGCACCCACAGCACCTCCAACTGGATGTGGTCCTTGCCACTTATGGAAGACTATCTCCAAGGATGGCTGTCATCAGTTACTCCCAACCCGATATGATCATGCTGCTCTTTTGCCTTTGAATCTGAGTTGTGACTTGCTCTTACCAACAGAATGCAGAAGAGATGCTGAGCCAGTTTTGGGTGTAGCCCTTAGAAGGGATGGCATGGGAGAGGGTATAGCTCAGTGGTAGAGCACATATTTAGCATGCACAAGGTCTTGGATTCAATCCCCAGTACATCCACTTAAAAAAGAATTTTTTTGAAAAAAGGCACGGCAGCTTCCACACATCCTCTTTTGTACTCAGCTACCATGCTGTAAGGCAGTCCTGCTGGAAAGAGACCATGTGAAGTAGATCCAAGATGCCCCAACTGACAGCCAGCACCAAGGTTCCAGACATGAGAATGAAGCTTTCTCGAACTCTCCAGCCCAACTCAACTGCCAGCTGAGTGTAGTCACATGAGTGATCTTAGCTAACATCATATGAAGAGGAAAAACTACTCAGTCAACCCCTAGAATGGTGAAAAATAGTAAGTTGTTGCGGTTTTTTTGTATCTAATTTTAAAAATTGAGATATAATTCATATACCATGCAATTCACCCTTTACAGGGTATGTTTCTTTGGTTTTTGTATATTCACAAAGCTGTGCAAATGTTACCAATATCTAACATTTTCATCACCCCAAAAAGAAACTCTGTACCCAATAGCAGTCACTCCCCATTCCTCCCAACCCCCATCCAGGAATCTGTTTTCTGTCTCTACGGAGTTGCCTGTTCCAGACATCTCATCTAAGTGGAATCATACAATATGTGACCTTTTGTCTATTCATTAATTGGCAAGTATTTGGGTATTTCCATTGTTTGGCTATTATGAATAATGTTGCTGTAAACATTCATGTACACATTTTTGTCTATACATATGTTTCACTTCTCCTGGATATATACCTATGAGTGGAATTGCTGGGTCATATGGTAACTCTTGGTTTAACTGTTTGAGGAACTGCCAAACTGTTTTCTAAAGTGGTTGCAGCATTTTACATTCCCACCAGCAGTTTATGAGAGTTCCAATTTCTCCACATCTTTACCAGCACTTGCTATTGTCTTTCTGATGATAGCTGTCTTGTGGAATGTGAGCCCCTTGAGGTCTTGTTTTGCATTTCCCTGACAGCTAATAAGGCTGAGTTTCTCTTCAGGTGTGTAATGACCATTTGTATATCTGCTTTGGAGAGATATCTATTCAAGTTCTTTGACCATTTTTAAATGGGATTACTTGCCTTCTTATTGTTGAGTTGTAAAATTCATATTCTTATCAGATATATGATTTGCAGATATTTCCTCCCATCTGTGAGTTGTCATTCCCCTTTCTTGATAGTGTCCTTTGAAGTACAAAAGTTTTTAATGTTGATGAAGTGCAATCTATCTACTTTATCTTTTGTCATACTTTTGCTTTTGGTGTTACATCTAATAAACCAGGTCATGAAGATTTGTTCATGTTTTCTTCTAAGAATTTTATACTTTAGGCTCTTGCATTTAGGATTTTGATGCATTTTGAGTTAATTTTTATCTATGATGTGAGTTACGGGTCCAGCTTCATCTCTTGCATGTGGATATACAACCTGTTCTTTTAAACTACTAAACTTTGGGATGCTTTATGGTGTAGCAGTAGATAACTGAAACACCATCTCCCAAGTCTTCATGCCCCATCTGGTTCAACCAATCAACCAAGGTCTGTGGATTCTAACTCTCTAGTATGGTGGATCCTTCCGTTCCCCCTGCCACTCCAGTCCCAAGTCACCATCATCTTTCACTGAGACAAATGCTGCAGCAACCTTCTCATCAAGTCTCTCTCCCTCCCGAATGCCCTCATTAAGCCAGAGAGAGATTTTTTAAATGCTAATCCAATCATGTCCACATCCATTTACAACAATTCATTGCTCTTAGCAGCGAGTCCAAACTCCTTAAAACAACTTTTAAGGCCCTTTATCACCTGCCTATCAGCCCTCTTCAGCCTCCATTGCGCATACACCCTCCTTTGTCACCCATGTGCCATCTCCATCCCTAGAAACATGAGCATCATTTTTTCAAGAAGACTTTCCTGACTGCCAGAGGCTGTACTAATAACTTTCGTTCTTCTATTACACTACTGGGGACAATCTCTATCACACCAATTGGAATCTCTAAATACTGTCTTCAGATAGCATCATTCTAGTGATGCTGAGTAATTACTCCAGTATCTATGAGGTATGATGCCTTTAAGATGATGATAATTCCTCAGTGTTTCAGGGGTGTTGATCCTCACTTTTGTATGGTCTTTCACAGTTTCATAAAAAGGTTTCACAATGATTATCTCTTTTTGTCCTCAACATCCTTTGATGTGGATAGTCAAACTCATGTTATGGATGAGGAAACTGAGGCTCCAGGAAGTAAAACTCCTGAACCTGGCATTTAAAATTTTTTGAAAATTTTGTTCTCTGTGGATTTTTGGCATTAATTTTTATTTTACAGGATATTGTATTAAGACACTATTTATCTTGAAGCTGGGTTTTTTTTGGTTCCTTGTTATACTTTGCACCCAAGGCAAGAGCCTCACTTGGTTCAGCCTATGCCGGGCCCCATATTTAAAGGCAATGTCCCCTGAATATTTGGAATGTGGTGGTATCATCCAATTCTCCAAAATAGTCCCTCTTGATCTTTAACAGATGCATAAGTTAGGATAAATTTTCTTTTTTGTATAGTTGAATGTACAAGTTCCTTTTGGTTTTAAAGCAGGTATCATTTAGAGTTATCCTTGGTATACAGTATATAAGATACAACTTTAAATACAGGATGCCACGTAAACTTGAATTTCAGATAAATAATAAAGGTTTTTGTTGTAAGTATGTTCCAAATATTGCATTATCTGAAATTCAGATTCAGCTGGCATCCTGGTTTTCTCCCCCCATAAATCTGACAACTCTAGGTATACAGATATTGAGAACTGTTTATAAAATAAATATGAGCAACCGAAAAGTTTCACTATAACTCCTGAAGGTTATAACTAGTGGAGTGGATCCTTTCCGCCCTCCGATCTCGAGCTCCTCTTCACTCTGCTCTGTTCTGCTCTCTGTGACAAGCCTGACTCCCCTAGGCTGGCTTTCCCAGTCTCCCACGTCAGTTGATCTCTGGCTAAGTCCAGCCAATGGGAAGCACTGTTGGGAAATCAGAGGCCAAGAAGAAAGGGGAGAAACACTCAGGTTTCTCCCCTTTCTTCTTGGCTTCAGTTAAGTCTTTCTGATAAAGGCTTCATCCCTCAACAGGCTCCTGGCGGTTCCGGCTTTGCTCAATGACCCCTGGACTCGAGGAACAACTCCTCCTTCCTTCCCTTCCTCCTCCAGCAGAGGGCGGTAGTAGCCTCCGACTGTGCTAAGGTCTGCGTTGCCTCTCTCGCCTGATTCTCACCTCCTCCGTCCAGCTCCCTGCATTAGGTCCCCTCCGGTTTTTCTCTCATTTGCTTTAAGTGCTTAGAGTGGTTTCTGTTTTCTTCTTTAGACTCTGACCTGTATAAATCCTTTGGCAAAAGACTTAGGAAAAACATATCAACCCAGATGGTCTCCTGTCTCATCCCAAGCCCTCCTGAAAAGAGGTTCTTTATTCCTTCTAGAAACATCCTACAAAGTCTGTCTTTATCATTATTTCTAAACCACTACTGTGCAAATACAAGATATTGTTGATAGAAATCTTAATAGTATACGTGAGATGTTCACAATTGTATCTAGTGATTTCAGGAGTATTCTATGTCAAACCGCCAAGGTAGAGGGTTTTTTTTTTTTTTTTTTTTTTAATGACATGTTGGCACCTTCTACAGAAGATTTCCAGTTTATAAGGGCGGAAAAAATATGTATGTTAAAAATATTTCTATTACTCTCTGAAACATGAATTCGAGATCATTTCAACTATAAATATGGAAAATTTGAGTAATTAAATCTTTATCATCATCATGATGAATTATTTCAGAACACATAAAAGTACAGAATACATTATGACACGTTTGTTTACCACTCAGATTTGACAAATGTCAATGTTCTCCACATTTACTTTAGGTATTTCTTTTGAAAATCATTACTGGTACTGATGAGTCCAGTTTATATTCCCTTATTGATTGCATTTCCCTTACTCCCTTCCCAGAGGTAGCCACTATTCTGAAGATGGTGTCTTTCTAGTCTATGTTTAAAACATAATGTACCCATAAACAACATTTATTTGTATTCATTCAACTTTATATAAATGTCATACTGACAGTGTCTTTCTGAAATGATTTTTTAACTCAACATTATATTTTTTAGATCGAAATATAAATTCATAATATATAATATTTACATTAAATATATATATTTATATTAAGTTACACGTGTAGTTTATTTTGACTACTGTTTAGTATTTCACTAAATGATTATACTTTTGTAGCATGATCCCCACATAAAAGTCTCATAACTAATATAGGCATTCATAAGTTCTCACTGGAATCTGCGGGTAGACTGTTCCATCACTATCTCAATGACCCAGCAATGTCAAGAAGCAATTTGGCATCCATGGGATTCTTTCTGTCTTCCTCTTGTGGTCCCAAGACAATTGCCTCAGCTCTGAGCATCATTCTCTTGCCTCATGATATCCAAAGCAGGAAGAGGAGGAAGGGGGCAAACAATTTCCTTTTCTAGCCTCATTCTCTAACAAATAGGTACCATATTTCATCAAATGCAAGATGCTATCAATTGTAAGGCACACTTTTTTTGACTACTAAAAATAAAAACTGCTGATAATTAAACTGACTTAATGCTTTCTTATCCCTTAGAATTTTTACTTTATGCTTAAAAATAGCTCTTTTGGATCTAGACATGAATTTTTTTACATTATATATTACTCTTGAGTATAGAAAACAGGAAAACAGAAATGAAATAAATTGGTTATTTTCAGAATATCTTCTCACCAGAGTTCCACTCTAAATTACTTTTCAATTCAGTGCCTTCCACATCTGTGCTCTCCCCCAAGAAGTCACCCTCTGCGCCACCAGGAACACTGACAGTGTAGTATCTCCCCACAGCATCACCACTGTTGTCTCAAAAAGGCCCATTCTGCAGGCTTTAATTTGGCACTTTCTGAATCTTACCAGAAGATGTCACAAATGGTAGGTTTTTACTTTCCTTTTTTTTTTAAGTGGAGTTTCTGGGGATTGAACCTGGGACCTCATGCATGCTAAGCATGTGCTCTACCACTGAGCTATTCCTACACCATAGCAGGTTTTCAGACCAAGTTTGCACACACACATGGGTAGTGACAAACACACCACAACTGGCATCTGACAGACGGCCAATTGTGAGAAGCCTGCCAATTTCAGAAATGAAAATCGATGTGCGTCTTGGAATTGATGCAGTATGGCGAATCTTTCCTAGAGCCAACACCTCCCTGTAGTTCTCGTCGGTCAGATTGGTTGCCTGCCCACCACTGGACCAATTACTGGCAAAAGAAAGGAGATTCCAACTTATGCCTTCGATTCATCACAATTCATCCAGAAAACATCAGGACTTTATTAACCATGAGGAGCAGGAACAACTGCTGATGGGACAATCTCGAATCACATTATCACTATTTATTTATCTCTTCTTTTATAGATGGGCTCTTCTATCATTTCCAATTTTCATTTTACAGACACAGCTCCAGGGCCTATTCTTGAACTTGTATACAATTACGAGAGCTTCTCTGGGAGACATACTATAAGGGGGGATTTAGCTGAATAATAATGTAACCATATTTTTTTCAATTTTTGTTGTGAAACTTTTCAGACATACTCAAAAGTAGAAAGTATAACAAATCCCATGAGTCCATCCCTGAGCTTCATTTCTTCATAAGCTTGTTTCATCAACCCCTTCCCCCTTCTTGTGTTTTGTCGCTAGAGTATTTTAAAGCAAGTCCCAAACATCATACCATTCACCTCTAAACACTTCGGTATGCAACTCGGAAAGAAATATCCAAATATTTTCTTGCATACCCACAATGCCATTATCACATCTGAGAAAATTCAAAATAATTCCTTAATCTCATTCAATTACCAAACCATATACAAATTTCCTCCACTGTATAAAAAAGTTCTTTTTGTAATTTCTTTTTAGAATCATGATCAAACAAGATCCCTTTTATTTGGTTATGTCTCTTGTGTTTCTGATAAGTCTTTTAAGTCTTATGTTTCTCTTAACCTAGAACAGCCGCCTCCCCGTAATTTTTTTTCGTTTACTTGTTGATGAAATTAGAATCCAATATAAGATCCCTCCTCTGAGGTCTGGCATGTTGCTTCCTTGTGGACTGCCTCCTTCAGGCACAGTATTCCCAGTGGGCTGGAGATCAGTTTTAAAGGCTTGATTACATTATGACTCAAATTCTTCCTTTCCTGAGAATCCTTCTGAGGCAGTGCTGCGTACTTTTTGCATCCCCATTGAGAAGCACGTAATGTTTGTGGCCTCCTTTTTTGTGACATTAAAATTGATCCGTGGGTTCAGAGAGTGACAGTCTGATTTTTATGCATTTCCGATCAGCCCTTCTCCTAGTGGTTTTAGAAGCACTAATAACCACTGCCTTAACCAGTTATTGCACTAATGGTTGGAACAGTTTTCAGATTTGGACCCTCCTGCAATTATTTGATGACAAGAATCAGGACTGAGTGCCTCCATACATTTTATTCCCTAGGCACCTCCCTCTCCTTACCCTAGTCCCAGCCCTAGCTAGAACTCTTCTGCACTGAAAACATTCCTTTGTCCACAGGGATATTTGGTTACACTGAAATTCAGTTTATATCAGAAAGGCAGGATGAATGTTTAGTTCTTTCCCTAGGATTATCAATTTTCCAAGGAGTTAACTTGATGTCTCAGCAATCTTCAGGACTATTTCTTTTCTCAAAAAATTATTCTGAACTCATTTTTTAAAAATCTATTCAGTATGTTTTAATCAACTGCAGTCCTTAATTTTTTTTTGAAATTAAAATCATTCCATGTGTGCCCGTGGGAGCACACAACCCTGATGACTGTCCATCATATACCCCTGCCATGCTTTTAGTCCCCCAATTACCTGTCGTTGTTGCGTATGTGTTTGAGACATACCCTTATGTTCATCAGCTTCTTTGTTTTCCTTGCTTCTTTTTAGAAAAATATTTATATTGAGATATAATTCATACACCATACAATTCATCCATTTAAAGTGTGCAGTTTGGTGATTTTTAGTATATTCACAAAGTTGTGCAACCATCCCCACTATCTATTTCCAGAATATTTTCATCACATCCAGAAAGAGTCCTTGTGCCCATTACTAGTATCTCCTCATTCCTCCGGTCCCCCAGCCCCTGGCAATCACTAATCTGCTCTCTGTCTCAAATTGACCATTTGAGGATTTGCCCATTCTGGACATTTTGTATAAAGGGAATCAAACAATGTGTGCCTTTTGTGACTGGCTTTTTTCACTAGCAGATGTTTTCACAGTTCATCCATGTTGTAGCATATATCACTATTCCGTTCCTTTTCATGGTGGACTGATATTCCATTGTATGTAAATACTGCTATGTTTTGTTTAGTAACTCAGGTGATGGCCATTTGGGCTGTTTCCACTTTTCGGCTATGATGAATAATGCTGCTCAGGAAATAAGTCAGTCAGCAGCATAGATCAGATGGAGAGAAGTGCAAGCTTCAGACCCCAAAAATCTCACCATAGATGTGTGTGCAGCTGGTGGGATGAGGTGCAGCTGGGAACCTCTGGGTATCCAGGGTCACATTTGGCCTTCAGGGAGTTCCCCTCCTCGGCTTAGCCTCCTGTGTGTAAGTGTACCTCGTACGTGTTGGACCAGGTCACCCTCATCAATCCAGGGCTAAACGCTATGCAGTTTTACCATGGGGGACCATTTACATACTCTCAGCAAGACTGGTCATCACCCTGCTGGACCTCAGGTGTACACAGCCTGGTCCCCAACATTCCTGAACTCAGAGCTGTGCATGTAGGACAAGGCTCAGAGCTCCGGAGTCTCTGGGATCATCCAGCAGATCCTTCGACCAGATGAATGACCTGGCTGCAGGCATTCGGGGTCAAAACCTAGAATCTTCCTTGTCTATCAACGGAGGAATGGATAAAGAAGATCAATTTACCACCTACCACTAGGTGGCACCTGACCACAAATTATGCTACATTTAGGATCCATATTTTTAGGAGTGCTTGCTTTAAGAACATGTGATCTGACCAAGATAACACCTCCCTTTGGAGTGTCAAGTTTAAACATTGTGAGTCTAGTTCCAATATGAATTTAAAGAGCTTGGCTGAATGAGATACACAAGTCACCGTATCGTGAGACTGGTTGTGGTCTCCCTGCTCCTCCATTCAATCTGTACTTGTGAACGCATGTACTTGTTATATGGATCAGCCACTGTCTTTCTGTAGAAATGACTCTTCTGTGACTTGTCTCTGTCTGGACCACCAGAGACTCTGGTGCACACCAATCTCACGTCTCCCCTCCTCCTCAGTCCAGCTGGGTTAGTCTCAGAGCTTTGCAAACTAGAAGGGATACTGTCCACCTTTGTCTTTTCATTTATCAATAAAACAGGATGGAAAATACGGCCACACATCCTTTTCCTTAGGCAGTAGAAGGAGGCCAGGGCCACACTATTTATAGCAAGTAATGCAAATGGAAGTAAATCCAGATACTTTCTTCTGTAGATAACTTTGATTGTTCTGGCTCCTTGCTACTGTTTAACTTCCTTTGGTGATTGTAGCCATATTTCATCAACCCTGCATGCAGCTGGACTTTGTTCACCTGCAGCAAATGCTGGGAAATCAGACCCAGCTCTCCTGACATCTTGTCCCACTGCACTTACAAATGGACAACGCTTGCTATCTGATTTTCTGTCAAGACAGTTTGCTTTATTTCATGTCCCTACCGTTAAAAAAAATTTTTTTTAATTGGAGTACAGTTGATTTACAATATTATATTAGTTCAGGTGTACAACATAATGGTTCACAATTTTTATAGGCTTTACTCCACTTAGAGTTATTGTAAAATATTGGCTCTATTCTCTGTGCTATACAACATATCCTTGTCGCTTATTTTACACCTAGTAGTTTGTACCTCTCAGTCCCCTACCACTATCTTGCCCCTCCTCCCCTTCCCTCTCCTGACTGGTAACCACTAGTTTGTTCACTGTATCTGTGAGTCTGTGTCTGTTTTGCTGTATACATTTGTTCGTTTTATTTTTTAGATTCCACATATAACTGATAACATACAGTATTTGTCTTTCTCTGTCTGATTTATTTCATTACCCTCCAGGTCTTGCAAATGGCAAGATTTCATTCTTTTTATGGCTGAGTAATAAATATTCATTTATTTATCCATTCATTGGTTGATAGACACTTGGGCTGCTTGCATACCTTGGCTATTGTAAATAATGCTGCTATGAACTTTGGGGTGCAGGTATCTTTTCAAATTCGTGTTTTCATTTACTTCGGATGTATACCCAGGAGTGGAGTTGCTGGATCATATATATGGTAGTTCTATTTTCAGTTTTTTGAGAAACTTTCATACTGTGTTCCACAGTGGTTGCACCAATTTAAATTCCCACCAACAGTGTATGAGGGTTCCCTTTTCTCCACGTCCTCTCTAGCATTTGTTACAGACTTTTTGATGACAGGTGTGAGGTGACAGCTCATCGTGGTTTTGATTTGCATTTCATAGCCCTACCATTCTTGATTCAAAGCATTTTCAGCCAGCAGTATTGTCAAGGCTCTGTACTGTACACTGGTCACTCTGTGAAAGACTTTGTGTGGGCAGAATATTACAGGAGGCAGAGGATTTAAAGTAGGGAAAGGGGAGGGAGGGACTGACAGGTCAGTGTCAGTGAGAAATGGCAGTGCTGCTGTCTAATGTGGGTGTCCCCCGCTAGTCTGTATTCCCTTTAACTATTTTGAGAGAAAACAAAGTGAGAAACCAGCAAGGTGTGAAAAGATACTTAGTGCTAACTTACTTTTGGTTGTGGGATTAAAAAAAAAATTCTTGTTTTCTGATCACAAACTTCAGGCTTATCTGTGGGTAGTAATTTGCATATGCAAATACTTTTGCTTTATCCAGAGTTTGGCAAATAAAATGACAGTGGCTGAGCTTAGCTCTGTGAAGTCACCAGACAAACTAGACTGTCCCCCTGACCTAGCGTGAGGAGGAGGCTGGCTGACTGATGATATTAGAACAAGAAAAGGTCAAGGGGAGGGGTCAGAGTCTATGCAGAAATAAAGGAACACAGTGACAGGGGGAGGATCTGAGCAGGCCAGAAGCAGAGGTTCAGCACTGTCCTGGAGAAGCAAGTGACTGGAACTTCTGACAGGATTGCCCTTCTTTGTGGCTAATGTCTCATAACAACTGCTGTTTTCGTCTAGGTTTCCTTTTTCTTTTTAAAGATTATTTACTTTTATTCATGCATAGTTGACGTGCAATATTGTATAAGTTTCAGGTGTACAACATAGTGATTCCCAATTTTTAAAGGTCATTCTCCACCTATGGTTATAATAAAATATTGGCTATAGTCCCTAGGCTGTATAATAAATCCTTGTAGCTTATGTATTTTATACATAGTAGTTTGTACCTCTTAATCTCCTGCCCTGTCTTGGCCCTCCCCCTTCCCTCTCTCTGCTAGGAAACACGAGTTTGTGCTCCATGCTGTGAGTCTGCGTAAACCTCCTTTTCCTTATCTGTGAAATAAGGAGGTTAAACTAGACTATGTAGGGGAAAACAAGAAAGACACTGAAATGGAGCAAGTAGTTTCTGGGTGTCTTCAATGGAAAAACAGGCAGACATTATCTAAACAGACCCTGCTGGGTTATCTAATTCTATGGAGTATCTGTGACTTTCATTGTCTTTGAGCTCTTTTGTAAATCCATAAGTTGTACATAAGTGATAGCAACACAAATTGATTCTTGTCCTTAGAGGTGCAAATAAATTCTGACATATGGAAATGCAACTGAATTCCTTCTCGCCCTGTGTTCTTCCAATTTTGCATCAGTTTGTAAGTTCATTATTCCCGACTACTTATATACATGTTTTTTTGAATTATCCTTTATATCAATTGTCATATCTTACTAGTTCTCTAATTTGATGAGTTAAATGAAACCTCTGACCTATTATTATTTTATATTTTTATGAGAGTCATGATTTTACCCTGTTTAAAAGACTAGCCTTTAACAATTGCTCAAAAATCCAATGATCACAAAATTATTTGGTCAGAAGACTATGTTTTTTTTGAGGGGGGAAGGTAATTAGGTTTGTTTGTTTGTTGGATTCAGAGTCCAGAGTGCTCACCATTCCACCATGGAACCGCCTATTTACTTATTTATTAATGGAGGTACTGAGGATTGAACCCAGGACCTTGCGCATGCTAGGCATGCACTCTACCACTGAGCTATACCCTCTCCCCTCTTTTTAAAAAAATTTTTTTGGGGGGAGGTAATTTATTTAATTTATTTGCCTGCTTGTTTATTTTTAAAGGAAGTACTGGGGATTGAACCCAGGACCTCGTGCATACTAAGCGCACGCTCAACCACTGAGCTACACCCTCCCCATCATAGTTCTTTTTAATAGGATACTGTGGTGAAAGTGAACTGCTTCCAAAATTGCTTAATTTAGCCCAGGACACCTCTGGAAGAAGGTCTGAAATGGTGCAGACTTGCCTGATACCCTGTTCCTTGAGACTCATGGTCTCATCTCTGCAGGTGAGGCTGTCTTTACCATCTGCCTCTCCCAGTCAGCTTCATTTCCAAGCAGTTTCCTTCCCCGCAGTAGCAAAACGAACACCACAGGCTTCAAGTTTACTTGCTCTCAGCAAGGCACCCCCTGCAGGGACATGCTCTTCCTTAGCCGTTTCAGGACTAAGGAAGTAGTCCCGGATTTTTCTAGATTTGACTAAACACTGATGACATATTAAAGGAAAATTGTTTTTCTACTCAACACTTTTTCTTCTTCTTTTTTTTTTTTTAACAGAAACTTGGTTATTTAAGAAATATTCACATCAAACATGTCTTGCTTAGTTATAATCTTTCATTAAAAATTTTTAAAAGCAATGTATACTGGTTTTATTTTATTTTATTCCATTTTTTTTAATGGAGATACTGGGGGTTGAACTCAGGACTTCGTGCACGCTAAGCACGCACGCAACCACTGAACTATACCTTCCTTCCCACAATCTTTCTTTTAAAATAATATTATCTTCACATATCCACAAGAACTTCACGAAAGTGAGCTGCTTGTTTTTCTTTTTTTTTTTTTTTCCTTTTTAAAAATTGAAGTATAGTAGATTTACAATGTGTTAATTTCTGGTGTACAGCACAGTGATTTAGTTAGATGTATATATATTCCTTTTCATATTCTTTTTCATTATAGGCCATTGCAAGGTACTGAAAATACTTCCCTGTACTCTACAGTATGACCTTGTTGTTTCACAACACTTCTGACACCAAATGTGTCAGTATTTTTTTCCCACACCAACAAAATCCAACTCTCTAGACACCAGCTGGATGTCCTATAATTTAACTCAAGTCTGACACTAACTACCTGGAGTTAGGTAGACGCACTTCAGACACCAGTCGCAAGTAATGGGTTCCAAGTTTATCCATACTTCTGTCCAACTTGGCTACAAACGCAGGGGTTCCCACTATCCCCTCAGGATTGATAACCTCCTGGAATGGTTCACAAAACTCAGTGAAACATTTACTGTGTTCAGTGGTTTGTTGTAAAGGATGCAAAGGATACAGATGAAGAGCTGGGAGACGTACAGAGGATGAGGTGCAGCCGGGTCCCGAGTGCAGGAACCTCTGACCCATGGAGCTGGGGATGCATCCCCCTCCTGGCACACGGATGCATTCACCAACCCGGATATTTCCCCAAATCTGTAGTTCAGAGATTTTCATGGAGGCATCCATATAGGCATGATTGATTATGAACTCAATCTCCAGCCCCTCTGCCCTCCCCAGAGGATGGGAGGGGGGTGAGGCTGAAAGTCCCAAGCTTCTAATCATGGCTTGGACTTTCTGGTGACCAATCTCCATCCTGAATCCGTCCACCAAGAGCCACCTCTATATGTTTTATTATGTCACAACATGTGTATTTGTGCATGTCCATTAGAGGCCCTTCCTCCTCATGGACATAACGTTGCATACTCTACACACTTTTCTCCATCTCTCTTTTGTGTGTGTAACGATATATTAATACATATATTAACGATATATGTATCACTTCATAGCCTTTATAGAAATTATCCTTATTCCTTTTCGTTGCTGCACAGCACCCCACATGTGGAGAGATCAGGTCTTCACTTACATTGTATGGTTTCTACTCTTTTGTGCTGCAGTGAGTAGTTTTATGCACACGTCTTTTCATATTTTTGCCAGAGTGTTTTGAGGTAGATTCTTAGAAAGTCGGACTGTTGGTTCAAAAGGTAAATTCTGATGTCATTTTGCTGGATATTGACAAATTACCCTCCAAATGGGCTTTACTCGTTTGCATTGCCACCAGCAAACTTTGAGTACCTGTTTCTGCCCAGCCTGGGTTAAGGAAGTGTGTCCCTCAAACTTTGGGATCTTGTCAGTATGGGAGATGAGAAATTGTATGTCAAAATTAGTTTAATTTTCTCTTGTTACAAACAAAGTTGGGCATCTTTTCATATGGTTAAGGGACACCAGCATTTCTTTTTCTTGTGAACTGTCTTTTCACAACTCTAGTGTATTTTTCCACAGGGGTGTTGGTCTTTTTCTTCTCTCTGTATTTCTCAGAGATGACATTGAAAAGATCTAGAAACAATGATAAACCCTGGGGAAATGAGCACCCTTAGCACCCAAAGTGTGGTTTTCAAAGACCATCTCCCACTGGAGGGAGAAAAAAAAAAAAAGCCCTTTGGGGAAATGGCTGCTTCCAAGTCTGGGATAGAAAACAAAATGTACAAGGTAAGCCTGGAGCAGCTTGTCACATGCGCTAGTAAGGAAACCAAAGAGGCTGATGTCAAAAGTATTCAGAAACCAACTTGTAGCAGTTGCACTGGTCAAATGTGAGACAATCTGAGCGTTAAAAAGAAACCCAAAAACACAACCAAAAACGCAATGGATCTAAACACATAAAATAAATTTAAATTCATGAGTTTACAGTGATGCTGAAAAGAAATTATTTAGTGACTGTTGCAAGATGTTAGTGAACAAACTCATTTCGAAATCTTGAAAATAAAAGTAAAGAACCAGGTATGAATGCTGCCTGCCCAGTACCTCTAAAGAGTACACGAGTGGAAGGGTTCTTTATAGAAGTATTCTAGCTAATACATGAAGAAGAAGTGACAAAATTAGAATATTAGTATTTTGTGACCTCTAATGGAATAATGGACCTATTACTGATAATCAACAGCTGATCCTGAGGGACAACAGGACTTATGCGCCTTCTAATTAAAGAGAATCATATGATCCTTGAAGTAGTCTCGCCAAAAAAACAAACCCAAAGTAGATTATACATCTAGATCCAGCCCCAGGAAATACAGAGGGCAGAGGAACATGTTAAATACACCACGAGGAATACAATGAGCCAAATCTAGCCAGCACTGTCTAATAGAACTTGCTGCAATGATGGAAATACACTGCGTTTGCAGCATCCAATGCGGCAGCCATCAGTCAACATAGTGTGTGGACCTATCATAGTGTAAACCAGGGATGAGCTTTTTCTTTCTCCGGACCTGGTCCTAGGGAACTCCACGAGGCCATGGGTGTGGACGGATGGGGGGCAGCAGTGCAGCAGGAGTGAGTGTCAGAGGAGAAGCAGGTGTTAAGTCCGAGCCATCTGCTTACACACCTTGCTTATGCTCCAATCTGCTCACGTGCCTACCACTGCTGCACACGCCTGACCTCGTGGCCTGGCACATCAGAGAGCATCCAGTCTACGAGTTACCAGATTTCTCATAGTCAAGCATTCAGTCCTATCAGGGCTTAGTAGCAAACTGTTTCTCAGAAGTAGAATAGTTACTAGCAGAAGAGGGCATGGCTTTGCTCCAAAACCGCACCTATCTATGCTATGATTTTTCCCTACTGGGGCTCACCAGAGGCTTTGTCTGGTCCTTTTATTTACCAAAAACCTTCAAGGGATATGCTGTGGCAAAAGGCCCAAGTGGCAGGGTGACCTGTACTGCAGCCTGGATTCACTGCACAGTGTTTTATCGCTCTGGGACCTCACTGAAAACTGGCTCCTTTAAGGCAAGTGGGTTGGAGCAGCACATTTAAATGTGGCATAATTTTGTCTTCAAAATCCAAAGAAGCTAAAACCCAGGAGAAAACACAGGTGTGAATCTTTGTGACCTTGGATTAAAGCACAGCAAAGTAAAAACAGATAGGTTGGACTTCATCAAAACTAAAAACTTTCGTGCATCAAAAGACACTATCCAGAAAGTGAAGGTACAAGCCATTATATATAGAATAGACAAACAGCAAGGTCCTACTGTATAGCACAGAGAACCATATTCAATAACTTGTAATAGCCATAATAAAAAAGAATATGAAAAAGAATATATATAGATATAAATGAATCACTATGCTGTACAACAGAAACTAACAGAATGTTAGAAATCAACTACACTTCAATTAAAAAAAATAAAATAAAATGAAAAGACAAGTCACAGAATGGGAGAAAACATTTGCAATCATGTATCTGGTAAAAGTCAAGTATCCAGAATATAAAAAAAACTCTTAACAGGGAGGGTATAGGTCGGTGGGAGAGTGAGTGCTTAGCATGAACCAGGTCCTGGGTTCAAGCCCCAG
Organism: Camelus bactrianus; assembly: GCF_048773025.1. NCBI lineage: Eukaryota > Metazoa > Chordata > Mammalia > Artiodactyla > Camelidae > Camelus > Camelus bactrianus. The sequence goes on along the minus strand of NC_133555.1, from coordinate 45,131,009 downwards.
TATCTCCATTAAAAAATAAATAAATAAACCTAATTATCCACCCCCCCAAAAAAGAACTCTTACAATTCAACAATAACCTAATTTAAAAATGGACAAAGGATCTGAACAGAAATTCCTCCAAAGACATCCAAAGGTCAATAAGCACAAGAAAGGATGCTCAACATCATTAGTCATCAGAGAGACGCAACTCAGACCATAATGATATACCATCTCACACCCACTAGGATGGCTGTAATAAAAAAGACGGGCAACAAACGTTGGTAAGGATGGGAGAAATTGGAACATACGTTGCTGGTGGAGATGTAGAATGGCACAGCCACTTCCAAAAGCAGTGGGGCAGTTCAAAAGCTTAAAACATAGAGTCACCATATGAGCCAGCATTTCCACTCCTAGATCCATACCCAAGAGAACTGAAAACAAATGTCCTCACAAATACACATGAATGTTCATAGCAGCCTTCTTCATAATATCCCCAAAACATGGAAACAACCTGTCAACTGATGCTTGGATAAACAAAATGTGGTACAGCTGCACAATGTAATGTCATCCGGCCATAAAAAGGAAGTCCTGGCACATGCTACAGCATGAAAACATGCTAAGCAAAAGAAGCCAGTCAGATTCTATTCATACAAAACATCCAGAAGAGGCACAACCATAGATACAGACAGCAGATCAGTGGTTGTGGGGGCTGGGGGCACGGGAGAGGGGAGTGATGGATAATGGGTACAGGGGTTTTTTGGTGGGGATGATGATGAAAACATTCTGGAACCACAGAGTGGTGGGAGTTGCACACTTCTGTGAACAAACTAAAATCCACTCCATCGTACTTCGTTCTTCTTTAATCTGAAAACAGTCCTTCAGCCTGTCTTTGTTCTTCATGGCATTGACAATGTTGAAGAATGCAGTTACTTTGTAAACTGTCTCGCGATTTGAATTTATCTGAAGTTCTTTCATGTTTAGATTCAGGTCGTGCGCTTGCGGGCAGAAAAGATGCTGTCTTTCTCAGGGTCTCATTTCAGTTTTCCTGGTGTCTGTCCCCAGTATTGGTGCTGTGAATGTGAATCACTTGATAAAGTTGGTGTCTAGCAGGTCTTGCCGCTATCAAGCTACTATTTGCCCCTTTAAAATTAATGTGTAATTTGTGGGGAGATCCTCTGACACTATGCAAATAACATATTCCTCATGAAACTTCTACTTGCTAGTTTTAGCATCCATTCATGATTTTCTGAATCCTCTAAAGCTTACAACGACTTGTTTCTACTCAGACTAGAGGCTGTTTAAAGATACTGTTGTTTTTACTCCTAAATTAATACAAATTCCTCTACAAAAAGGTTTTTAAAAAGTCCTGCTACTCTTAATATGTATTTCTTGATCACGAGAAAGGCATCCAGGCGGAGAAAAAGTGTGACACAAAGAATTAAAAAACAGCAGGGTGCTTTCTCTTTTCTATCCTCTCTTGTTTTCACATGCAAGTTCTCTGTCTAGACATGGAAATAAACACACAATTGTTCAGGGTAATTATATCTATTGTTTATGGGGCTGAATCAGTCTGGTGGGGGAGGACGGACTAATGAAGAGGTTCACGCTATTTCCTCCTTCCCATTCAGGCGCCAACTGGGACAAGCACAGCTCTGGAAACGTAACATAATGTTTTCGATGTCTTATTAAACCCATCATTTGATCCCTTTTTACTGTAGTCCTGGTGATGGTGGGTGCACGTTTATGGGGAAGCCAGTGGCTCAGGAGACACTGGAAATAAAATACTACAGGAACAGATGACCAGACTCCACTGCCGGATATCAGAGCAGCACTGCTCCCTGGCTACATACAACCTTAACTCCAGTTTCCTGAACCTCAGTTTCCTCATCTGAAAAATGGAAGGGGGGTAATAATAGTATCCGACTAACTGTTTAGCTGATTAAGTGAGATAATACACTTGGTATAGGGTTGGCACCTTATAAGTACTCTGCAGTGTTTGTTATTAGTATCACTATTCAGCCGTCTCATCTGGGTTAGGGTTATTGCAGTGACTGCTTTAGGAGGAAGAGTATGCTGCCAGGCTGGGTGCCCAAGCCTAAAATCATTTTTTAAAAATTAAAGTGCAGTTGATTTCCAATGTTGTGTCAACTTCCAGTGTACAGCATAGGGATTCAGTTTTACATATACATATATATTCCTTTTCATATTCTTTTCCATTATAGGCTATTACAAAATATTGAATATAGTTCTTCATGCAGTAGGACCTTGTTGTTTATCTGTTTTATATGTGGTAGTTAGTATCTCTGCAAATCTTGAACTCCCAGCTTACTCCTCCCCAACCCCTTCCTCCCCTGGTAAACCTAAGTTTGTTTTCTATGTCTGTGAGTCTGTCTTTGTTTTGTAAATAAGTTCATTCGTGTCATTTTTTAAGATTCCACATATAAGTGATATCATGGTATTTGTCTCTGTCTGACTTACTTGACTTAGTATGATAATCTCTGGGTCCATCCATGTTGCTGCAAATGGCATTATTTCATTCTTTTTTATGGCTGAGTAGTAATCCATTGCATAAATATACCACATCTTCTTTATCCAGTCATCTGCTGATGGACATTTAGGTTGCTTCCATATCTTAAGCCTAAAATCTTAATATGCTGCCTACTAATTTCATCAGTGTAGCCTCAGTCCTTTTGGGCTTTGAAGGTCATTGTAGCTCCAGGTGATGCCCTATGGGGAATTTGAAAAAGGCAGCAGGTTCTGGCTTTGTTAAATCCTCAGGAGCTGGATGCATACTAGTTTTCTCTGCCACCCAAGGAGGGCAGCTAGACTGGATTGCATATGTACACAACATGGAACTAGATTATTACCAAAGGTAGGTGGTGTTGGTAGATATAAAATAGATCTGGGTTAATCTGGACCAAGAAGCAGAAATCCCAAACGGTGGCTTTGATAATATGGCCATTCTTCTTTTTTTTTTTTTTTTCAATAGCCAGGCACTATTTAAATTCAGCATCAACTCAAGACTTCACCAAAAGCTTGTGATGGAGGTTGTGCTATGTATGATTTCTGTTTTACAGACCAGACGTCTCAGGCACAGAGTTCACAGCTAGTAAGGGGTGGGGCTGATTCAAACTCGGGCAAGTTCATGCTTTTCACCAACAGGCTGCCTTTTAATATCCAGAAATGCAGGGAGGGTAGAACCCAATGTCACTAAAGAGTGAGATCATCACAGTCATCAGGCACTTATGTCTTGGTTTATGGAACCAGGACCTCACTTAAGACTACAGACAAACCAGAAGAAGGCAGACCTGAGTGGGGGATGGAGGGGAGAGATGCTGTTGTTTGGGCTCCAGATGTTTCTAAAGCCAGAAATCCTCCCCATTCCTACTTTGTTTTTACTTTAGTTTTTGTCATTTGCAACTAAAGTGACTATTACAACCATGATGCCCTAATCTAGCTTCTACCTAGAAGAGCTGTTTTCATATCCTGCTGAGATTCAAGTGATCATGATAATTCCAGTCAACACAATTTATTCTGTTTTCAAAACATTTTTTATTGAGTTATAGTCATTTTACAATGTTGTGTCAAATTCCAGTGTAGAGCACAATTTTTGATTTATTCTTACATGTATCAATTAATTGAATTTGTGTTATGTTTGGTTGGATTATTTTGTTCCCTTTTGTTTCCCTTCTGAGACAGAAGAATATTATGCAGTTGAAAATGTGGTTTAATTTTGAGATAACTGGACAAGATTTTGAGAAACTGACAGTTTAAAAGCTCACAGGGAAAATATAGGAGAAAAGTCTGACTTTGGGTTAGGCAAAGGTTTCTTGAATACAAAACCAAAAGCATAACCCATAACAAAAACTGGTGGAGTTTATCAAAATGAAAACTTTTCTCCTTTCTGAAGTATACTGTTAAGAGAAGGAAAACACAAGCAAATAGCCTGGGAGAAAGTATCTGTAAAACACTCATATCTGATAAAAGACTTGTAGCTAGAATATATGAAGAAATCCCAAACTCAATAGTAAGGAAACAACCTATGCAGTAAAATATGGGCAAAAGCTTTGAACAGACACTTCTAAAGAAGATACATGGATGGCAAATAAGCACACTTGAAAAGATGCTCAAGATCATTAGTCATTGGGGGAATTAAAGCCACAATGTGATACTACTGTCCATTCATTAGGATGAAAATGAAGAAGACTGATGATCCCAAGTGCTGGCGAGGATGTGGAGCAACTGGAACTCTCGGTCATGACTGGTGTGAATGCGAAATGGCACAAACACTTTGGAAACTGTTCAGCATAAATTTCCCAAAAGACACTGTGCTAGTTTCCTAGGGATTCTGTGAAAAAGTATCACAAACTAAGCGGCTTAAAAGAACAGAAATTTATTCTCTGACAGCTCTGGAGACTAGAAGTCTGAAATTAAGATGTAGGCAGGGTCAGTTCCTTCTGAGGGCTGTGCGGGAGAATCTGTTCCACATCTTTCTCCCAGCTTCTAGTGATGGTCAGCAATCCTTGGCTTTCCTTGACTTGCAGACGCACCCCTCCAATCGCTGCCTCTGTCTCCACGTGGCCATCTCTCCCCTGCGTGCTCTGTCTCTGTCTCTCCTCCTTTTCTTATGAGGACACCAGTCACGGGTGCGGGCTCACTCTTACCAAGTCCGCCCTCATCTTATTTCCAAACAAGGTCCCGTTCACAGGTACCTGGGTTAGCACTTCACATATCTTTTTGGAGGACACAATTCAATTCATAATATACATGAACTGAAATAGTCATTGAGGCACTATCTACAATAAGTGTGTAACTAGAAACTGTCCAACTACTCCTTAACAGTCAAATAAATAAATAAATCATGGCCGACTCAGGCAATGGGGTACCACAAAGCAACAAGGATTAACAGCCTATAACCGCGGGTAACAATATGGGTGGATCTCACAAACGTAATGCTGGAAGAACAAATAAAAACCAAAACAGTATGTACTGTATGATTCTATTTATGTAAAATACAGAAACAGGCAAAATAGTTAGATGCTTCTATTTGGTTAGAAGTTAGGAGAGTGGTTATTCTTGGGGAGGACTGGTAACTGAAAAGGGAATATAAAACTTTCTAGAAATCGTGTTTCTTGATCTGGGTGCTGGTTACATGGTGAGTTTAGTTTGTGAAAATTCACTGAACTGTACGTTCATAATATATGCTCTCCTATACATGTTATGCTTCAATAAAAAAATCTTTTTCAAAAAGTCATGGTCATGATTTTAGGTTTTCTCTTACATATCCAGATCTAACTTCTACACTAAGACTATTTTCCCAAAGAAGCCATCAGCATTGTCAGTAAGTCCACCAGGAGTCAAGTGACAAATATCTACTGGCATCAACTATATACTTTGCTGACTATGAAGATTACTATGAATCAAATAGGGGAAACACAACCTTTAAAATAATTATTTATGCTCTGCACAGATAATTCAGACACACAGTACACAATTCAAATGGTCAAAAGGGTATCAAGAAAATTTTTAAAAACTATCTTGGCTTCTTTAGCAATAACAATCTTTCCAATAACAAGTGAGGTCTAGGAAACTATAAGTACTATAATGGGAATGAACTTGGCTTACAAAAATTATTCTTTTTCACAAGAATTCTTAGAGTCCCTCAGAGATTAAGACAGGCCCAGGGCTACTATTTTCTGAAGTTCTTAATATATGTAAGAAGAAATGCCCAAACAGGATGACAAATACTGTGTGATACGTTTTGCCACATATTTTATGTTTTCACATGTAATAAATTTAATCATTTTCAACACAAAACAATCCCAAACAATGTAACTGTGCGATTTATTATAGATGATGCCAGAAGTCCTAATAGAGGTTCTTCTGACTATGAAGGCACTATTCCAGCCAGTGGCGACACATCAGAGAACAGAACAGATAAAAATCCCTGCCCCCAGAGAGCTTGCCTCTTAGCTGAAGGAGACAGATAGTGAACAGTCATCATAATAAATATGCTGATTGTGTGGTACGGTAGAGATGAAGAGTCACCATCTAAAAGTAGAGCGAGATGAAAGTGTACAGGCTGCAGTTTTAATAGGGTGAGCAGGTTAGGGCTCCTGGAGAAGGTGAGTTGAGTGACAACGAAGAAGAAAAGGGAATGAGCCATATGGATATCTGGGGAGAAATCATTTCAAGTAAGGGCACAGATGTTGCAAAGGACCTAAGATGTAGCCATATTGGTGTGTTTGAGGAATAGCAAAGATGCATGTCTGGAGAGGAATATTAGAAGATGAGTTAGAGAGGTAAAGGGGGTCCAGATTATAAAAAGCCTCTTTAAGGCAGTGTAAGGACTTTGCTTTCACTCAGAGAAATGGGAGCCAGGGGAGGGATTTGAGCAGAAGGGTGACTCTGACATGCTGACTGTGCCTGCCATGTTGAGAATAGCTTTTAAGACACAAGGATGAAAGTAGTGAGGCCAGAAAGGAGGCTAATTTAACAATCCATGTGTGAGTTTATGGGGTTTAGGTCAGAATGACAGCAGCACAGGTGGTAAGAAATGGTTGTGCTTGGATATGTTCTGAACATAGAACCAGCAGGATTTGCTGACAGACTGGATGGGGAGGAGGCAGGAGGAGAAAGAGAAGCATCAAGGAGGATGTCGAGCCAAGACCGAGATGGGAGAGGTGGAGGGCTGAGGTGGAGATTCCTGGAGTAGGAGCTCAGTCTGAACTTGTTAAGACTGAGACATACTTTGGTCTCAACTGGAGATGTCCAGGGCCCAGTTGGGCACATGGCTCTGGAGCTCAGGGAAGAGGTCGGAGCTGAGATACTTCTGACAGTCATCAGCATCAGTGGTATTGAAAGCCATGAGATTGGATGAGTTTGCATGAGAGTGAGTGAGAAAAGAGAAGGGATCCAAGGTCTTAAACCCTGAAGCTCTTTACTGTTACGAGGTTTAGGAGCTGAGAAGAACAAAGGAGCAGGGAGAGAACCAGTGAAGGCAGAGGAAAACGTGGACACTGTGGAGTCACAGGAGCCAAGTGAATCAAGTGTTTCCAGGAGGTGGGAGCAAACAGCTGGATCCAACATTGACAGTAGATCCAGAAAGATAAAGACCGACCGCTGGCTGTTGGAAGTGACCATGTAAAGGTCGTTATTGGCCTTGACAAAGGCAGTTTCTGTAGAGTGGTGGGAACAAAAATCTACCTAAAGTACGTTTAAGAAAGAAGGAGAGGAGAGGAATCGATAAGACGCCCTGTTGTAAAGGGGAGCGGTGAACTGGGGCAACAGTTGAAGGGGAAAAGTCCTCCAGAGGGATTTTCTAAGATGGGAGAATTGTGCGCACGTGCAGTGGTGCACTTGGGCCCCATTCCTCCCCACCCTTTAGGCTCTGCGTGAACGTAGATTACAACAAAGATGAAACACTTAGGGAAGCTCCACAATTTTAGATATCCTTGATATTCTAGGTATAGAAGTCAGCATCCAAAAAGTCCTACTTATTTCAAGTTTTAATCCTGTTCAGATAGCCAGATTGGGTTTTTTTGGTTAAAAGCCAAATCCTATAAAACCCTAACCATGAATTCTTGCTTCCAAGTTGGGACCTCTTCTGCATTCTGCTGAGGATCTAGGAGAAGAGCCTAATTTCAGCTTAGAGTAATTATTTTCAGAGCATACCATCTTGATTAAGGCAAATCCCAGCTCCACCACTAGGTAGCTGTATGACTTTGTACGAGTTATGCAGTCTCTCTGGGCTTCAGTTTCTCTGTCTGATAAAATCAGGGCAGTAATGATACTTAATGCATAGGATTATAATGAGGATTAAATGAAATAAGACTTTAAAACAGAACAGTGCCTGGAATGTGGTGAATAATGAATGTTCCTCACTTGCGTAGTCCTGTGTTCACTTGCGTAGTTCTGTGAGTAAATTATGTTTTGATGTATCTGCTTATATTCTAACTACATTTAGAAAGATAATTTTCTGTCATACAAATTACCTCTTAATTGATCTGTTTAAAAAAAAAGAAACAAAACAGTCCTTTGCCCACAACGCTGTCTTGGGAACTGAGACAATCACTGTCACTAGGTAGGTGTTGCCTGAGTGGGCTGCAGGGGTGTGTAATAAGGGCCCTTAAAGAGCACCTGACCCAGTGTCAGCCCACCACCTGCCACACGGATTCATAAATGAGGTTAATTGGAACTGCAAGGAATTCACAAAACGCTTAAAAATGTATTTGCTAACATTCAAATATCAGGAGAATTCCCTTAAAAATCAAATTTCCGGTTTCTTGATAAACAGGAATATCTGGCGACCCAGGGCCTGCAGTGGTGCCTCCGTCAGGCTGGGCCGGCTCTTGCAGCCCAGCACAGCGCCATCTCCCCCAGCCCTCCTGGGTCTCTCCCTTGTCCCTCCCTGGCTCCTCTAGGCATTTGAGTCTACAAACCCTAATCAGTTCAGTCCTTTCCTTTGCAGACGTGGAGGCTGAGGTCCTACAGAGAAGTCAAGAGCTGGAACTGGAATCTGAGCCTTCAGACCGGGGCTCTTTATTATACCCATGTTGTTTCTTTGGTTGTTTTCAGAAGCTTAACTGAAGCTAAAAAGCGGGTAAGAAATAGTGGGAGAACTGAAATTTAGGGGTTTGGGGGCACCAGTTAGATGATTAAAATGAGATGTGGGAAAAAGCAGAGGTCCTGGTAGGATTCTTTTTCTTTCCCTTGTGGAAAATAACTTCATTTGTTTTGGGGGAAATGATATACGTTCAGTGCAAAAGATTCAAAGGATACAGAAAGATATAAAGAGGAGGGTAAAGGTTCCACTGAATTCCACTTTCCACTTATAACTTCCATTCATTTTGGTGTATACACTTCCAGCTTCCTCTCCGTGTATTTATAGATACACTTAATATAGGCACTGTCTGGGCCAAGGAGCACTTGGGAGTATGGGGCTTGAGAGTTCCCACATAATCGTCAACTACCCTCCACTAATCCTTGGATATGGTCAGCTGGGAGTTTTTTCTTTTCCTTTCTTTTTTTTAAAATTTATTTTTAATGGACTTTTTTTGGTGGAAGTTCACTTTTGGGGGGCAAATTAGGCTTATTTACTTTGTTTTTATTTATTTATTTATTTTAATGGAGGTACTGGGGATTGAACCCAGGACCTCATGCGTGCTAAGTACACACCACCACTGAGCTATACTCTCCCCTGGGAGTTTTTTCCATTATACCGAAGTGCTATGCAAATGTAATGTCAAAATTTTTTGCTCTCCCCAACCATCTTCCAAGCAGATTGCTATTCCACCCACCTATGTAGAAATTCTACATAGAAATTCTGGAGCTGCCATAGGGCACCCTTGAAATTTTCCTAAATGACAACATATAAGTTGTTCTGTAAATGGATTGTTCCACCAATAATATTCCTAGAACATCTGTCCCTAGTTTATAAATATAGACTTTAAAAATGAATACATAAATCTCACTTTCAAGAACACCCTCTGCATCCTCAAGACAAGCCCACTGGTCTCTTAATCAGACTTTGCTCCATCTGACTAATGCCTGGGAAGATGGGGACCAGCTAACTGGAACATAGCATTCATGTTCTAAAGTCTGTGTGACTGCTCATGGTAGGCACTGACAGGAACAGCCCCAGTGATTGCAGCACCCAGGTTTTGCTATAATAACATTACATAGCAATCAACTCCCAGATGTCAGTGATTCATAACAACTGTTTACTTTTCTCACTGGTCTGTGCACTGCATGTGGGGTGGCCTGGTTTGCCCTGGACTTAGATTCGGGTCTGCTCCACGTGTTTCTCATTCCAGGACCCAGGCTGAAGGGGCAATGGTTGGAGGGCATTCTCTCCTCATGGCAAATGGCAGAAGTGTAGGAGGCCAAGCCAAATCTCACAAGTCCCTATAAAGCCTCTGGTCAGACATGACGTTTGTTACATCCACCCACTTTCTGCAGACCAAGCCCAAAGTGAATGGGTTAGAGAAGTGCTCTGTCCACCGTAAACCCAGGAGAGGGTGGGGAGCGAAGAAAGAATCATGAACAAAAATACTGTCTGCCACAGGGACCAACCGGGGTGGAAGATAAAATGCAATTTAGACTGAGATCTATTGGGAAGCCTTATAAATGCAATTTGAACCTACATTTCTTGAGAGTTGCAATGGCTTCATCTAGTGTGTCCCTTAATCAAAGACTTTTTGTCCTCAAAAACCTTTAAGGAAGGTTCCTCTCTGTACTCACTCTGCCTTTATATTTTATATGCGTTATGCTTTTGTATAGTATATGCTTGTTATGCTCTTTAAAGTTATGAAGACCTATCAATTTTTGATTGTTGAGAGAACTATTTTCTCCTTTCCCTTCCCCTGCCAAAGTTATACCAATCAGCAAAAATAAATTTCCCTGTGAATAAAAACAAAGAGTACTGTTGCCAGGCAACAAAAAAGAGAGCATTACTTTTATGTTTTTTGGAGGGTATAGCATCTTGCCCCACCGTTTCCAAGAAGAATCCCAATTGTCAAGTTTAATCAAGTGCTGGAAAACTGAAATTTTAGAGACTAGCTTAGTGAGCAAATTACTAAGGCACAAGTAGGAGAAATATTTAGATGAAACTTCTTACCACAAGTCAAGCGTTATCTTTTGGCATCAACCAACTCAAGTTCATAATTTCATGTGTGTCAACCGCTTTTCTAAAGCTATTCAAAAATACTTCATTATACAACAATATTTCATCAAAATCACAAACTGCATGTACACCATTTCCAATATAAATCATCACTGGATCTTTAGAGCATGTATGAACTGTAGCAGAATGTTATTAGGAATATATAAAGAATGGCTAGCAACAAAAGTGTCTCTTTTGAATCGTTGTAAACAAAGGTGTCTCTTTTGTTAGCATGATAATGTGTCAGTTTATAAAGTTCTTTCCAAGAAAATAATAAGAGAAAATACCCAAATCACAACTTTGAAAACAAAGGATATGGAGGGAGAGTGGAGTTCAGAGAGTAGTCCTAACAGATATCAGAACATACAGGATAAAAAAGAAAGGTATGGTTCTGATGAAAGAATAGACAGCTAAATGGAATAGAATAGGTAGGTATGATACAGAAGATGTAAAAAATTATTGGGTAAAACAAGATGTACAAATGCCCAATAAGCACCTGAAAAGATACTTAACATTATTGGCCATCAGGGAAATCAAACCACAATGAGATACCACTTAGCATCCTTTAGGAGGTCTATAATAAAAAAGATAATAGTAAGTATTGGCCAAGATGTGGAGAAATACCAGTTTACGGGAATGTAAAATGATGCAGCCTTTTTAGAAAACAGTCTGGAAGTTCTTCAGAAGGTTAAACATATAGCTACCACTTGACCTAGCAATTCCTCTCCTGGGTATATACTCAAAAGACCTAAAATATACGTTGACACAAAATTTCTACACAAATCTTCACAGCAGCACCAAAATGTGGAAAAACCCAAATACCCATCAATTGATAACTGTATAAATAAAAGGTGGTATATCTATACAATGGAATATTATTTGGCTTTAAAAAGAAATGACGTGCTGACACATGCTATAATATGGATGAACCTTAAAAACATGTTAAGTGAAATAAGCCAGTTACCAAAAAACACATAATCATTATTATACGAAATGTCTGTAATAGGCAAGTCTGTAGAGACAGAAAGTAAATTAGTGGTTGCCTAAGACTGGGGTGGTTGGGAGAAAATGGGGGAGTGACTAATATAGGAAACACAGTCTTTTGGGGTATTAAGATGTTATAAAACTGTGGTAATGGCTGCACAATTCTGTGAATATACTAAAGATTACTGTATTGTACACTTTAAATGTATATATTGTATGGTATGTGAATTACATCTCAATAAAGTTCTTACAAAATAATTGGGGACGGCAAGGATATTGCTTTGGAAAATGGAGTAGTAACTTGAACTAAAATCCACTTAGACCTTTAGTCAATAGTAAACTTCAAAATCATTTTGAAATAAGCCAGAGTTAAATATAAAAAGTTAAAACAAAAAAATAGAAGAGAAAAACTGGATACTCATATGCAAAAGAATGAAGTTAGATCCTTACCTTATACCATGTACAAAAATTAACTCAAAATGGATCAGTGACCTAAATGTGAGAGCTAAACCCATAAAACTCTTAGAAGAAAGTATAGCGGAAGAGGTGCATGGCAGTGGATTTGGCAATGATTTCTCAGCTATGACACCAAAAGCACAGGCAACAAAAGGAAAAAAATAAATAAATTAGACTTCATCAAAATTTAAAACTTCTGTGCATCAAAGAGCACTGTCAACAGAGTGAAAAGGCAACCCATGAAATGGAGGAAATATTTGCAAGTCATATCTGGTAAGGGATTTATATCTAGAATATAGAAAGAATGCCTAAAATTTAGCAATATAAAAACAACTTGGTTAAATTAGTATTAACTGGTAAAGCCTAATAAAAGTCAACATAAAGCACTATGAAGCAGGAATACAAATCTGTGAATATAGACTTGCATATGTGTTGTCATAATTGTATAGTTATTAATGAACAAAGAAGAAATGATTATCTCCCTATTTCAAGCATGTCTCATTTACATTTTTCTATGTAATTTAAAATTATTCATCTTCAAAACATTTTAAACATTATTACATCTAATGGCAATCAATAAACTATTTTAAATTAAAAAAAAACAACCCTCACCTGATTAAAAATGGGCAAAGAACTTGAATAGATATTTCTCTAAAGAAGATATACAAGTGGCCAATATGCGTATGAAAAGATGCTCAATATCACTAATTATTAGGGAGATGCAAATCAAAACCAAAATGACATACCACACACACATTAGGAGGCCTATTATCAAACAAACATAAAATAACAAGTGTTTGGTGAGGATGTGGAGAAACTGGAACACTTGTGTGTTGCTGTTAAGAATGTAAATGGTACAACTGCTGTGGAAAACGGTATAATCATAGAAATACCATATGATCCAGCAATTTTATTTCTGTATATACCCCAAATAATTGAAAACTGGGACTTGAACAAATATTTGTACACCCAAGTTCACAGCAGCATTATTTACAATAGCTAAAAGGTAGAAACAACCCAAATGTCCATCAATAATAGATGATAAACAAAATGCAGCATATACATACCATGGAATATTATTCAGCCTTAAAAAGGAAGGAAATTCTGACACATGCTACAGCATGGATGAACCTTGAGGACATTATGCTAGATGAAATAAATCAGACACAAAAGGACATGAATTTTTAAAATCCTAAATGCTTCTGCTGTGTTACTGCCATATTTATTATAATAATGGGCTTTGTTTTTTCCTTCTCCAGGCAAGTTCTGCTCCTAACAAACTGAAGACTTTTCTCTCTTATTATAGTTAATGTTTAGAAGATGAGGTCAGATAATTACCCAAACTGTTTCAAAACTGAGGAGAGTTATGCAGATGGGGACACAAGAGCCAATACACCTATTAGAAATATACATGAAGTAAAAAAAGGAAAAAGGAATCCAAGAAGTTGTGTGTGAGGGGTCCTGTCCCTGAAAAATGAAAAGGAGTCGTGATCTAACACCAGCCCAGGCAGCCGGCTATGAACCACAGTGCTTCGGGGAGAGGAAGTTCCGAGAACAGAACCTCCAACCGCACGCAGCCTTCGTCACTGCTGCGGAGCCACAGGAAAGGGGATTCTACATCAAGGTCGCGGTCCTTCTTATGGGAGCCAGTGAAGGCCAATCCCTGGCAGCAGGCAACACAACAAAACATGCTGATTACTCAGGAAGAATGACCCTGTGTGGACAGCGCACGGCACAGTAGCCCAGAGCAGAAAGTGAAACCTTGGATGTCCAGAGCGATTCACTGATGGAGCAAAAGGAAAGGCTCAGGACTTGACTAAAAGGGACCAGAAGGAACCAGCCCTAAAACACCCCCTGCCACATGTGCCTGGCCAGATTCTGCTCTAAAGCAAAAACAGAAAACAGAAAGAGAGTTCTAGGTTGTCTCAAAATACACGCATCATAGGCTCAATGGCGCCATGTGGTAGAACACCCAGAGGGACTCGGATGCCTTTCCTAGACAATCTGCAATTATTCTACCTGCCGGCTCCTTCTTGGGCTGACACATGAACACTGAGGGCTTAGAGTGTTGATGAGTTAGTTGCTGACACCACTTTCTGACTATCAGTTTAACCAACTTGTTTTCCTAAAATTGAGTTGGGATTCAGTGAGGAGATAGGCATCTTAAAGGGCAAGGAGGAGAAGGCAGGGCAAGGAAAGAGAAGGAGGATGGAAAGATGTTCAGAGAGGGAGGTGTGAGAGGGAACAGGAGCAGGAAGGAAGTTGCGAGGAAGAAAAGGCAAACGGGCAATGGGAAGGGAGGGGTACCCACAAGGTTTTTGTTCAGAAGGACTTGTCTTAACAACCCTCACACAGCAAGAAGATCATTCAAACCTTGACTTTGTGTCCACCGAGTTAGACTTACCATAGTGCCTGGAATTATATCCAAACTACAGAAAACGGGTTTCTGTGTCTTCTATTTAGACAGATATTTCAGCCCATAAATGTATTGGTTTTACTTGTATGATACCAAAAAACTAAAACAAAAATCTTGCTTGACTTAATTTTTTCTCTCTTGAAATAAATGTGTTTCTACAAAGACCCAGTTGTATCTCCTTCTATTTAGAGGAATAATGCCTTGTTTGGAGGTCTGGCATTATTCCAAACAATGCTGTCATGGCTAGAGGTGCCCATGATGGTCTGGAAATGGTCACAAACCTGGCTAAAAGCAGAAAGTGGCTTTGGAACTAAAGGGAAATACCTGACCCAAATAGCCGAAATAATCTTGAAAAAGAAGAACCAAGGTGGAGGATTCAAACTTCCTGATTTCAAAACTTACTACGAAGCTACAGGAATCAGAATAGTATGGTATTGGCATAAGGACAGCCAACAGACCAATGGAACAGAGTCCAAAAATAAACCCACATATTTATGGCCACTTGATTTTTGACAAACGTGTCAAGATCATTCAATGGGGGAAAAAACAGTCTCTTCACAAAGGGTGCTGGGACAGCTGGACGTCCACATGCTGAAGAATGAATCTGGGTCCCTATCTCACACTGTACACAAAAATAACTCAAAATGGATCCATGATCTAAATACAAGAGCAAAACTATAAAACCCTTAAAAGAAAACATGGGGTAAATCTTCATGACTTTGCATTTGGCAATGGATTTAAAATAAAATAATGTTATTTTAAGGTTCATGTAATCTTTAGCAGAGTGCTTCTTCATGTATTCTCTGACTACTATATAATTAGAACCAGGTAAGCCAGTTCTCTGCTCAGAACCATGAGGAAGGAGGCAGTTTAGAATCATTTTGGAAAAGAAATAAACATATGACTCAAGCTAGATGACAGCCGCACCTGCCTCTGGGCAAAATATAAGAGAATATGGTTTAGATGAGATTAGAAACAAAAGATCAGAATAAACACTTTAATCTCTTATGAGAGTAAGAATGTTGAGCCTCTTTCTGGAGCTTTGTACATGATAATAAAATGGCCAAATCTTCCATGATCTCTTTTCCTAGTATTCTGTTTTTATCAGCTACGTATATCCATACATCAAAAAAAAAAAATCAAAAAGTTCAAAATCACCCCTCCCTGTCCTTCAGTTCTATTCGCCAGTAGCAACTGCATTTAATCCTTCCTTTATTCTCTTATTGGTTGCATATTTCTAAATAACTACATGAATATTTTATTTATCAAATTTAGACATACTTTACAGCTTTCTGAAACAATAGTTTCAAATCAGAGAAATAAAACCCTCCATCAGATTATTTAGTAAAGAAAATATAATAAAGGGGTTGGAACTACAGTTCTCAACTGGGAGTGATTTTGCTCTCCAGGGAAGATCTGACAATGTTTTCACAATGTCTGGAGTCTTTTGTTGTCAAAACTGGGCAGAGGCTACAGTATCTAATGGGTATAGTCTGTCCATGGATGCTGTTAATCATCCTACAGTACACAGGACAACCCCCGCAAAAAAAATCATCCAACCCCCACCCTTCTCTCTCTCTCTCTCTTGTGTCTCCCACATTTTATTTACATTTACATTTAGGTCATTGAGAATGTAGAAATGTTTACTCATTAATGTTGTCAATCATAATTTAATAAATAATGCTTATTCATGTTGTAAATGTTGTTAATCATAGTTATGTTTCTTTCCTTGTACAACTTTTTGTTTTTCTTGGAATTAACAGTAGCCTCTATTTCTGTTTGCTTAGTTTTCCATGCATGTATCACTAATTATTCTCAAATTCCCCATTAGGTCTATAAGGCTTCTTTAATATTGTTTTTTTCTGATTCATTTCTTCAAATGCATTAGAAAGTCTATTCAATTTATTTTTAGTGATCTTTTCTCCATAACATTTTTTCCTTTACTGCCATCCTTTGACTATATCCATAGTTTCATTACCTTTTTCTTTCAAAGAAATTTTACTTCTTACTGTCTGTTGGTGTCTTTCTGTTAATTACATTATTTTCCCAATGAGACAGTCACACAATAATCGATCCCTTTCACCTGATCCGTTTCAGAATTAATTTCAGTCCCAGGATTATTGCACCAGTCTACAGATGGGAAGCCCTGGACTCACTAAATCAAATCCAAGTACTTGGCCTTTATTTCTGTGGTTGTAGTAGACACTGTTGGTGCCCAGTCCCCATCCCCCTTGCTGTGCTAGTGCCCTTTTCCCCAGCTACACTAAGTGTTGCTGCTAATGGCTCAAACTTATACCCTTCTCTGGAGAATTATTCTTGGCCAATGGGAGCCAAGGGAAATGCCTGGGAGGTGACATTTCGTCTCAGGGCATCATGCAGCCAATGATTGACTGATATGAGGATGCAAGAGCTGGGCCCCCTTGCCTCAAAGGGGACAACTCTGGGCTGTCATTCACATTCCAGAACTCCCCATGGGATCCTCTGAACTTAGACCTCAGCTGAAACCTCACTGTTGTTTAGCCTCTTCCCCTGCTCTATCCTGCTTCCCTTATCTTCTTACGAGTTTCTCCTGAAAGCACAACTTCAGGGTGTCTCTTGCATAAGAATCCCTGCCTTAGTCTCTGCTTCTGGGAACCCAACCTAAGACAATGGTGAATGTTTTTTGGCTTCCTTGCATTCATTTTCCCTTCCTGATAGCATTGGAGTTTCTCTTTGGGAAATGACCTTCCCATCACCCTATTGTGGACAGTCTTGCCATGACTAAATCTTGGTACCTACCCTTCCATTGTGGAAGCTGAAGGGGTTTGTGGAGGCTCCTTCAGCAGACCCTGCCTCTCACTGCCTTGGTACAGCAGGCTCAGGCTTGAGACCTAAAGGCAGCCAATTCACCATTCTCTCCAGAGATTATGAATCTTGAGTGAGTAATACAAAGATATTTGCAGTTGATTCATCTCATCATGGGCTCCTGCTAGCCTGCTTTTCCTTCTCAGCTTTTCTGCGGTTCCTACCTCTTAACTTCCAACACTCTGGTTCCTGCCCACTTCCAAGCTATTTGGTTAGCCTTTTGTGAGTTATCCCAATCCTTCCAGTATCTTCTATTTTGTGTAAGGTCTCTCACTCAGGTTCTCTTGTTTATAACCAAAAGACTCATTAGTGATGCAGTGACCTTTCTTTTATTCAAGTGCAGAGAGAAAAAAGATCTGGGACCAGTTCACCAATTTGGAAGAGGGTAGACTTAGGGCTTCTGAGCTTGGTAAGTAAGAGCTGACCTGGACTGCTCTCCTTGCTCCAATGAAGAGGCAGGAGTTTGCAAAGCATCTCCCAACTGGGTAAATTATACTTTGATCTTATGTGAGATTCTGAATTAATGTCTTCTCTTAGAAAGCCGGTGCCTGGCTTTCAGCTCAAAGCACACATCTCAGTCTGAAACCTCCTCTCGGTTGGCATTTTCCCTTTTCTTATATGTTAAGCATTTTTCCTTTTCTTTTCTTATATGTTCATGTAACAATCCTGAAAATAGAGCAATTCCACTGCATGGAGAGAGCTGTACTTCTTAAAAATATCTTCTGGAGGCAAAAAGACTTTCTTCTTTGTGGAATTCCCCTCCCCCCAAACTGTTCAGTTTTTGGATTATAGGGAAGGAAATGAGTTCAACAGAAAAACCAAAATAGATACACAAGATTCCAGAGGAATCTAAAGACAACCCTCTGGTCTGAGTTACCAGGCAACTGTTTCTCCAAGGATGTCGTCACTTTGATTTTGTAGAATAATCAGGTGCCTGAATTTCTGACTCAAGAGATTTTGGGGTAATAATGAATTCATCTTTTATGATTTAGAAAAAGTATAAGAAGGAACCTTCTCTTGCTTGGCACATGTTTCACTGCTTTTCTTTCACAGTTTCTTTGTTGTGTGTCTTCAAAGCAAATAGGTTTTCATGTGTTTGGGATGTTTCCGTGAGGGCCTGCTGACAGTGGGGAATGGATGGAAGACCATTCAAGATGTCGATTTTTAGCCGCTTCAGATTCTGATCTCATGGTTATTAAGATGTTTTATCCACAAAGAACAAAAGAAAAAATTGCAAATAAACATCACCTAAAACAACAGTCATGGGAAGCTCAGCCTTATGCCTAGAAACCAGGTCACTGCACACAGGTAAACAAACCATTACTGGATAAAGAGCTGGACAAAGAAACAGACACATAGGTGAGTCTTTTTCCTCAATATTTGAAAAAAAAATTGCAGTAACATTTGTTTGCTCAGGTACTTGTATAAAATCTCAGAATAGAGTTTTAGAAAAAAATCGCATGGTTAATTTTCCATTTGCTCTTTGTGCCACAATTTGTTGCTTTTTATTCATTTGCTTATTAGTGAAAGTCTAAATTGTGCAAGGGTCTCTGCTAGACATGAGTCTACTCCAGTGGGAGAGTCCACAGTCCCAGCCTTCAAGGCATCTACCTTCTAGAAATGGAAAGACACAGGCCAACAACACTTGAACAATGATACAGAATGGAAAGTAATGAAACAGAAGGGGAATGTAGGGGAAGGCTATCAGAGGAAATCAAGTCTGCATGGCCAGGCATGGAAAAGGTGCAGCCTAGGTGCTTCAGGGGGCTGGGCAGCGGGAACCCCAGCAGAGGCCACACTCTGGAAGAGTGTAGTCAGCAAGGAGTGACCTCCAAACCATTTCCACCTCCAGGTGTCACTTGCTCCAAATTCCAGACTCTAGGAGAGAGCACGCAGCTGATCCAGAGGTTCGAGCTCTCCGCCTGTGTTGGGGCCGATCAGGAGGACCTTCCTTTTGGAAAGCTGCCATGACTTTCCACTAAGACCACACACGTGGAGGGGGTTCTCCCAAACAGAGACCAGTGAATAGAAAGGTAAGGTTAGATTCTAGAAACAAAGAAAAAGAGCCAGGTGTCCACTGCACGTCTTATTTACTTTTGAATCTCAAAATCTAGGCATGATCTAGAAACACTGAAGACATATTCATAATGTCATTAGGGGAGACATTCCCTGTAGAAGGTTGGACGTAACATCATCTACTTCAACTCCTTTTTATTTTACAGTTAAGGGAACCAATGCTTTAGATGACTGTGACCTTCTCCTGTCATCCAGCCAGTTGGTTGAAGAGATTGGACTCTTATCCAGACTGTCTCACTCTCTGGTTGCCAGACTCTTCACTGAATCATTTTTAGGGCTGACATCAGGCTGGCACACACTTGATTAGCTGTCCTGTTTGTTAAAATGCTGAAATACTTCTAAGCCAGGTGGGAAGCGGCCACTGCCCCAATCCCACTGGCACAGACAATGTCAGGGCTCCATCCTCCCCGACTTTCTGGGTGGTTTCCGCAGCAGCTGCTCAGCCACAGCCACAGAAAGCCAGAAGTGCTTGAGGAGGTAGATCCCTGCCCACTGTGGCCAGGAAGCTGCGACTAAGAGGTGCTGAGTGTCCTTGCCTCTGGCTGGGAGAAATCTGCAAGGTTCATGTACACTCCAGAACTCCTCCATGGGATCAGGCTAAAGCTACCCTCTGAGGGCTCTGCTTGAGAGGGCATGTGTGGTGGTCAATTTTAAGTGTCAATCTGACTGGGACACAGGGTGCCCAGATATTTGGTTGAACGTTCATCTGGGTGTCTGTGAGGATATTTCCAGATGAGATTCGGATCTGACTAGGCAGACTGAGTGAAGCAGACGGCCCTCCCCAGTGTGTGTGTGTATTACACAACTTGTTGAGGACCTGAATAGAATGAAGGAAGGGAGAACAAATAGGTGGAGGAAGGGAAAATTCAATCTCTCTCATTGCTTGAGTTACAACATCAGCCTTCTGCCCAAGGACTGCGAGTATGCCACCAGTGCTCCTTGTTTCCAGGTCTTTGGATCTTGACTAGAATTTATGCCACCCATTCTCCTGGCTCTCAGGTTTTCAGACTCCGATTGGAACTGGCTTTTCTGGGTCTCCAGTTTTCAGACAGCAGATGGTGGGACTTCTCTGCTTCTATAATCATGTGAGCCAATATATATATAGGAATTGTGTGTGTGTATGTGTGTATATATGTATATATATCCCTTCCTCGGTGTCTAGGAGTCCCCACATGTACCAAAATCCGAGGATGCTCAAGTCCTATAGTCGGCCCCTTTGTATCTGTGGTTCCACATCTGTGGATTCAACCAATCTGATTGTGTAAAACTGTGTAAGTGGACCCACGCCATTCAAATTCGTGTTGTTCAAGTGTCCACTGCATCTGTATATTCTGTTGGTTCTGTTTCCCTGGAGCACCCAATACAGCATCCTTGCTTGGCTTCCTCTTCTTCATGTCCTGCTTCATCAGCTTTCTTAATGGCCGGAATTTCCTGGGAACGTTTCCTTAATAAATCACTTCCACTTGAATCTGCATCTCGTGAGTCTGCTTCAGGGGCACCTGGCTTTCTAGGAGAATTCCCCAAAAGCCCACCTCTCCAAGGCCACCCTGGCCCCTCCCATAATATGTCCCATATCTCCCCATGACCTAGTAACTACAGAGTTAATGCCTGACACGGCAAGGAGGCTCCTGGACCCTGTTTCTAGGCTACAAGCAGCATTTGCTCCGATTAGTTAGTGTCTGGGTCATAGCAGCTGTTAAACATTTTGAATATCAACCCTGAACCTATTTAAATGTTAGGGTGACATAATACAGGAACTAATTAGAGTGTCTGCTCTATCCACTTTCTGGGAAGATTCAAATATACAGGGGCAGGTTCAAGCCACATGAGCCTGCCATTCTGGCCATGGTTGATTGGCCCAGGGATAGACACCTCCCCCAAGCTGGGACAATCAGTTTCTCTGCTCAGAAGCTTGAAACTTGACCTGAAAGACACAGCAGTAGGGACTTGTTGGGGCTGAGTCATTATAATGGCATCATCGCCCAAAGGGGAAGGACCATGAATTCCTGGCCCTGCCCTATCCAGGGCTTGGATGTTTAACTCTTTCAGTAGTAGCTTTCCAATAAATTCCCTTTTCTGCCTCCTTTTGCTAGAGTAGTTGTTTCTTGTAACCAGAAGACTCTTAACTAATATCCTCTATTAACACATAGAATGAGCGCTACTTGTTTGTCTTGTTCACAGCCTCCAGTACCTAGCATAGTGCCCCGCATGGATTAGACACTCAAGAAATATTTGCTGCCTCAACAAACAGCTCTTTATAGGAAGGAGAAGAGCATCTTGAAGCTAGCTAGCTATCTATCTACATGATTTGGGTAAATATACAGACTTGAAAATGGGAAATTTCATCAACATTGCTTGAGTATGTATAGTCTCTGAAGGAAAAACAAACTTACATGCCTCTTGCTTTTGCTTATATTTTTTTCTTCATCAAAGTTTCCTCCCAACTAAGCACCCTATCTCATGGCCTAGTTTTATTTTTTAAATGTAAAACATTTAACTTACTAATTAGTGTCAAATAGCTGTAGGGTGAAAAAAATCTTAATTCACCTTGAATTTAGGAGGTTTCTGAAATACGTATCATGTTGGTGAACACATGTTCACAGCTAGTGAATAAACCTTTTGGGCACCATCTTTGATGTCTATAAGGCACTAGTCAGCTTTATTCCACTGGTTTCCTTTCCTTCTTAACAACTCTAAACTCTAAACCTCCCACTGTCTAGTTTTGATCTTTTAAGTTAGAAAGTATAGCAACTGTAGTTTAGGTATTTTGCTGAAATGAAGAGAAAATGTGCTCATGAGGTAGTTTTTTTTTTTTTTTCTTTCTTTCCCTCACTGGGAAAACAAACTAGCTCTATAAGTAAGGAGAAATAAGTTAATGAATTAACCATAGAGCTGTATCCTCTTTCTAGGCATCTTGAGAGAGAAAGCTAGAAATTTCACCTGCGGAAATGGGGTTGTCGCCTGATTTTCTCAGGTCAACTTGAAGGCTGTTTTCAGGCACAAAACAACTGGTTTTGCTGGTGGTGGCTTCCGTTGAATCATCAGCAAAAGTTAGACATCTCGTGGGTGGGTATAAACTGCAAAATGGGCAAAAACCCAGAGAAAGAAATCTGGGCAGTTCTATCTTCTGCCTGACAGCAGAGCAGTCTACGTTATTTCAAGGCAATTTGAGTAGGGAAGGGTATAGCTCAGTCGTAGAGTGTGTGTTTAGCCTGCATGAGGTCCTAGGTTCAATCTCTGATACCTCTGCTGAAAAAGTAAACCTAAATACTCCCCCACCAAAAAATAACAATCAAAGGAATCTGAAAGTTCAAGCGAACAGAGTAAGTCCTTTAAGGGATTTGCAGGTATTGCCACTTAATGAGGGAGTCTAGGGAAGCCGGAGGCTTGGTTATGGAATGAGGAACAGGGACCCAAAGAAAATGCTTGTGTGTGTGTAGGAGAAGAAAAGGACCTGAACCCATGAGAACTGTAAAATATTTTCATTTTCTGCCACTGGAGAAGGCTCCGAGAAAAGATGTCACATGAACTTAATAATAGAAAACAGCCTATGAAAGACACCATCACATCTGAGGGTGTGACCGCTAATGAGAAAGAGGCCTTCTCTTCATGATTCCATTACCTCATTTTGCCCTTGGGTGGCTCAAGTGTACCCATCAAAGCAGAGAAGCCGCCTGAACACGGAGCACGCCCGCTGACACTGCTGTTTATTAACATCAGACCTGTGAAAACAAAGCCACGTCCTCAACTTGAACACGGAAAAGCTGAAGATGTCGGGCTCCTGCTTAGTTAGGTCTCTTGATTCCACACTTGTAATTGGCTGGGCCATCCTCCACACTGTCTCAAAACCTCCCGGACAATTAATTCAGTAGGGCAGATGTTAACCCCACCCCTTCTTTACAAGTGAGGAAACTGAGTCTCCGAGAGGTTAAGTGACTCTGCCTAAGACCACCCTGCGGGTAGAGAGCAAAGATTAGAACAGAGCTCCAATGGTCCCCAAAGCCCAGGATCTTTGTTGCAAGGAAAGGCCTGTAAAAACCGGGGGCTGCTTGCTGTCTCTCAGTGCTGCAGGAAGAGGTCCAAAGCTTGTCCCTCTTTCTTTGCTACTTAGTGGCATTTCCTTGCTAAGTGTGCTCCCCATATGAGCAGCATCAGCATCTTCTGAAAGCATCTTGGACGTGCAGAGACTGAGGTCCCAACCCGGCCCTGCTCTCTCAAGTTGGAGGAGAACTGATCAGCTTCCTCACTCTACATTCATTTCAGGCCTTTGATAAAATGCTAATTATCCCATGAGACATCACAGAGCAATTCTGAGAAACAGTTTCTGTGCCCTTCATCAAATCATTGACTTTCAAAGTATGTTTCTTCTGCTAAAAAGGGGTGTCACTTCTACTGATCTACATCAAACAAGCAGGGGAAAGAAACAAAGGAAGCATTTCATAAAGTTGTGTTGACAAGGCTGTGGGTGACACCTGCGTATTACAAGGCAATGCTAAATATTAACACCTAAGAAGGTTAGCAGAGATTGCAGGAAGAGGACTGTCACTGGGTTAAAGGTCACTTGCTCTCAAACCTCTCCTTGGGGAGGAGCCTCACAGTGGAAGTGCCAAGGCAGGAGGCCAGAAGAAAGCGAACAGTTCTAGGGGCCTCCTTTGGGGTGTGAGCTCTGTTTCTCCCGCTTAGGCGGTGATTAGTTACGGGGATGAGGCTTAAAGGGACTTCTCTTCCAGAGGGAAAGGTGGATGACCATGGGAAGGCCTTCTTGAGGCTTCAGATTTTGGATGGGACAAGGGGTTACCAGGCAGAGGGAATTAGTAACAGAGATAAGAAGAGAAAGACTAAACTTAAAGTACAGCCAAGAGGTGGACAAATAGAAGACAATAATTCAAGATGGAAGAGAGGGATGAAATTCTTCACTTGTGGAACCACACAATAATACCTGTTTCTTCACTGGAATCACATTATTTTGAGATTCCCACTTCTGGTTCCTTGGAAGTCTAAAGCCCTCTCAAAGATTTCTTCAGGGTTACCAGGAATTTATTTTCTCACGGTTCACATCTTTTTTTTCCCCCGGTTTTTTGATGGAGGTACTGGGGATAGAATCCAGGACCTCGTGCATGCTAAAAGCATGTGTTCTTCCACTGAGCTATAATTACCTCCCCCAAGGTTTTCGCATCTTAACAATGCTTGAGTTCCTTCTATGAAACCCCATGCAGTGATTATTCCTAGCATAATCCATGTTTTTCTTATTCAATGCAAAGAGTGATTCTGCCCAGAAAGAATTATATCCTGATTATCGATAAAGAAGGTAATGGTGGCTCAGAGAAGTTAAGAAATTAGGCCAAGGAAATACAGTTAGCAAGCTGAGGAGTCAGGATTTGAATTCATATCTGTCTGACTCCGTGGTAATCCGTTACATTGGTGGCTGCCAGGAATCGGTGCCTCCTGGCGTTCGTGCCCTGTGTGTTGTTCCCTTTCCCTTGAATCCGAGCTGGGACTTGCTTTAGCCAACAGGATGCAGCCAGAGTTCTAGGTCCGAGCTCCTAGGAGCCCTGAGCTGCCATGCAAGAAGACTGACCACCCTGCTGAGAGACCATGGAGAGAGGGAAAGGCTCTGAGGCCACATGGAACAGAAGCCAGGCCCCCATTGGCCGGAGTAAGCTAAATCCCCAGACACGCCATCCCAAGGTATCCATTCCCGTTCGCCCCTGGCCCTGCTTGCCCATGACCCCAGCCTAGGCATCAGATATGGTGGACACTGTGCTCCAGCAGACATTACCTGGAGCAGAGATAAGGGGGCTGTGCCTGCTCAAATTCCTGAGCATTTCATAGACCTGTGGAAAAATGATAAAAGTGGTGGTTTTAAATCAGTAAGTTTGGGGCAGTTTATTGTGCAGCAATAAGTAACCAAGACACATGCTACAGTCCTGCAGCTGAGGAGAAAGGGACAGTGATCACCTTACGCAGTTCTTGGGCAAGACAGAAGGAGAGGCGGGGAAAGAGTGGGTTAAACACAATTGTCTGGGTGGAGAGAGGGAAAAACAAAGGGCATAATTACGCAGACCCTTAAGTAGGGGAAACAAGAAGCAGAGGAGTTAGGTCACAAACCTT
Organism: Camelus bactrianus; assembly: GCF_048773025.1. Taxonomy (NCBI): domain Eukaryota; kingdom Metazoa; phylum Chordata; class Mammalia; order Artiodactyla; family Camelidae; genus Camelus; species Camelus bactrianus. The sequence continues at coordinate 45,105,480 of NC_133555.1, read as the reverse complement.
TACCAGCCAGCATTTCTGCTCCAGAGCAAATCCTCACAATAGAATTACTGCAAGGAAAATAAAAAGACAAAGTACAGAACTGTTTTCAAAAGTGTTTAGAGTGGCTGTCTCTGAGTGGTGGGATTACAAATAATGTTTTGTTAGTTTTGTTTTTCCCGTATTTTCTACAATGACTTTTAAGTTTAATTTAAAAAATTTTAGTAGAGAAATAAAAGCATATGAGTGCGGAGGGCACAGCTCAGTAGTAGAACGTGTACTTAGTATGCACAAGGTCCTGGGTTCAATCCCCAGTACCTCTGTTTAAAAAATAATAAATAAATAAAGCTAATTACTTTCCTCCCCCCACCAAAAAAAGAAAAAGCACATGAATTTTTCAAATTTCCATATACACAAGGGCCACAGTAAAGTACCAGCCCTCTGTCCCATCCTTCCTCTCTGCATTCTGAACCCTGCAGGCAACTCCTTAACTATTTCTCATTTTACTTCTTTGAGTGGTTAAGTCCACATCCCTAAATAATGTGCTTGGACTTCTGTTATTTGGCTTATTAACCTGAGGCATCTATTGGTTTCCTGCCTTGAAAGTCTTATTATTTTATTCAACAAATGTGTTGAATACGATGTGAGGTTGTTACCCAGCAAGGGCTCTTGCGTGTGCGGTACAGAAAGCCAAACTCTGACAGCGGGTGTCTGCAGCAAAGAAAGGGTTTATTGCAGGTGCCAAGCAAGGAGAACAGGCAGCTCATGCTCCAAAGGCATGGACTCCCTGATGGCTTTCAGGGGAGGGTTTTTAAAGTCAGCGTTAGGGGAGAGGGTGGTAAGACACGTGGATCAGCTCATGGACCTTCTTCTGACCGGTTTGTAGTGTGGTAACAGGGTGATGTTTCAGGAATCTCAGCCTTCTGGTTCCAACCAGTCTGGGGGCCATATGCTTATGGTCTGCAGGTAGTCACCATTCTCTACCTGCATGGCAGGGTTGGGGGTGTCTTAATTTCTACAGAACAACTCAAAGATCTGCATTAGATTGTTATGTACCTTCCTTCAGGAGAAACTAGGACTCCTGCAACTCCATTGTCCTAATTGTTAACTGCTCGAGTCTGCTCTTTGGAACTCAGGGAAGACCTAGTAGACAAAAGCCTTTTTTTCTACAAACAAGAAACAGGGAACATGGAGGGGCTCTCGTACCTGGGAAGGCCCCATAGGGTCCTGCTTGGGTCCAATCCCCCCTGTTCATTTAGTTCAGCTTTTCTACCTCTTCCTCATCACTGGTTGCCTTTGCAAACTTAAATAATAGACTTAAACCTCTGTTTTTTGTTCCAAAAACTGTTCATAGTTTTTTTAAACTGAAGTATAGTTGACATATAATATTGGTTTCAGGTATATCACGTAGTGATCTGATATTTATATACGTTACGAAATGATGTCAACGGTAAGTCTAGTAATCATCTATCACCATACAAAGTTAGTACAGTACTGATGACTATGTTCCCTATGCTGTGCATTACATTCCCATGACTTTTTAATTGCATGATTCAAAATTTGTACCTCTTAATCCTCTTCACCTATTTTGTCCAGTCTTCTACTTCCTTCCCTGCTGGCAACTATCAGTTTATTCTTTTTACCTATGAGTCTGTTTGTTTTGTTCTGTTTGTTCATTTGTTTTTTAGATTGCACATATAAGTGAAATCATATGGTATTTGTCTTTCTCTTTTTGACTTATTTCACTTTAAAATAATACCCTCTAGAGTACATGTTGTTGTAAATGGAAAGATTTCATTCTTTTTTATGGCTCAAAAGTATTCCATTGTATGTATATATACACCCCCCCCCAACATCTTCTTCGATGGACACTTACGTTGCTTCCATAGTTTGGCTACTGTAAGTAATTCTGCAGTGAACACAGGGGTGCACATATCTCTTCATATCAGTGTTTTTGTTTTCTTTGGATACACAAGAGTACAATTGCTGGACCAAATGTTAGTTCTGCTTTTAAATTTTTGAGAAACTGCCATACTGTTTTCCACGATGGCTGCACAAATTTACATTCCCTCCAACAGTGCATGAGGGTTCCCTTTTCTCCACATTATTGCCTATACTTGTTATTTGTTGTCTTTTTGATAATAGCCATTCTGACAGGTGTAAGGTGATATCTCGTTGTGGTTTTGGTTTGCATTTCCTTCATGATTCATGATGTTGAGCAACTTTTTATGGGTCTGTTGGCCATCTGTATGTCTTCTTTGGGAAAATGTTTATTAAGGTCCTCTGTCCATTTATTTATTTATTTTTTAATGTTGAGTTATACGAGTTCTTTGTATATTCTGGATATTAACCCCTTATCGGGTATGTGATTGGCAAATATCTTTTCCTGTTCAGTAGGTGGCCTTTTCATTTTGCTGATGGTTTCCTTCGCTGTGTGTCAACAGTCCTTGGTTTTACCAGTTAGGAGGAACATATTGGTGCTGCTGTGGTCACTGCCTCTCTCTCCAGCCCTCTTTTCACCCTCTAGGTTTTTTTTTTTTTAAACTGTCCTTTGTTCCTTCCCTCCTTAACATAGGCACTGGGGATTGAACCCAGGACCTCATGCACACCAAACACGCACTCTACCACCGAGTTCTACTTCTCACCCACTCTGTCCTTCACATTTTAGATTGATAATAGTTACATTCTTTTCTGTAACCATAATGGAGTTTTCTGGGGTTTGTTTTAAGTTATTCCTAAATGTTGAAGTCCAAGAAACAGAGTTTACTTAAGAAGGTGTAAAATATTGTTCCTGGCTGAGTCAAGTGGGATGATTTCCTTGACAACAGGGCCAATATCATGACCTCTGTCACTTGAAGAAGAATATTCTCAGCATCAGATCAAATAAATTCTCTTTTGTTTCTGTATCAGCTATTGCTGTACCTGTATAGCTACTGCTGCATAACAAATCACCCCTAAACTCAGGCTCCTGAGCACCAGAAAAACATAGCCTCCCTCTGGCTGGGCATCCAGTGTCTGGCCATTCCATCTTCTGTGTTACGATGTGATTTAATTTCTAAAAACAACCCAAGTCCGGAGCCTGATGACCTGGCCAAATCTGATCTCAGACAGGCTTGTCAAGGGCTTACATGTATGCCAGAAGTGGTCGATAACTGCCAAAAATTGCAAGTGATTTGACTTAACTCTTTGAGGTTCAGTTTCCTTACCGGAAAAACAACACAGCGGGTGTGGGAGGAAGGTTCTCTAGGGTTCCTGCAAGCTCCAGGACCCCTTCCGGCCTGCAACTCTACTGCCAGGAAAGTCACCTCTGTAAGTCACAGACTCCCACCAGGGACTGCTGGGAGGAGGCTGCCCCTTCACTCAGCCCCCAGACTTTTGGCCTCATTTCCTTTGACTCTGTGACCCTGCACCTGAAAGCACATGCTGAGGAAATACCCAGAGGTCAGGTGGTCAGCACAAAGGTGTTCACAACAAGTTCACAGAAGAATGGCCAAATGGTTTGTGGCACGTCCAGGTGGTGGACTATGATTCAGGTGGCAGAGAAATCATGAAAAATTGTCACTGATGTACAGATTCACACAACCCAAGACATGCTATATGAAAAACAGAAATTAAACCATCTACGCAGGCAGATCCCAACTGGTTCTAATATATGATTATATTATAAAAGATCTGAATTTTCTTTACATATTTATAAGTTTATTTTGTTTATATATTTATAACAGATCAACATGTGAATTACAATTGATTTTTTTCCTTTCTTTACCTTATTCTATATTTTCTAAGTTTTCTACAATGACCGGAAGTATGTGTTTTTTTTTTATGAACAACAAGAAAACCCAAAAGTATTTAAAAGAGCACATATTTGGGCCTTCTTATTTGTCTGCAGGGGCTCTAATGTAGGCACCAGGCACGTGCAAGACATCTTTTATGTGTTGGGCTTGCCTGTCACTGCCATCAGAGGTATTTAACACTGTTACCTGCACTGCCTAGATATAGATGATGGAGTCTGAGCCCCTGTTCTTTCCTGTCTCTTGCAAATGCTGCTGTCTCAGTTTTCAGCTTAGTGTCAGCGGCGTCATATTCTGCCCAGACTTGTGCTGACTCTACAGGGAGAAGGTGACCTCACTGGCTCTGGGTAAAGTTAGAGAAGGGGGGATGGGAACTGCAAATGGTAAAGGCTTCAGTTCCAATTTGCTTTTGCTCCACAGCCAATAGCTACAGCTGGATTTTCTGCTTCTTTATTTAAAAGCAAATAGACCTTGCAAGGCAAAAATGGTTGTTCAAAAACAGACTATGGGTGCCAAAGGAGAAAGAGGTGGGAAGGGATAAATCAGGAGTTTGAGATTAGCAGACACAAACTACTACGTATAAAATAGATAAACAGCAAGGTCCTACTGTAGAGCACGGGGAACTATATTCAATACCTTGTAATGGCCTATAATACAAAAGAATATGAAAAGGAATATATGTATATATGTAACTGAATCACTTTGCTGTACACCTGAAACTTAACACAACATTATAAATCAACTATACTTCAATTAAAAGAAAATAAAATTGGATAAAAATCAACCATGTTGCTAGTATTTTTTAAAAAAAAGGTCATTCAGAAGTTCACACTATATATTTTAAATGTAGAACACAAGGCTCATTTATGAACTGGACTCTAATTCTTAAAGCAGAAGCTGTCAGTGCCCCATCCATACATCCTTTGCCTACCTGGAGGACTTCCTAGTCTCTTTGTCTGAGATGTTCTCTCACCCTGGGAAGTGGGGCTGTTCAGTCCAGTCTAGGGTAGGCCAGAGGTGTCAACGAGTTAATACCCCAAAGCTGTCCTTAGTCAGTGAGAGGTGGGCATGGGTGTACACAGACCCCACCTCTCAGCCCTCAGTGGGACAGCTCTGAGGCCCGTTCCAGCAGACCTTCAGAGTCTTCAGCAGGATGAAGCCCAGCCAGAGACCTGCTGAAGAGCATCTGCTTCCTTGCTCTCTCCTCCCCTCTGTGCTCAGTCACTGTGGTCCTCAGTAAACCTCATGCACCAAAATCCTTGCCTCAGGGCCTTTGTGGGGATCTACACTAAGAGAACCGCACTCCACGTGTACCTGACAATGCTCTGAGAAGTTTGGAACAAAAGACATCACCTTTATCCTCCCAAAACCAAGGTGGAATTAGGGATATCAAGTTTGTTTACTGCATAGGTCATAAAGCAGGAAAGTACCTTAAATTCCAATGGTCCAAAATTCTCTAAGATGGATATGACCAGTTAAAACCCTTAACACAACATTGTGAACTGACTATATTTCAGTTAAAAAAAGATAATCCCCCCAAAACAAATTAAAAATAAAAAACCCTTGGTGCTGGTAAGCAATGAATCATTTCCGGTTCCTACAAAGAAAGAACTCATACTGTACACTGGCTGGAAAAGAAAAGAGAATCTACTTCATTTCCCTAAAGCATTGAAGACATTTCCCCTCAGGCCAGCAAGAGCTTTTAAATCATTATGCCCTAAAAATAACATTCTCACTCCTGAATGGGTTATAAGAACTGGAGTGGTGGGTTATTTCCATCCACCTCCAGAGCAGCTGCTCAGGAATTCCGAATGTTGGAGGGGATTATGCAATGACTCGGTGCTGTGTGCTGCTTGGCAAAGCAAATCATCACTCAGTGATGGGCTTTCAGGGCAATGTAAGAGGACATTTGAGGATCCATGCAGGGAGGGAAGGAAAGGGGTGAAGAGTGGGGAAAACAAAGAGGGGATTGGAAAGGGGATTGCACGCAGGGCCTGCCCGCCTTCCTGCTTCCCTTGGAGAGCGCCCTGCACTCAGCCTCTGCACCACGCTCAGGAAGGCCCGGAGCCTTGGTCGCCCTGGCTATGACTTTCCCCACACTACCCCTGGACTTGATCACTGGCCTAGAGTTGACGCTGACCTACAATTCACTACTGACCTAAAGTCCACCCTTGACAGGTACTTGGAGAACACACAGGCTTTCCGGTTGGCTACTGCTACGGAGCCAAACACTCCCAGCTTTGTGGAAGAAGCCACTGAAGCCACAGTAGATCACAACTTAATCCACACAGAGCTTTTCCACTGATGATTATGCAGACGTCACTGTTGTTGATCATGACTTGAGCACCAGATCGGCCCAACACCTCCATCAGAAGTGATGAGTCCTTCTCAATACTTGTCCAAAATGAAGCAAATTCTCCAATTAGCTGTGACCATCTCTCGGCTACCCACCACTTTCCAAGATGATTCTGAGCTTCTAAACAAGTCTACCATTACATTAGAGGAGAATGCATAATTGCAGAAAACTAATGAGACATAGGATGTGTCCAGCTAAAAGAGCAAAGAGGAGGGGATTGTACAGAGATGGGAGGGGGGCATTTCTTAACCACGTCCCATTTAACATGGGCTCAATAAATGTTCATTTGAATTAGGAAAAAAAAAAATCTGGGTGGAATGAGGGCTTTGTGAGGCCCTCAAAAGAGGGTGACCCAAGACTGTCCAGATTTATGCCCGTCATCCCAGTGTAACTATTAGTAGCACCCTCTTTCACTCTCAAAAGTGCCCTGATTTGGAATAAATCAGATGGACACCTGACCTAAAAATGACAATTCAAGGATGCACGTGACTTGTTTAGCACTATCCATATGTGTATCTCTGGAGTAGCTTTTACTGCTCATTGTCTGCCAACTCTGAGCACATCCAGAAGTCACTCAGCTCTCTATCCTTGGAAATGATGGGCGTAGAAAGATGCGGGCTGAAGGAATGAATGAATGGGGGAAGGCTTTATCTGCGGATGGCAATTGGGGCCTGGGTTCACAGAGTTAGAATGGGAAAGGACCTTCAACTCATCTCACTTGTGGGTGAGGAAATGCAATCTTACAACTGTGAAGTAGCTTGTTGACTTGAGGTCTCCAGATTGTTACTACTCAAAGTGTGGTCCAGATGTAGTAGCACCAGATGTACCTGGGAGCTTGTTAGAGAAGCATAATCTCAGGTCCCACCCATGGCCAGCATCAAGGACTGGAGATTTTTTCCTATTTTCAAGCTAATGAGTTAGTCTGTTACTGTTTCATGGATGCTGACAGAGGACACAAGACTTCTGGTCAGAAACAAAGCATTCTGCTGCTCACACAAGCAGCATGAGCATGATGCGGGTTTGCACTGGCTCCCCTTGACCCCCAAGTTCCACAAGGCAGTGGTGGAAAGGCCCAGGTGACGCTGTTCGTATCACAGCTGGAATACTAAGCATAAGGAATTCACCGCTTTTGTACTGACCAGTGAGCAAGCCTGCTTTTTGTTCTTTTTGGAGGGAGATGTCAGCTCATCTCTCTGTTGCTCACTGCAAGAACAACCCTAAGGAATGGCCCAGGTAAGAGCAGTCAGGGCCTTGCGTTCTCGGCATACCCAGCAAGAACACGCAGGGGCACTCGGGGCCGTGGTGCTCTGCTTCTCCCTATAACCCACTGATTCCGAAACTGCATTTTAGCAAGATGCCTCGCTGCTTAATTTGTACACTGAGGTTTGAGAAGTGCTGCTCTAGACTGCTTGTCCAGAGCATCTGGCGCTTACTAATTAAGCCACTCTTAGATGTACCATCAGCCTGGAACTCACACCAGTGCTAGAATTCATGGCTTTTTCTCTCACACCCCTCAGGTGATGTGTTGCCTTTTGGGAACTCATTTTCTGATCATGTCTGCCCGCATTATGCATTTTCAACATTCCTGATTTCACAGTATAACAATACAGGGGAATGTGGAAGGGAAAGAGTGAAGAGCGGAGAAGGAAAAGTGGGGCTCACACAGTAAGTCCCAAATAATAAATTATTTTTCTCATTTATCAAGAAGTCCAGAGGTAAATAGTTTAAGCCTAATATGGCAAATCCACAATGCCATTAGGAACCCAGATCTCTTGCATCTTTCTGCTCTTCCGTCCTTAGCATTTGACTTTCATCCTCTAGACTACAAAATGACTACTCCACCTCCAGGCATCACATCTGTATTCAAAGAAGGAGCCAGAAGGACAAAACCCATATGTCAGATGAGCCCTTCCTTCTCTATCATTAAAATAATAATCTTGCTGAAGCCCCCATCCAGCAGACTTTTGCTGCCTGTGACATGGACATCATGACTGACCTTTAGCAGTCATCTTGGAACAGGAGAAGACCTTGAGGATGGAAGTCACAGGCTTAGGATGGCAGAAAGAAAGGTAAAAGCTTATGTCTCAGAAGCCACAGTAAAACTATGGTATCAGCCTGGAAAAGCTGGTAACAGTATCACGTGCTATATCATACGTTGTATATACCCAGACTTTTTTATGAGAAAGAGAAACTTCTATCTTGTGTAAGACACTATAATTTGGTTATTTTGGGTTTTCTGTTTTAAGTAGTTGTTATTTGGGTAAGTTTCTAGAACTTTTTGGCAAAAAAAAAAAAAAGAGTGAATATTCAGCCCCCTCAGCAGTTAAATATCTCCTTATAACTTAATAAAATGAGATTCTGGCTTATACATCAGTCTCCCTGAACTCTAATAACTCTGATAATGTGAATCTGTCCTGAGAAACGACCTGGTGACTAAGTGTTGGGGGCATTGGGAGAAGGGCAAAGAAGGCACAAGGCAAGGAGGACCACCAGGTGGACAGCAAGTCCCTTTCCAAGCAGCACCCCTCTCTCCTTTGCTTTTCATTTTCTTCTAACCTTAGTATGTACCATCAGCAAGACAAACAAGGAGAAATAAAAAGCTTAAATTATTCCAGACAGAATAATCCATTATTCAATCTCTAATAATCAACTTATATGCAAATTGTTTTCAGAGTTACGAAGAGTTAATTCATCTTTGTAAATACATCAATGCTCTAGACAGAACATTCATCTCTTTTGAAGGCTACTGTTCTATTATTATTAAGCATGGAGAATTTCACCGTGATTCTGACATCTTAAATTATGTCCCAAACTATAGTGATGAATAATAATAGTATTTGTTATATGCTTTCTACCTTACGAAGCCTCTTCACATACTTCGTTTAACTTAATCCTCAACAGACCTGTGAGTAGGTATTCAACCCATCCATTCACAGGTGAGGAAACTAAGACTCAGAGAGGATAAAAGTCACACAGCTAGGAAGTGGCAGAGCTGTTTCACCAGGCTCCCTGCCATGGTGCCACCCTACTGTCCTAGGCCAGGACTCACTGAATGGGACCAGAGATGTACCAGGGAAGTCGCACATAGCATCCTCTTCAACCACACCATGCAGACTTTGCATATTTAAATGTGCAACTGTCTTTTCACAGCTGGCTGCAAGCTGGTTTAACATCTCCTTTCTTTTGGAGCTAGAAGGGACATGAGATTATCCACTACTACCACCTCCCATCCCTGAGACTGAGACTCCAAAGCCCAATGAAGTGAAACAATTTTCTCCAAGATCTCAGAGTTAGTTAGATACAAGTCCTAGACTGCACTCCCAAGCCCCTCACCTCCAGGAGAGTGAATGTTCCTCCTAAAATGTCACCATAATTCTCAGTAAGTTGTGAGCACATCACGTTCTGACCAAAATAAAGAAATATCCTTGGTTTATGTAACAAGATGCAACTCTGGTCATGCCAGTTAAAGCTGGCCCAGACACCAGAATGGATCACTGGCTGTTCTGGGACCCGCACAGTACAGGAATTAGTCCGCCCAGAAGCCTCAGCCAGCACAGTAGTGATGGTCTTAAATCTGCACATGATTACCTTTGAACAACCATGAATTAATATTTGAAAAAAGCTGAAATAAATCACTACATAGCTTTAGACATAAATGTTACTCTACAGAGCTGCAGACACAAAACCGGTTTTCTATGTGAGCCCCAAACAACCAGTTTTATTACTATGTAGGAACAGCTACCTATTTCTTCAACTGAGCACTGATGAAGTAAGTGACTCACACTTAGGTTTCATGTTTTACCAAAAAAATCCATACCTTTAGATGCTAGAAGCACATTCAGTGTGCCAAGACAGTGCAGGTAAGCAGTGATGTGCTGGTTGTCCGGCTTTCTGAAATGAAGCGTCCTGAGCTGCAGCATTGCTGACATCCATGGGGTGAATTCTCCCCCAGAGCCAATTCCAAGCTACCATCGTGATGTCACCCAACGCAGAGCTGGAAAGAGACGTGCACGTTTGCTCCAAGACCCGACGGAGAGGCAAGGACTGACTTGCCTGACTCAGAGATCAGTAAATTCACACCCGCTTCTTCTCTCATTTCAGGATTCCAGGGCATACGCCCAGAATATCAGACACAATTAACTGCACGATGTAATATTTCTGTTCTTTGAGTTTTGTTTTTTGGTCAAATGCATTCAATTGAGTCAGTGCAAATGAATTATAACTCTGATTGCTCTCTCTCTCTCTTTTAGTTGGGAACAGGAAAAATCCCTTACGTTTCCATGCTCAAATAAAATGAATCATTTGGATGATATTCATCCAGATCACTTGGGAACCAAAAGTTCTTTGTGATGGCCAGGCTGAGCTTGTGAGATGCAGAAGAACATGTTCTCCCATCTCACCTCAGCCTCTGCAGTACTCCCAGATCCCTTATCACCTTGGTCTCTCCTGGGACCAGAAAGAGGAGCAGTTTTAATATCTGCTCCCTACACAAACGTGGTGATGTTGAAACTTTTATTTCCCACCACTTTTGGCTGTTGGTGGATATTATTTATGCAAGGTAATAAAAAGAAATTATATAAGCTATATCACACTAAAAATAAAAATTAGAATTAGTGTAAAAGCAATAAAATTTTTTTTTGGCAAGAGGCATATTCTTTTTTTTTTAAGCTTTTTTTTTTTTCTTAAATTTTTTTTCTTTTTAATGGAGGTACTGGGGGTTGAACCCAGGACATTGTGCATTCTAAGCATGAGCTCTACCAGTGAGCTATACCCAACCCCAAAGAGTCATATTCTTGATGTTTTTATTGAGGTCAATATGCGTAGATTAAAGTATATATTCTACATTAGTCTTAAATGTAGAGCCTGATGATTTTTCTATCTAGGTACGTACACACAACCACCATCCAGATCAAAAACAGAACATTTCCAAAACTCTAGAAGTCTTCCTCAAGCTCCTTTTGTACCAATATATGCCCCTTCCACCTGCCCCAGGTATTTTAATGTTTGTTGGTATTTTTAAAAGATATTTCTTAATTATACACTTATAAAATGGTAGAATTGATCCAAATGCTTATTGTACCGATGAGGCAATGGAAACCCAGAGGCCAAGTCATCCTCCCAAAGTCATTAATTTGTTGTCTGGGCTGATTCTAGGACCCAGGACCCAGTTCTAGACCAGCGGTTCTTAACATGTCCCCAGGCCAGCAGCAACAGTATCACATGGGAATTCATTATAAATGCAAATTTGTATCCCCCGCTACTCCCACCTACTGAATCAGAAGCTCTGGGGTGGGGCTCAGCAATCTGTGTCTGAACAAGCTCTCCAGCAGATTCTCAAGTTTGAGAACCAGTGGGCTACACCAAAGTCTGTAAGTCACATATTAGAGTTAATAAAGTTCTTGTTCATTGTGACAGTCTATTTAATCCCAGACACAGAAGAGTTTTAAGGGGTACTTAGGAAGCCTGGAGGCCCCTATATAATATTTAATCAATACAAAATACCCACCAGTAGCACGGTATGGATAAAGAATATGGACTCAGTTCTGACATTCATTAGCTTGGGCAAGGCACAATCTTTTTGAGCTCTAGTTATTTTCAATTGGAAAATAATTACTCTGGTATGTTAGCCCCTGGATTGGACCCTAGACTGTGTTTGTATTTTGTTTGATTTGTCCAGAGATTTTGCTAGTTTGTTTGTTTGCTTTGAATTAATTGCTATGGTAGGAGCAGTTAATGGTCATCAAATATCCAACAGCTCCCCTTCACTTCCCTGCCTTCTTTAGACTCAGGCAACTCCATCTGACCAATGGACTGTGAACTGAAATGATGTGTGCCATTTCCTGGCCAAGGCACTTAAGAGCTGGAGTGCATCTTCCATCGCTTTCTTCCCCTGCAGTGGGGACCTTGGAAACCATATGTTCAGGTGGCAGCATCACAAGAGAAAGGGATCCTGGCCCCCTGAGTCACCAGATGGAAGAGAACCCTGCTGACCTGCATCTGACTCTGTACGATGCACTAAACCAATGATATTTGGGGGTTTATTTGTTAGTACAGCATAGCTAGCCTAGTGTATCCTAACTGATACTGTTGGTGACACTTGAAAATTGGGAACTTTTACATGAAAAATCTGGATTCCTGACTTGTCTTAATAAAGAGAAGATCTAGCAATGCTGGGCTTGACTTCCTAAATGGCAATAACTGTCGGGAGCTGAGTGACGCTTCCCTGCCTTGGGTGGGCATGTACTCACCCTGAAGGAAACTCTGACAATACAGCTGAATGTCAGTTGCCACTTGACATCACTCTTATGTAGTTGTTTTCTTAGAACCAAGAGAAAAATGAAATATCTCTGTATGCATATCCCTAACAAAAGTGGGAAAGTCAAATACAGACCATGAGGGCTGTGTACTGAAAGAAAATTGTAAGAGAGCAGTGCTCTTTGTGGAAGAGAGTATTTATTAATGTCTAAAGTGTAAAATGTGTCTATGTCAAAAGAAGACAAAGTAACAGGGTACTCTGAAGTGACCCACAGGAAGAGTTACCATGGGTGCAGAGCAGAGATGCCTGCTGAGAAATTTACTAACCAAAAAATGGGGCTGAAATTTCAATGGGGGTTCCTTTTGATTGCGAATAAAATAAATGGTACTGCTGTGAAATGCAGTCACATCTGAACAGAGAAAACTACAATATTCCACCCTCTTCACTCATGTGCCTGCCTCATCCCTAGAGGTGTTTGACAATATATGAAGAACCCCTAATGTGGTGTGAAGAACACGTAGCTCGGTGCTGGGTGTGTAGTTGATTCCAAAAGTGTCAGTCTCCTTTCACTTTGTTTACTACTCTTGATTGCAGAGGATACTGGCATCTATTTCCAATGTGTACATATAATCAAGAAGGTCAACAAAATGGGTCCCATCTAACAAGGTTAGGAGACCAGAGGGCAGGGCAAAGCAAAGCACAAAGGGAGTGATATCTTTATCAGGAGAGAAGAGACTGAAATTCTTCCATCTAAAAAAATAAAGGCTGACAACAAGGTCCTACTTTACAGCACAAGGAATTATATTCAACACCCTGTAATGGCCAATCATGAAAAAGAATATAAATAAATATTCACTAATAAATAATAATAATAATAATAATAATAATAATAATAATAATAATAATAATAATAATAATAATAATAATAATAATAATAATAATAATAAAAATAAATCACAGTGCTGTACACCAGAAATTAACACAACATTGTAAATAGACTATACTTCAAAAAATAAAAAAGTAAAGGCTGAGAGGAGACATGATAAAAACTACAAAATCTTAGACAGGAGGTGTGAAAAGTGAGTTTTTTGTTCAGTACATATGTCCCCCGTCCTTGCCCCACCTTCATGGGAAAATAGTACCTTCCCATCCCATGGATGTTGGACTTGGCCACGTGGCTTGTTTCAGCCAAAGGAATGCAGGCAGAACTAACAGTCTATCAGCTCTGCACCCAGGCCTCTGGAAGCTTTGGACCTTCACTAGGAGAAGAACACGACCCAGGTAGCCACTAGCCCTCAGCCTGGACCACAGAATGAGCCCTGTGGAGCAGACCCACAGTCTGGAAGCAATCTCGGCTGACCTGCAGACCCACTGCCATAAACACATGCTTAGTGTCATGTGCCGCTGACCTGTGGGGTGCCTTTTTGTGTGGTATTATTCAGCAAAGGCTGACTACTACGGAAGGTACATCTGGTGAAGATCTTTTATAATTCACCAAATGCCAGGACCTGGCATCTAGACATTTGTTCCACCTGAAATGTCAAAAGAGAAAACATTTCAATCTGGTACCTCTTCTTTAAAGCCTCCATTCTCATTCTGGATGTTCCGTTCCCTCCACTGCCCCCGATTGTATAGTTTCAGTCATACACTGTGGGTAGACTATCCCCATCTCATTGTTGCCTCAAAATAAGCCATCCTTTGGGCCATTCCACCAGTTCTGCTTCCTAAAGATTAGTACTTAAGGCCAAAAATAAATAGCACTTTCTACAAGGTAAGGAGTGTTCTCAGTGCTTGAGCATATTTTAACTCATTTAATTTTCATAGTCACCCTATGTGGTAAGCACTATTTATTATTCTCTGTTTTATAGATGAAGAAACCAAGGCAACAGAAGTTAAGTAATGGCCCCAAATAACACAGAGTTAGTAAGTGGAGGAGTGAGGATTCAACTTGGGTAGTTGGACTGTGGACTCCAAGCTGTTCCCCATTGTCTTCTCCTTTTTAGTGATGGGTTAAATGAATAAACTAATCTATATTAACATTTAGTTTATTATTTCCTCAGATAACATAAGGCTATAATTTATTACTGTGTAGAGGGCCCTGAGGAACTGAATCTAATGATGGAATTTTGCCCTATGACAAGCTGTGAGGGAGATAATTTCAAGATGATTCTTTTTCTCATGCTTCTCAGATCACAAACACTCTAATTTCAAGGAAGGCCAAACAATTAGCAAACTCAAACCTTGAAAGAAGAAATTTTGGGAAAAAAGTGAGTGAATCCTGCCTTTTGACAGTGTGGACCTCACATGGGGAACATGCAAGTCGGATGACTGTCAAAGAACACCGAATGTCAGGTGCCAGTCAGGAGGGGGCTCTCCTACCCTCATGGTTTAGGAAACGCGGCTTCAATTCTCCTTCCCGGCGCTGGGCAGCTCCAGTGCCTTCCAGCACTTCAGACTCTACCTCCTCCTGCTTGTCTGGATCCTGGCAGCTTCGGTTCTATGGTCCCTGCAACATGTCTGGATACAAAACTCCACCTTCTCAGTGGTTCCTGCGAAAATACCAATGAGACTCGGCAGGTGATTGTTTTGTTTTTACTGAGAACATGTTAAGACAGAGGGGATCATCACATCACAGATGATGCAGCCTCCACCATCTCATGAGACCTCAACTAGTGCCTCAGGTCACACCCCTTCCCAAAACCACTACACTTTCTGAACACGGAGCTTTGGTAGGCAGTCCCCCAGCTCCAGCTGCCCCTCTCAAGAGGAGTGGGCCCATCAAGCCATCTGTTTCTCTAGCTTTCAGCCACCCTTTCCCCTAGAATTTTGATAAATCCAAATTTCTCTATATTGTTACAGTAAGAAATACTAAGGAAAATGATGAGCTAAGATACCATTCCTTCACAAGAAAATCTACTTGAAATGAATAAAAGTTCAGCAAAATTGGTGGAGGCAGAATCAATATACAAACATTCAAGTGCATGCTGATATACCAGCAAGCAACAATTATATAACTTAAATTGATTATTATTCCAATACATAATAATAAATAATAAATGAATCAATACATATTTACAAAGATGCCATTTAGCCTATTCACCAAAACTATAGGCTACTTAGTGATAAGTCTAACAGATGGTATCTAATAGAACTGTTCCTCTGAGGGAGAGTGGATTAAATAAACTGTGGGTTATCCAAGAGTAGAATTCTATAGAGCAATTAAAATGAATGATCTAAGATCCACCTCTGTATCTACATGGCCCAACCCTGAAAATATAATATTGAGTGAAAAAGGCAATTTGTAAAATATGCACATGGTATAAAATTCATGTAAAAATTTAAAACATACAATATAATTGACTATATGAATATACATCTGAATGAGAATGAAATTCACCTATTTTTAAGATGAAGGCTATCTCTAAGAAAGAAAGGACTGGAAAGGGATGGGAGTAGACTGGGCTTTCTTTAAAAAAATTCTTGGAGGATTGTATGCTTTAAATGTATACAAATGTTATATGTCAAATATATTCAATAAAAAAGGTCTAAGAGGGAAAGACATTCTATGGTGATATTATATTACTTTTATACAGTGTGCATATTGCTAATACATATTAATATAATAGATACTACTTTTTTGTATTTATATGTTAGAAATGTTTTATAATTAGAAATGACAATGGAAATTTTATATGGGTTCAAGAAGGATTTCAATGAGATAACACTGAAAAACCTTTCATTTTCTTTAATAACTTTTTTATTGCTCTAATCTAATGTATATTTCTAAATGTCCAAGATGAAAAAAGAAAGTTTAGCCCTTAGCAGGAAGTTAGAGAGACTAACCAAATATAAAATAAGAGATCAAACTGCTTGACTGAAATTTCACCATTGCAGAAAGGTCAGATTAGATGTGCAATAATCTGCCCTTATTTTGAGAGGTTTTTTAGGTAATCCCAAGGTAGAGCAAGTCACTTAGCATAGCTGCGCCTTAGTTTTCAGATCTAGTGGCAGAACTAAGTGCCTTCCAGGTCTATCATTTTATGAGATCTTAGAACTCTAAGCTTTTTCTGAGAGTGCAGAACTCAGATCGGCTCGCCTGGAGTGACTTGCTCCTGGCAAAAGTTAAAAGCAGTCTCTTTGCAGCTGGAGAGAATTAAGCAGGGAAGGCTCAGAATACAGAGGACAATACGGAGAGGAAATCAACACCTAGACCTGGCAGATCAATGAAGAACCAGCTGGAGCAGTGAGGGGAGGGATGTTGAGGATGGCAGTCCTGCAGGTCAGTGGATGCTTGTCCTGCCTGCTTTGACAACAGCAATGTTTAGGGAACTAGCATATTTGCTTTGTGCTTACGTGTGAGGCTGTTTTGAATTCTACTTTAACGTGCATATGCATCTCATTAACTGTAGTGAAAACTGGATGGTAATTTAAATTTATGTTATCAATTCAATAGTTGCAGTTTTGTTTGAAATAATTATTATAATGGTATTATGGTTATATTTTTAAAGAACGAGCGTCCTTGATTTAAAGATATGTTGAAATGCTTATGCGTAAAATAATACTGCCTTGGATTTGCTTTAAAAGAATTCAGGGATGGAGGAAGAGGGTGGAAGTCAAACTAAAATAAGACTGGCCATGTCCTGGTAACTACTGAAGCTGAGTGATGGTTTCATTATACTGTCTCCATACTGTGATGTATGCTTGACATTTTCCATACTCTAAAAGGTAAAAATACTACTAGTAAAATAAAACACTTCACAAGCTGGCTTCTTTCCTCAGTTATCTCGGTTACTCGCAGAAATTCTACCCGCTCTGACTTTAGGCCCTACCACGTGCCTAGGGCATTTTCCCCATCCGTCCCCACAACATCTGCTATGCATTGATTTGCTTGCCATGCAATGATAAATTTTCAAATCAGTGTTGACATTGATTTCATAATGATCAAATTCTAAGAATTTCCCAAGGAAGACTGAATTTTCAGCTTTTCTAGGAATGAAAACTGTCATAGTCTCCCACACTTGATACTGAACTTAGACTTAAGTACTTAGAATATGTCAGTTATTGTCTGAGTTCACTATTGTTTATTTAAAGAAAAATGATTTCATTAGAAATACTTATTACTATCTCCATCTTAGAGATGAGAAAGCTTGACCTTGCCAAGGTGATATTGCTAACATGTTTGGAGCCAGGATTTCAGTCTGCAGAAGGATGAATCCAAAGCCTGTGTTCTTTCTATCGCATAACTTTGTCCAGCAGTATTGATACTCACCCGAAAGCTTGTTAGAGATGTAGATTCTCAGGCCCCATCCCAGTTCCACTAAACCAGAATCTGCACTTAGACAAGGTTCCCAAGGAATTCATGTGCACATTTAAACACCGAGAAACCTTGCTCTCCAGAACACCATATACATTTATTTCAAATAAAAATAACAGTAAATATTTCTGCTAACGTTTAGAGTGCTCACTACACATCAGGTTTTATTTGTTTACCTCTCATAACTCTATGAGAGGTGAGGAAACTGAGGCTTCAGAGTTTAAACAACTGCAAGGTTGCACAGTTAGTAAGTGGGAGAATCTAGATTTTAATTCAATTTGGTCAAATACTGGAGCTTGGACTGGAACCTATGACCCATGTACCTTACTCCAAATGCTGAATCCAAACATTTTATTTCATCTAAATGATGCAAATTAGCTGTCTATATCACTTGGTTTACCATTAATATTATTTAACCTAATAATTAGATTTGATGATGTGAACAGAGTCTAAAATGTCAGACACAATATTGCTGCCATTTAGAACAAAATTTTAAACCATGAGATCGTGTGGCCAATATACTTCTTAGACTAGAGCCACTGTATTCAAATATATATACCTATCAGCTTATACGCAGTAGGTTATCTGGCTATTCCGCCTTTACCAATGAACTGAAACATAAGATGACTTTGACTCTTCAAAACAATCCGGAGATTTACTGAGGAAGGATCAGAAAGGACACTGCGCTTCCGGATTTCACTTTCACAGTACTAGGAAACTGGATCTTGCTGTTTCCTAATAGTACCAAGTTGAAGATCATTAGAATCTCCTTAAATACCTTCAAATAAGCAGCACTTTAATCTTATGCAGTGTAAAATAACTCATTCATTTTGCTTGTAAGACACTTCCCACTGGGCAACTCTTGCAACCTCTTTCCCATGTGGGGAAAAAAGAAACACACATACTGTTTTTGTTGGTGCAGAATATAGTAGATTAGACTTCTAGGCTTACTTTTAGTAAAAGCAATAAGAAACCATAATTAGCTCTAAAGTAGACTAAATTGTTATGAATATGAAATCACCTGCAGTTCCAAAAGACAGCACATTTCTAAACCTACCATGGAATTTCATACTTTTTTCCATTTTGCCTGATTGTAGGGCCTCCCAAGCAGAAAAACTTAATGACCTTAACGAACTAGTGTTGGCAGATCTCAATCTGTAATGTTCGTTATTAGATATCTTCTCCTTTAGGAAGCAAAGAGGGTGACAGAGTATAATTCTGGAAATCTAAGAAGTAAGTGGCACTGAAATCACTACTTTTTAAAAAAGGATAATGGACTTGAACTTCAGAATACCTGTTACAAGGAAATGAGATCCTCCAAAAATACACGCAGTAAGTATCCAGCTAACGATACATTAATCCATGAACCTTTTTTTCCCTTCCTTTTAGTGGTAGAGAACAGATGAAAACAACAATGACAACTAAGCATTCTAAAAATGCTATTTATTCTATATTAAAAACGTATAAGCAGCAGGGGAGGGTATAGCTCAGTGGTGGAGTGCATGCCTAGCATGCAAGAGGTCCTGGGTTCAATTCCCAGTACTTCTATTATATAAATAAATAAATCTAATTACCTCCACCCTAAAAAATAAATAAATAAAAATTAAAAATCTTTAAGTAGATAATTAAAACACTTAGATGAAGAATAAACATTCTTCTGGCCCCATTTGTTTTCCCTGTGCGTGTCACCAAGTGTCTACTCCAGGTGAATGGGTATTGATTGACAGGTTATTAACCTTTCATTCATTACTCATTTTCCAGGAGTGGACATGGGGACGGACTCGGCCTGAAATGAAAAGACAATTCTAATTACTGCCTTATTGTGGAATTTTTAAAATATCCAGGGGGTACTATTTTTCAGGGATACATTTCTAAGCAAATGAAGCATTTTTTTTCTCTGTAAAATTTAATCCTAAGGAATGCGTGTACACAAACACACACATATGCATACAGTTTTTAAACAGGAGGGGCGTGGATTTCACTTTAGATCTAGAAATTGAGGAGATTCTTTTTCTGATGTTTTCTATGAAGAAAAAAAGGAAAAAAAAGGCCACCAAGAAAGTCTATTTCTACCTTCTCTTGTCAGGTATTTCCATATCTTTTTCTTTGTCTAAGATGTAAGTTCTGTGAGAGCTCACCTGATAAAAATGCTAGGTGAGTAGGAGAGAAGGTAGATGTGTAATTAGAGGGACTGGTGACTGAAAAGTGAATTAAATACCCATCATTGCATTCATTCTAAGGAGGTACTTAGGATGAGATAAACAAGACTCACAGGAAAACAAAAAAACCAACATTGGGCACCTGTTTTCCCTCTAATTGGATCCCTGGATCTCCTGCCGGGAGAGGTTGTAAGCAAGGACTCTGCCAATTCTAACATTACTGTTTTGTCTCAAATGTCAGGTTTGTTACAAAAAAAAATTCATATATTGTGGAGGGGAGGGGACTCTTTAACCACTGAAGTTCCTTCCGACACTGTTTTATTATTTGAGTTGTTCATAGAGTCAAACTTTAAGGAGCCACTCGTCGCCTTGCTTATTTCCTTTTTCTTTTGGCTTTGGCTTTTCAGCTGGCATCTGTATCATCTGTGATTGCCAGCATTTGGCGCAGTGGATGAAGCAAGTCTTATTTGAAAACCTGCCAGAGGCAGCCTGTGGGAGCTGGTACAACAGGAAGCAGAGTTGGGGGGGGGGAGCGCTGTTTTGTCCCAGTTCTCAAACACAGAGGGAGGCATCCCCTGAAGAAAGAGGAAGTGGCCTGTCTCCCCCACCTCAGCCCTACGGAAGGTTCCCCTCCCGAACTAGTTTTCTGCGGAGCTCTTGTGTCTGTCAAATGATTGCTCTTCTTCAGGTGGAGAAGTACTTAACTAAGGCCTTCAGGAAGCTGATGAGTAAGCAGGGCTGATGGTCCAGAGGGAGAGAAAAGACACAGCTCCCTGGGCTAAAGTGGAAGGGAGACAGAAAGCAGGAGAGAGGAGCTGTCTCTCTTCCAACTAGAGTTCCAGTTCCCACTTCCAGGCCCCCAGGCTCAGCTGCATCAGAAACTTAACTAAAAAGGACATCTGGGGGAACACCCCGGGGTATCCCAGCAGGATCTGAGACTTCCCCATGTAACACAAGGGCCCCTAAGGAGGCCCAGAGCCTCCAAAGAGAGGTAAATCAGCATTCAGACAACCTGGTAAAGTAGCAACAGAATGTGTAATACATTTCAGAAGGATTTATATCAGGAAGAGTTTAAAATATCGTACAAGAGAGCCCCTGCTTTCAGGTGTTGGAGTGAAAAAATTTTTGTAACCCCTTCACCTCTTAAGACACACATACACCACCATCCTCATCATCATCCTTAAATTGTAGAAACCTGGTGACAAGGTGTAACTCTGTTCATTTACTCATACCATCAACAAATCTTCACTGAATGTCTGCTATGTCCTAGGCACAAAGTGCTTGGGGTACATGAGTGAAGCCCTCACAGAGCTTAAGTTCTTTTTTTTTAAATTTTATTTTATTTTAAATTCTAATAAGTAAATTCTACACAGTCAGCCCTCCATATCTGTGGGTTCCACATTTGCAGATTCAACAAACCTCAGGTTAAAAATATTCGGGAAAAATGTTCCAGAAAGTTCTAAAAGGCAAAACTTCAATTTGCCATGCACAGGCAGCTATTTACATATCATTTACATTGTAGTTACAATTATTTACATAGTATTTACAACTATTTACATATCATTTACATTGTACTAGGTATTATAAGAAATCTAGAAATGATTTAAAGTATAAGGTAGGTTAAGTGCAAAAATTTTATTTAAGGGAATTGAACATCCATGGATTTTGGTATCTGTGGACAGGTCCTGGAACCAATCCCCCACAGATACTAAGGGATGACTGTACTATGTTAGGAGACAATTAGTATGTTTTATACTATGTTAGAAGGTAGTGTTATGGAAAATAATGGCAAGCAAGGTAAGAAGAATCTGGAATTTCAGGGGTGAAGATTGAAGTTGCAGCGTCACATGGGGTGGTCAGGGTGCACCTTATTGAGAGGCTGAGAAGTGAGCAAAGACATTGGGGGCGGAGAGGGAGTGGCTATCCGGGGAAAGATACTGGTTTGGACAGCTCCTTACCTCCTTCAAGGCAGAGGGAACAGCTAAAGCAAAGGGGTACACAATATGTTTTAGGAAAAGCAGTGGGGCCAGTGTGGCTGGATGGGAGAAATGGAGGGACAGAGTAGAACAGAAAAGTCCAGAGAGGCAATGGGGGGCCAGATTCTTTGCGGCCTTGTGGGTCATTGTAAGGACTTTGGTGTTTACTCTGATTGAAATGAGGAGCCACTGTAGGGTTTTGAATACAGGAGTGACATGGTCTGGCTTATTTTTTAAAGGATCCCTCTAGCTGCCATGATGAAAAGCCTTTTACAGTGGTTCAGGCAAGAGATGACAGCTCAGACCAAGGTGGTTAACAGTTGGTGAGTGATACGAAGTTGGGTCATGGGCATATTTTGAAGGTAGAGATGCCAGGATTCCTCACAGATGCAAGGTGGGGTGTGAGAGGAATGGAGAAGTCAAGAATTGCTTGGGCAACAAGGAGCTGCTACCTAGTGGGGAAGGCCATGGGTGGAGAAGCGTTTTGGGGGAGAGATCAGAAGCTCAGTTTGGGGTATGCTGAGTTCTAGATATGCTATTAGACATCCAAGTGGAGATGCAAAATAAGCAGCTGGATGTATTAATATGGAGTTCCATATGGAGCTCTGGCTGGAGAGATAAATCTGGGAGTTTTAATCATACAGATGGAATTGAAAGTGATGAGACTGGATGAGATCATCAAGGGAGTGAGCATAGTTAAAGAACAGGAACAGAGACTGAGCCCTGGAGTCCTCTAACATTAAGTGGTCAGGAAAATAAGGAAATGGTGGAGGAGACTGAAAAGGAGCAGCAAGTGAGGCAGAGAAAGAACCCAAGAGAACATGGTGACCAGGAAACCATGTAAATAAGAATAACCAGAAGGAGTGACCAACTGTACCATGTGCTGCTCAAAGGTTAAGAAAAACAAGGAAGGAGAATTTACCATTGGATTTAGCAGCAAGGAGATAACTGACAACACGGATAAGAGCAGTTTCTTGTGGAGCCACGGGGTAAAAGTCTGATTGAAGTGGGTTTGAAGGGCAAAGGGGAAGGGGAATTGAAGACAGTAAAGACAACTTTTAAAGAGTTTTTTAAAGAGTTTTGCCATTAAAGAGAGGAAAGGAGAGGGAGGGTATAGCTCAGTGGTACAGCGAGTGCCTAGCACACATGAGGTCCTGGGTTCAGTCGTCAGTACTGCCATTAAAAGAAAGAAACAAAGAAACAAACAAACCTGATTAGCTCCACCCCCAAAATTTTTTTAAAAGAAATACAAAAAAAAATTTTTAAAAGAGAGAGGAAAGAAACATAGTAGTAGCTGGTGAAGGAGCAGGAATGAGGAAATGATCCAGTGGAGATCAATAAATGATTAGAGAAAAAAGGGGGTAGAATTGTGGCAGCGATGTCCTTGAGTTGAGAAAGGAGATGGAAACTAGTGTATGTGGAGAGACTGCTTTAGCCTAAGAGTATAGATTCTTCTTCTATGATAATGAACAGGATAATTAGTATGACAGTGCAGATATTGGAAGAGGGTATACGTGCTACTGGAAATTTGTGGAAGTTCTAAAGGCCTTCAAGTAGGGGGAAAAAAAAAGAACACATAACAAAGGATTAGGAATCGGAATGGCTTCAAATTTCTCAATGATAACACTAAAATCAAGCAGACAAAGGGTCAAGGTTTTTAAACCTGAGGGAAGATAATTTGCAACCTAAGAATTGTACACCCAGCCAAACTATCACTGAGTACAGACTATGTGCATTTTCAAACAGACAAAGTGAGCTGGGTATCTTGTTTGCCTCCCAGGTCCACTCTTCACCCTCCTCTATCCTTCTTTGTGCTCAGGAAGGTAAATGTGCATGGATTGCTTTGCTTGGGTTCCCTTGCTGTCTGCCTTCTGGTTGGTTTTGGCCAATGAGAGACAGTGATAGGATACTACGGGGCAGAAAGAGAGGTCACTGCTGGGTTCCTTTACTGCAAGTCACAGAGCTTGCTGGGATCGCCTTCTCCTGTAGCTGCAGCTCTCTCTGGATTCTGGGGAACGCTCCTTCCTCTTTCCCCTTCAGGCCTAGATCTTCCTGCTGTTGCTAATCCCCATCTCTTAGTATCGTTCACACCTTTATAAATAGTTCCTTCATTAAACATTTATCTAGCACTCCTATAAGAATGCCTTCTTTTTTTCCTCTTGGCTGGGCCTTGACTGGACACACAGGTCTCCAAAAATATATCCATACACTTTTCCTCAAACTATTGGAGGAAGTTCTCCACTAAAATAAGAAGAAAGAAGAAGATACAGGAATGAGGCAAAGGGAATCTCCAGAACAATGGTAAAAGGAGATTCCAGGTCATGACAGCTGTGTGTTAGGTACAGAGAACAATCACTTCAAATTAGAGCAGACTAAAAAGTTCTTAAAGATGTCTTCAAGAAGATGAAGTTGTTAGAAGATCTAATGGGGAGTTTTACATAACCAGTTGAGACTGAATTAGAGATAAGGACACAGAAATCTAAGCAAATAAAAGCCAAGGCAGTTGTTAATTTTAGATGGAACAAAAAGTTGGGCAAGTAAGAAAATTAATCATAGTATAGGAAATAGCTCAATTGTAAATAGCATTTATGTAACAAAATTTCCAAGGGACTGCTTAATTCTTTCCTTTTATAGACTTCCTTTTAATACATAGGTTTTCTATTTTTGTCATGTAGAGAGTTCCATAGAAGGTATTCACAGTAACAGGATCTAAGTTGCCAGGACATTTATTCTAACATAATTTGACATAAGCTGTTAGACAAAGTGGAAAGTAAAAACATCTCAATTTATCACCTCTGACCTGTTTTACTTGGCTGATCCCCTGTAAAGTATGAGGCTTGCAAGTCACAAAACGTGGAGTGCCTGGCATGTAGTAGACCTCTCTTTTAGTCATCTTAATGGAACAATGCTGGACAGGGATATTATAAAACCATAAGGAATACAACTTTGAATGCTGTATGAGGGAGTAGCTGAACATCTGAAAATCATGGGGCATTAGAAACCTGACACTATTATTAAGTGAATACTTCCAGTCTAAGTAAATACGGAACTGACAACTGTATATAAACAAAATTGAGGAAAAGTGCTCTGAGTGAAAAAGATGGCTTAAGAGGTTAAAGAATTTGTCTGAACTTACATAACCAGTAAATTAATAGCGCTGGATCTGAACTCAGATTTGCCAGCCTCCAAAGCCTTCTAGGCTTCTAACTGCAACGTCAATGTATAGCAAATTCAGTCTTTAGCTGTGGATTTTCTCACTGGTCTAACAGCATTGATGAGGTCATATATTAACAAGTGATTTTCAAATACTAAATAAGGGCTGTAGTATCCAAGGGGCAGCCTATTTTAAGCAACTGCTCTTCCAAGGTGTACTTAAGATGGAGCCTTAAAACCATCAACTTTTTCTGGTTAGGAGGCTCAGACATTGAAATATGTTTAACCAGTAACGTTCTGACAGAAAGGGAGTTGTTTCAGGTTATCTCTTTTCCATCTGTGCATTCCCAGTGCCAACTGTGCCTGCCACAGTGCGCGCTGAATAGACGTCTGCTGACTGGATGGACAGATGACTCACCTAGTGGGTCTCTTCAAGTCTCACGCAGAGTACCTCAAACAAAATATTAAAGCAAGCCCCGTCAACGCTCTTCTCGTCACGCAGCTGCTCAGGGGGCTGGGGGAACCTGCTTCTGAGGTGGGGCCAAGATCTGAGGAACAAGTCGCCACTTGAGAATGAACAGAAGCCCAGAAATCTGGGGCCAGAGTACCACTCCAGCCCGGGCTGCATAAAAGCCTCTTTGGTAGCGGGGCGGCCCATTTCCTTCCTGGCGGCGCCGGAGAAGCGTCGGTGTAAGCGAGGGACCAGCGCTCAGCCTGGATGGTGGGCGGGACAGCAATGACAGTGCATGAACTCCCCACCCACTGCGGGGTTTGTGGACGCGACTGAAAAGTGGGAGGCAGCACTGTTCACCTGACACACCCCGACACGCCCGGCTGCAGCCCAGGGCTGCGGGCGGCGCTTCAACCCGCTGAGTTCTGGATACCCAGCCTGCAACATGGCGGCCTGCCCGGCCATCTGCGCACGCGCACCTCCTCCGCACCCGCCAACCTGCAGCGCACGCGCAGTCCGCCTTCGCTCGCTCCCTCAGTCCCATCCCCACCCCCGCAGGCCCCGCCCCGCTCCCGTGCGCCGAACGCTCCATATCCGGGTTCCCGCCGCCGCTGCCGCCGCCTCGCTCATTCAGCTTTGCCGGCAGCGGTGTGATTCCCGACCAAGATGGCGGCTGTGGGGCGAGTCGGCTCCTTCGGTTCCTCAACGCCGGGATTAGCCTCGACTTACACGGGCGGCCCCCTGGCCAACGAGCTAACGTCGGGCAACGGCGGCGCCGCAGCAGGCGACGACGAGGACGGGCAGAACCTTTGGTAAGGACCGCGCCCCTCCCGGGGTCCCCGCTGGCACCCCTGGCCCCGCGGACGCCCCCTGATCGCGTGCCCGCCGGAGCTCGGCGCCCGGCCCAGGCCGCAGCGTTCTCGGCCGCCCCCGCCCGGGTGCGCCGATGCCGGGGCCATCCGTTCCTCCCGCGCTGCGGCCCCGGCCTCAGCTGCGCCTTGCTCCCCGCCAGGTCCTGCATCCTCAGCGAGGTCTCCACCCGTTCGCGCTCCAAACTCCCCGCGGGGAAGAACGTGCTGCTGCTGGGTAAGTGGCCCCCGCCTCGCTCCGCCCTGCGCGGCCCCTACCCCAGCCTGGGTCCCGGCCTGCCCGCCCGCGTTCTGGCTCGCTTTGTGAGGAAAGCCGGGCCTGGCCCCGCCCCGCCGCCTGACCTGTAGCTGACAGCTAGGGGAAGAAGGAGAACCGGGACCCCTGCCCCGGGACCTGCAGGGACCCGCCCTCCCCAGAGCTCTCTTCCTCCCTTGGGTGTGCGGGGGTGGCCCTGACAGCCTCCCCTGGGAAGGACGGAGAGCGATAGCCCATCTGAGAGATTCTAGTGGTTTGGGGTTTACCTAGAAAATAAGGACGGTCTTTCTTTCATGACAAAAATTGGTAGCAGGAGGCTCTACTCGGGACCTCCGGTGCAAATGGCATGACATTAATATTTAATAGCGGGCTCTTTGTGTAATTGACAGAGAAGCTAGAAATGAGACCTGGTAGTCGTGATAAATGTTCTTATTTGTTTCAGCTTTTACGGGTACAATGGGCTTGTGTTGCAGCTGCCTTTTTTAACTGCCACTTATAATTATGAAATTTGTAAAAGGCAGTAGAACACCTTTCTAGTTTAGTCCCATCAGCCAAATGGATGTTAACAGGGAGAAATAGTTTAATGTCTCATCTCCTGATTGTTCTGTATCTCTACTCTCTGGAAGTTATGTATTTTGTTTCTTTGCTGATTCTAGGGGTGGTCGTAGAGGACAGTGAGGGAGAACAATTCACAGGTTCACGTTTTTGCAGGCTTAGCTCCAAAGTCATTTAGAGGAGAGATTTCCTTCATAGACTGTAGATGTGAAATTTTGAAGTTTGGCTTATAAGATGATGGTTACATTTTAAAACTTCGATATTGATGTCTCAAGAGGTTTTTTTTTTGTACATTTTAAAACAGGAAAGGAAACAAAGAAGTCAAAGGCTACTTGACAGGGTCTGCTTTTAATGGGAATGTTTAGATAGAACCAGATTACTAATTATTTTTCATGGACTGCTGCCAACCTACAGTATATGATTCTTGACGTTATTTGAAGTTACACGGAGCTTGTTGAAAAATTAGTTTTACCTGTTTTTAATGTGATTGAAAGTACCTATTTGCAGATTAACCTGGGTTTAGTCATGACCCTATCACATACTAGTCCTGTGATCCTAATTAAGTTTCTTGACATCTATGAGCCTCAGTTTCTTCATCCTTAAAACGGATTTTACAGAAATAATAATGCCTACTTCCTAGGGTTATGGGGAGAACTGAGTAAGATCATGTTTGTGAAGTGATAACAGCACCATGACATTTTTTGATGGGTTTCTCTTAACTGGATTAGAAAATATTTTATCAGAACTCTAATTATTGACTTAGTGCCTACATAAGGGATATTTATAGGACAGAGAGAGATTAGGATCCAAAGCAAAAAAAGAAAAAAAATCCAGAATATGTCTTAAATTTACTAATTTAAACAAATTACTAATAAATACTAAACGAAAATGTGACCTCACTGAAGTGGGTTTTTTTTTTTTTTTTTTTTTTTGGAAGTATAGTCAGTTTACAATGTTGTGTGAGTTTCTGGTGTACAGCATAATAGTTCAGTCATACATACATACATTCGTTTTCATATTCTTTTACATTATAGGTTACTACAAGATATTGAATGTAGTTCCCTGTGCTGTACAGTATAAACTGAAGTGGACTATATTTTAATTACTCTAAGTTAAATAAGACTTCTTTTCAAATACTGCCATTTTGTAAAGAATAAGATTCCTGAATTTTGTTTTCATTTTATGAGTTCCAATTATTCCTATGCATTAGTTGAGTATCTACATGGTTCTGTTTGTAGTGAAACAAAAGTGACAGTTTTGCTCATTTCTTGACATTCCTAATTTGCACTGAAGGTTGCACAGTGCTTTTTTTAAACCCTTTTTTTTAACCTGCCTTTGCCACTGGCATGTGGCTGAATGTACTTAGAGGCCCTAGACTTCCATCCCTCCATACTTAGAATAGATTAAATTTCCTTTTTTACAAACTTAATAGTTCGTAAAACTCCATCTAATATCAAATTACACAAGCTTGAAATTAAAAATTTGTATACAGTTGGGATTTTCATCAAAGTGCTTTTCAGCTTTGGAAGAAGCTAATAACAGATTTTTATACTGATTACATAAATAGGATTAATCTTCTAGAATACCTCTCAAGATTTCTAAGAGACATTTTACCATCACATGTTATGGCCTCATTCAGTTTATGCTGGTGGAGGGAAGAAATACGTAAGTAGGGACTGTGGTTTTCTTCGTTATGAGTTTGAAGTTGCTCAGCAGGAGGATGCTTGGCCCTAAAGTCTTTCATGAATTAGGGTGATCTCTGGAGTCCCATATTTAATAAAACAAATCTGAGACTATAAAAAGGTTTTACATTTCCAGAAACAATGTAGACTTAGGAACCAAGGCCTATGTACCCTAAATACAAGTTGCGGTTTAACCAAACCTTGCTACTTGGCTTCTCTTCCCACTCCTTGTGGATGAAAAGAGTGAGAACTAGCAATGTATGCATGTGTGTGAGCCATTCTCCTAGCATTTTCATACAAATCTTAGTTTACTTCCTCTGCCCCTCTTCTCTCCTACCCCCTACCCCCAAATCTGGGAGGTGGATGTTCACACTGATTTATAGATGAGGTACTAAATTTTAGAGACCTCTTAAGTGAGTTTTCTGAGGTCACACAGCTGTAAGGACCCTGTATTCTGTGACTCTGGTGTGGCTTTCCAACTTGATAGAAGTTCCTTCAAGGGAGAAAGTGCCAGTTACTCTTCCTACTGCGTAACTTTTAAAAGGCTATCTTTGAGTGAAAGTACTAGTAATTATTTTAAAGTGAAATCCAAATATTCATTGGATTCTGGGATGTAGCTTAATGAGGGACACCTCTGTTGCCGTGGCACTTGTGTTTAAGCAGTTGGTTACTCTACCTAGACCTGACCCCTAGTGAAACCCAGAAACACTATTGCATTAGCATTTAACCATTCTCTTTTTTGAAAAGAAACCATTCTCTCTCTCTTCCTTGTGAGAAGGAACTTGTTTGTTTTTAATATTAAAGGCAAAGCTTCTTGAGCATGTATTTTAAGTAGGACTTAACTTATAAATGGTCCTTTTGAGAGGTTTTTCATCTTTACCCTTTATATTAATCAATTCTTACTACAGTGATTGTAATTATACATATTTTATTTTTTAATTGAAGTACAGTCAGTTTAGAATGCTGTGTTGGTTTCTGGTGTGCAGCATAATGTTTCAGTCATATATATACATACATATATTCCTTTTCATAGTCTTTTTCATTATAGGTTACCACAAGATACTGAATACAGTTACCTATGCCATACAGTAGAAACTTGCTGTTTATCTGTTTTGTATATGGTAGTTAGTATCTGCAAATCTTGAACTCCCAATTTATCCCTCCATTCCTCTTTTCCCCCCTGGTAACTGCAGTTTGGCTTAAATTAATAAAGTATTTCATTGTATATGTGAGCTGTTTGATTTCACCCAGGGAAGAAATCTAGTCTGTATTTTTCCCTGAAGGCAAAGTGTGCAGCCAAAAAAGTCCCACAAAATGCTGATCATCACCAGAAACAAAACTAGCTTTTATTATGTTTGAATTATTGCAAGTAGAAAATCTCAAGAAATACACTGTGGAACCAGATACCTGTTCAGAGAAGTAACTTACTATTATTACAAGGGTAACAATAGTTGCTCAGTAAATAAATGTTGAATCGGTGATGACCACCCTTTACTTAAAAGATTCATGGTTATTTCAGCTAGAGATACAGTCTGAACATAGGTTTAAGAATTGTCAAGAGTAGTTCATATATTTCCCCCAGTGCTGCTGTCAAAAACAGAAAACAGAGCTGGAAAAACTACAGATGTAGGCTGATTAGAGTGGTCATTCAGCTGATATGAAGGCCATGTAGGAGAATGTTAGCAAAAGCACTTTGAAAAGTGCAAAACTGACGGGAGCCTTGAGTTAGAAAAAAAAACAAGACTCAGGTTCATAAGGAACTCTGTTACTATTAAGTGAGTGACCAAGGACTAACCTTTTGGGGACTTACTTTTGTAAAGTCAAGGCAATGGCTGTTAGAAGGACCTCACAGATTGCCTCTTTATTTATTTGTTCGTCAGACATTTATTAGAGTATACTGGGCATAAAATGCTTTGCTGGGTCATCTGGAGAAAACAGGGCTTGCCAGGAGTTGGTCCCTGCCCTCCATCCTGTGGGGAAAGACTCAAAGTATATAAAAATCAAATAAGTCAGTATGAAATAATTGCTAAATAGATTACATAAGATTTTGTGGAAAATGTGATATCTGAGTAAAATTTTGCCAAGTAGGATGGGGAGGAGTATCCTGCAGGCTGCAGGACTGAGAGTGTGTTGCTGTAGCTAAAAACCTGGTGAAAAGGACCAGGACGTGGCGGAGCCTATCTAGAGGCCCTAGGTGTGGGATGGTGGGCACATTACAGCCTCCTAACCTGTCTTATATACATACAGCGCCCTGATCCTTTCGTACTTCTGGGGTTAAAAGAACTAAGAGAAATGTGTTAAACACCGTCCTCTTAAAATTGGTATTCACTATCTTAAACTAAGAAAATAATACATGTTTCTTGCCAGAGAGAGAGAAAAAAAGTTTTATGAGGATAAGAAAATGAAAATAACACGTGATCTCACCACCTAGAGGTAATTGATGTTATTTTTTTCTAGGTGTGTAAGTGTTTTGTTTAAAGAATATAGGCTCATACCTTATATTTTCAAGTGAGATTTTTTTTTTTATGTATCAGAGAGGGTTTTTTTTGCATGACAGTAGCTAAAGATTTCTTCCTTTTTTAGTGACTAAATAATATGTATGGTTCTGTCATAGTTATAATTGATGGGTAAATAGGTAATTATTGTTACACCTCGTTTTCTACTTGCCAAGTATTATCTTTGGGATAAAATCTTATAAGTTGAATTGCTGGGTGAAAAGTGTATATATGTAAGTCTTTTTAGGTATTACTAAACAGTACTCTTGGGAAGCTGTACCATTCTGCATTCCTGTCATCAGTATGTGAAAGTTCTTGTTTATTTAGCACCATTGCCAACACCAAGGATTATTCATTTTAATCTTTGCCTTTCTGGTAGGTAGGTTAAAAATTGGCGTGTTAATTTAAAGGCATTTTAACTGTAGAATATATACTATGTTTGTTAATTAAGAACTGTTGTGTTAGTGTGACTTTAAACTTCTGGAGCATAGGAACTGTTAATAACCATTGGGATCAGCATTTGCTGGCCTTGGTTTATTGAATTAAACTCAGTGGTTTTCAGTTCATGTCTAGTCAGTCTGGAAGAGTGAGAGAAGTGATAAAAGATAAGTTCTGTTTTTTAGTGTAATGTGGATTGCTGAGTGATGATATTCAAAGATGGGACTTTGGCCAGCTGATGGGGTGGGGGTATCCTGTATTATGCCTGTGACTTGAGTGTTCTGCTGGGTGCTTTATTGTGATATGAGCATGTTCACTGTTTTGCAGAAGGGGACTTTGAACCCCGGGTTACAAGGCTGAGCTAGGATTCAGGATTGGGCTTGTCTGACTTTCCACTGTATGCTCACTCCTCGACATATTGGAGGGTTGTAGTCTTGAACAGCCATGCATAAATGTTTACTTACAATAACCGGGGGCAGGTGCTGCAGCTGGTTAACAGTTTCTCTCTGCCCTTGCCGGCTGAGGCAAGGGAGAAGATGCTCTTCGTGAGATGGGGAGCAGACCAAAGCCCCCCATCCTACCTGGGTCATCTGGATCACTTTTGGAAGGCTATCCGAAGGTCCAAGCCCAAAAGTAGTTCCAGTGACAACCCCTCGTGGCTCTTGTCATCAGAGCTTTCAGATGAAATAGGATGATTTATTTTATATCAAATTAAAAAATGTCAGTTTTACACTGTTGATATGTCACTTGGGTAAAGACGGAGTCTGGCAGGCTAGAATTCTCTCTAGTTTGATTATCGTGATGCTGTGGACCGTAAAGCTTCCAACAGAGGTTTGGAAATGTGAACCAGGGCTCTGCACAGAAAGCAGGCATCAGGTGCACAAACCTGTGCCCAGCAAGAAGAGTATAGTGCTTCCGCCTTCCACAAGGCAGGAGGGGACCTGGGAGGGAAGGGAGGCAGAGTGTATGACCTTTTGTCATCTCTGTCTGTCCTGAGCTGGGAGGAGAAGACTGGAGGCTGCTGCTCCAGGAACCACAACAGTGATAGTCCAGCATTGCTGAATTCAAATCCTGACCCTTCTTTAGCAAGTTACTTAATCCTTCAGATTATACTGTTTACCTTTTAGGATTATCGTGAGGATTATCTGAGATACTGTTTGTGAAGCACTTCCAGCAGTGGCATACACAGGAAGCATTCGGGATAGCTGTTACTAACACTGCGTGCACTTGCTCATTTCTAGTGTATCACTGATCAAGAAGTAGTGAATTATAATGGTCATAGAATTTAAATCCATCACCACAGAGATTGTCTGGTGTTACCCCCTCTATTTAGAAGATAGGGAGCAAATGGAAATACTGGATTTACCCAAGTTCACACGGCTAATGGTGACAGTGTTATAGTTAGAAATCACATCTTCTAGATCTTCATGCTTTTAAGTCATTGATTAAATTGTCATGATAAAGTTGATGCATATTACATCCTGTTGAATTAGAGATTTGTTGGGGAGAACAGACAGTATTGCGAGCACACTTTTTTTTTTTTTTTTTTTTTTACCGCTGTACTGTTTTGGTGACTTTATGTGAAGTTCCAGGAGATTTTCTTTTGTAATCAATTTGGTTTTCAAGTTTGAGCTGAGAAGTGAAAATTGATGGCTGTTACTACTTTATGGTAAAACTGAAGTTCTTTTAAGCACTTGGATCCTATACTTGGCTCAGAGACACTGACTTATTTGAAAAGGATTCAGACAGATAATTTGGAATACAGGCTTATGTGCTGTGGAGCGTTTCACTATAATTGGATCAACAAATCTTTCCTCCTTTTGGTCTATCCACTAGGGCAAGGTTTGGCCTGTAGAGTATTTTTGTATGGCCAGCAAGCTTAGAATGGGGTTTGTTACATTTTTAAATAGTTTATTTTTAAAACACCTTTTAAAGTATACCTTCTTTAAGAAAATCTAATAGAAAAATGCAAATTTAGATAAAATGTTTAGAGAATAATTTTAACATGGTCACTGAAGTATACTTTATAGAAGGATTTTCTTCTCAGTCTATTTAAACAGGAACTCTCTACTTGTATAAGTGTATGTTTGCAGATCATTAACTGTTTGGCTGGCACACTTAAAGCTGGTGTGTCTGTTTCACTACCAGCTAAAGGCCAAGGAATGGAAGATAAGGCTTTCTTAAAGTACACAGACGATAGGTGGATGAATTATTTTGGCATTGTTTGAAGCCACACAGGCCCCATTGCCCTACTTGCCACTTTAAAGGTTTATTAATTGTGATTTAAAGGTTTATTAAAATGAAGTATGTACGTGGTTTTTATTTTACTCAAACTGTTAGGCTCTGTGCTTTGTTTTCCAAAAATAACGTGGGATTTAGTGACTTTTGTATCTTCAAACAGTTTGTCTTGGCTGTGGTAAGGCGCTGAATACTGACAACTTGGTACAGTGATGAGAAAGTTTTCCTAAGTTCAGTGAATGAGGTGTGCATACTATGTATTGATCTGTTATTGATGAGAGGTAGCCATGTGAGTTTTATAGATATGAGTGATGAATTATTGTAATGGATTGTGGTAAAGGCCCAGGACAAGCAGTGACAGGTGAGGTATAGTTATGAAGATGGAGACTGGTCGTGATTAAGCGAGATGAACAGGGTAAAGGATCTATGTGTAGGGCAGGTGCATAGAGTCAGTGTGCATCTCTGTAGGAGGATTGGGCATGGACCTTGCACTGTGAAAGGAGCAGAGTTAATAGGCACTGGGGGTGCAGCGGACAGCAGAACACAAAGATGCCTGTTCCTCTGGAGCTTTGAGGGGTAGGAGTGACTAAGTTAAAAACAAAATTATGTTAGTAAGTCCAGTGGAGAAACATAAAACAAGAAGCAGTAGGAATGTTGGGAGGTTGTGGTTTTAAATGAGGTGGTTAGGGACAGCCTACCTGAAGAAGTGATATTTGAGGGAAGGTAGGAAGAAGCTTAGGCAACACATAGACTTCTGAAGAGAGTATGTTCCAGAGAGAGGGAACCGTGGATAAAGGCCTTGAGGTTGGAGCCTTATGTAAATAATTATGTGAGTTTGGGGGAAGATGGCAAGATGATGATACTGCTTTTGTGCATATTGAAATGTGAGTTATTTATGGGACATCCAAATAGTGATGACCAGTAAGTAGTTCAGGAGAGACTGTGGCTGGAAGGAAGTCAGTGGGTCACCAGATTATAGGTGGTTTTGAAGTCTTGTGTGGAGAGTCCCCAGGAATTACGTAGCGTGAGAAGGAACCCTGGGAAACAGATGTTGGGTAGGGATGGAAGAGCAGCCTGCAAGAGAGGCTCAGGACCAGCCACCTGAAGGTAAGTGGCGGGACAGGAGAGGGTGGTGGTACTGTCGCCATGGCAAGGGAGAGTCTTCTCTGACGTACGTGTCTTCCTGATCTCTCTGCCAGCTCCCATCCAAGTCAGCCTTTGAGTACAGCTCTTCCCACCTCTACCGCTAATGCATTAGTTCATGACTACCTCATTTCTTGCTAGGACTCCAGTAATAGTCTATTGTCTAGTCTCCTTACTCCCAGACTTACCCTTCGCAGTCACTCTTCCACACCTTCATGATAGCAATCTCTCTCAAATACCTCAACACTGCCAGTGACTCCCGGTTGTCTTCAGGGTCGAGTCTAACCATCTCAGCCTGGCTTGAGAAGCCCTTCATGATCTGGCATTCCCTGTTCTCACTCTCTGGCTCCTTTCCCCCTCAGAACCTAAATTTCATGCATTCACATGATTTGTCCTTTCTAGAGGACATGTTGCCTCCAGGCCTCTGTAAATGCTTTCCTTCCTTCCTGGAATGACAAGCTCTCTATGATTCATTAACACTACAAGATTGGTTAAAGTATTAACTTTCTCTGCAAAGCCTTTTTGACGTCCAGACAAAACTAGAATCTTCCCTTAGGACCAGCATCCTGGTTTGTTGCCTGCCTCTAGAATAGTCCTAATGACAGTATCTTGAAATTGTTTCCTCTTTGTTTTCCCTCTCCAATTTATGAGTTCCTAGGACAGCAACTTTGACCACTGGGTCTTTGTATTCCTAATGCTTGGCTTAGTGTAGTAAATGTCTAATGCAGTGGTTCTCCAAATGTGGTTCTTGGACCTGCAGCATCAGCAACACTGGCAAACTGTTAGAAATGCAGGTGCTTGGGCCCCATCGCAGACTTAGTGAATCAGAAAGAAGCCAGGAGGTGAGGCCCAGCAGTGTGTTTTAACCAGTCTCCCAGGTGAATCTGATGCATTTTTGAGACCCACTCGTCCAGTGAAATGAATGATGGACAATATTGACTCAGAGGAATACACTCTGGACTCATGATGTTGGGGAGAACCTTTCTGCTTGTAATCAAACCTTGGAAAAAGGAAACAGCCATGCTGTAGTCATGGCTGCAGAAACTTAAAATAGCATATGGAATTACGATTGACAGTATTTTTGATATCATGAATTTAGGCTCAAAATATGTTCTGAGCCTACTTACTTAAACCTTTAAAATTAGAATTAGATAAGCTAAAAGGAAGACACAGACTTGTTGCTTAAGGAATCACTCATAATATCACCATCAGAGATAACCAAATTATCTGATTATTTCTAACTGATATTATTATGGTTTTTATTCTTTTTGTTTATGCTTAAGATTATCCACAAGTATATATACCTTTTTATTCAGAAACCCTTATGTATAAAATACATATTTGAAACACTGAAAAGAAGGTGAAACAAACTTAGATTTTTTTAACCGCTTTAAAGGAATTTTCTCACTTTCTAACATCTAAAGTGGGAGTTAAAGAGATTAGATCAATTCTGGGTCATATTAAGTGAAGTTTTATCTGACTAATTACTGCCTGTTTTTATGGATCTGTATTACTTTGAAAAGTCTCATTGAACATTTTATTGTTGATTTAAGCTTCTGTGATAAATCTAGGCACTAAGTTTTTGCTTGTAATACATAACTATGTTTCTGTGGGGTAATTAATTTTTAATTGCTGTTATTTTAACTTGGAAGATTCCTTTTAGGAAAGTAGCCTGTCATAAGAGAAATCTTGTTTCTTTTCAAGTTACAGAACAGACTGACTCCTTTTTGTTTTTTTTTAAGTTAATGAACTATCTTTTAGAGCAGTTGTAGGTTCACAGGAAAATTGAATAGGAAGTACAGAGAGTTTACAAACATCCCTTGTCCCCATAAATGCACAGCCTCCCTCTCTGTTGACATCCCACTCCGTGGTACATTTATTATAATCAGTGAACCAACACTGACACATCGTTGCCACCCAAAGTCCATAGTTTACAGGAGGGCTCGTTTTTTATGTTGTAACATCATATGGGCTTTGATAGATGTCTGATGACTTGTATATACCATTATAGTGCCATACAGAATAATTTCACTGCCTGGAAAATCCTCTGCTCTTGCCTGTTCAGACTCTATTAATAAAGTTTTCACAGATCTCACATGGTGATTTAAATTATTTTCATTATGTCTAATGCTCATGCCTGTTGAGATGACCAGATACAGATACTTAAACTACAAAGCCAAAAACAAATGATAAATTAAATGCCATAAAAACTATAGAACTGATAAAAGTTTAAATTAGTAATCAATATGATGAATGATGTTTTGTTGAAATTAAACACCAGTGTGAACTTATTAGTAAACAGAAGTATATGTATTTTACTTTTCACCAGTTAACTTTATGATTTCCATTTTTAGCATGATCACCATGGGACTCGTTGTCACTGTCATAGATACTATAGTTTTCAACCCAATCTGTTATTTTGATGAACCATTTTAATAGTTCACTGCTTCACTTCAGAAGTGGTACTGAAAAATAAGTACTCATTTAATGATAGATTCTTTATTGCCTAGTTAAAGCTACACTCATCGCTATAAAGTGTTGGAACATGTTTCAGAACCCGTGTGACCGCTACAGTTGAAAATAGTACTGGCTGCTCTGGGACACTTTCTTTTGAGTTTGGCGGGCCTGTGTGTCCACTCTCTTTTCTGTCTTCCACTCGGCCTCTGCTTGGCGCAGAAGGATAGCAAGCACCAGTGCAGAGGTGGACACTGCAGTTTTGTGACAGCATTTAGATGTAAAGATGATTATTCAGAAGATCCAAGATGTATATAATTATTTTAAATGCTTAACATGAAAATGAAAATAACTTTTAAATTCTCAAAGAACTCATGAATCTCTAGGAATAAGTCCTTAGATCCAAGAAATTCACTTTTATTAAGTACTAATACCATGATACTGCTAATAACAAAATAAGTCCAAGGAACAGTACTATGTAGTATTTAAATAAATTCACAGTATTAAAAAAAACCTCTCACTGAAACATTGAATAGCCAGTTTAGTTTTAAACTTTTTAAACTTGTGCAATATCTTGTAATAACCTTTAATAGAAAAAATATGAAAACAAATATATGTATGTATATGCATGACTGTATATGCACCAGAGATAGACACATTGTAATTGACTATACTTTAATTAAAAAAAAAAAAAGCTTGTGCAAATTGTGCACATGATTTCTTGCTGTTGATTTTTTTTTTAAGTCTACAGTTTATTTTTGTCTGTTTTCTCTACCCTTGTTTTTGCCCAGCTTACTACCTTCAATCCTCACCCCTCTCCCTTGCTGCATATTTCTTACGGCTTCACGGTTCTGGTGAGGCTTCAGTCACAGTTCCTTGCCTTGGTCAGTTTTGATGTCTTATCTATCCTCTACCAGTGGCCCATGGGTGTGCATATAACCCACACTGGGCCAGTCAAGAGTCTTTACCTGAGAGTCTTCAGATTGAAAGTCTTTTGTTCCTTGTAGGTTAAACTGGGTTGACATAAGAGTTGAGCTTCCTAAATAGTACCCACGGAGGAAGCCATTTGTAATAGGATAAAATTAACTTAATAAGAAGAGTAGAGCGACTGGGCAAGAGAATCCTGGAGGTGAAGCCTGCATCTTCACCCTTGCAGTTACCTAGTTATCTCCCATCAAATTACCCTTTTGGTTGAAGCTAGTTCCAGTTGGGTTTTTCACTTGGCACACTAGAAAACACCTTTAAATAATCTGTAATAGAATTTTAAAGATCTGTCCTTTTTTACAGGTGAAGATGGAGCTGGAAAAACAAGCTTAATAAGAAAAATTCAGGGAATAGAGGAGTATAAGAAAGGAAGAGGATTGGAATATTTGTACTTAAATGTTCATGATGAAGACAGGGAGGGTGAGTGTCCTTTGCTTGTAAGTTACCTGAAGGCTTTCCAAGTTGCACTGCTGTCTGTATTAATCTTTGACTTTTCTGAATGTCATGTTTTACTGGGAGTCCTGCTAGTCAGTAAATAGTTATGTTAGGGCATGTTTTTATTGATTTGGAATTGGAATTCCTATAGTGGCATTTTTAAACTTAAGGCATTCTGGAGTGCAAACTTTAGCTTTCTTGCTAACCTTAAAGAGTCTGAGTTTTTCTGTTCATTTTTCACCAGATAGTGAAATAATAGTGTCTTGTGATTATTTTGCTGACTCTTTTTACCTTCTCATTTTTTGACATAAAAAATGTCATCTACTTCCCAACTTTTCTCATCTGATCAGCCATTTTTTTCTTCTATAGATCGCTTGCCTTCTCATTTTTGTATATAATATCTTTAATATGCATGGCTCTTTCTGCTGATGGTAAGAATAGAAACATGTTATTTTAGTCTGTGGTTTGGGATTGAGAAATATGAAGTAAAGGATGCTGATAATCTGTGTTGACATTTAAGTCATTTTCTTGAATATTTGTTAGGACTTCACTGAGTTGGTAGACGTAACCCAAGTAGTTGAATCTTGCCAAAGGAAACATCTCCCGTGGGGATGCCCTAAAATACCAAATAGTATTGTTAGTTGGATGGTGAGACAGTTCTATCCTGTTGCCTTGGTAACTTCCTTTTGTCTGTTGTAGATCAAACAAGATGTAATGTGTGGATCTTAGATGGAGACCCATATCACAAAGGCCTCCTCAAATTTTCACTGGATGCCATTTCTCTGAAGGACACTCTAATTATGCTGGTTGTTGATATGTCAAAGCCTTGGACTGCTTTGGATTCGTTACAGAAATGGGCAAGTGTTGTTAGAGAACATATTGACAAATTGAGAATTCCTCCTGAAGAAATGAAGGAAATGGAACAAAAGTGTGAGTAGTCTAGAAAATATAGATTTCAAAGGCAAAATGTCCTAGCTGACTATGATAATTGTTAAGAATTTTTTCACTTTGACCCTGGCTTAGTGAAGGAAACATAATGTGAGTACTATTTTTGAAATTCAATTTGAATGATGTGCTAGGTTTTAATATAGGTTTATGTTGGAAACACATAATGGCAGACTTTTCCCCTTTGCCAAAAGGTCATATGTGTTCATTTTGGAAAGGAGTTTTTCAGTATTAAAAAAAAATGTGAATCTTTCTTCAGCTACTCATTTTCAGTAGTTTCATTTCTTAGTAAGTAGAACAATCTTACTAACCTTGTCAAAATGAAGTATGTCCATAAAGATGTTAACAGCATAAATATAAAGATGTTAAGCTGGTTTTATTATTTACAAAGTGCATAATGTATTTTGAACATGCTCATGTAAGTTGGAAATGTTCTTGGAAATTATGAAAATGATATGGGTCGTTTCTAACAAGTTGTAAACCAGTTTGTCACAGTTCTTGATTTCACTTAGAGCTCCTCATTTGTCAGTGTTGCACTTTGCTTAAGCAAATACACAGATGGTATGCTGCTGTTCTTGACTGTTGTTTGCTGGTAACTTTTAGGGGAAATTTGACAGCTTACTGGAATTTATATGCAAGGAAACAGTAAAAACTTAAGGGAATGTATGTCCTAAATCATTGAAAATATGTCTCACTGCTTTTAATGTATACCTTTCTTTTTTCATTGGCCTGTTGCTTCTGGGGCTCTTCCCCCTAAGTTTATGCTATAGCAGTGGTTCTCAGTGTGAGATCCCAAGACCGGCAGCATCAGTGTCAGCACCGCTGGGAGCTGGTCAGAAATGCATATTCTCAGGCCCCAGCCCAGACTGCTGAATCAGAAACTTCTGGTGCTAAAACTTGAGAACCACTGTTAGATTTCAGCCTCTGATTTGAAGGGTCATAGCTGCCAGAGCTGCTAAAGTTATATGCAGGCCCCCGTGTTCCTGGAGGAACCTCGCTCACCTGTTCCAGACTCCCTCTTCCTTGACCCCATGTAAGTGTAGGACCGTTTTCCTCGTTTGCGGCTCTGTATAATACTCCCTCCTATACCGTCTCAGTCTGTGCTGTGGATAATGTGTTTCCATATTTGTGCTTTTGCCTTTAAACGCGAAAAGCAGTCTTACAGTAAGGAAGTCCCTGTGTGTATCTCTGATTGGTTCCTTGAGAATTCCTTGAAGAGCAATTACTAAACCAAAGCATACATTGTTAAGGCTCTTGGTAAAGTCAAGTTAACCTTTTTTTAGTGAAGGTTTTGTCGGTTTAGCAAATGAGTTCTACAAATTTATCAGTATTGGTAATATCTCATATGGGGGTTATAGAATAAATACGGCCCAAGCTTGCACCTAGGTAAAAAGGAGAAGAGTCTGGAGAAAGGAAGTTAGTATTAGAAAGTCATCTGGGACTGTCTTTTAAGTTGTGGAGTCCCCAACACACATATTTATTTTTCTTTTATCCTTTCAGTGCCCTTTGTGAATTAGAGGGTAGAGAGACAAAGCTCATTTGTGACTTGCCCAGAGTAATTTACACAGACTGAACCAGGCCTGCATTGAACCCCACTCTTTGGAGCTATTCAGTGTTTTGCCCTGCCTGCTGAAAATTAATGTGGGTCCAGTATTTCTGTACTGTCTTTGAAATAGATTTCTCTAACCCTTTTTGTTTCCTACACAAGGCTAAATATGAACTCCAGTAAAATATGTATTTAGATGATGGCAGAGAACGCTGCCTGCTGAAAT
This sequence comes from Camelus bactrianus, assembly GCF_048773025.1. Classification (NCBI taxonomy): domain Eukaryota; kingdom Metazoa; phylum Chordata; class Mammalia; order Artiodactyla; family Camelidae; genus Camelus; species Camelus bactrianus. Next base: position 45,063,782 of record NC_133555.1, on the reverse strand, counting down.
AAAAAGCAATTTCTAAACTATGTATAAAATTATTTACTTTGATTTTCAGTGATTAGAGACTTCCAAGAGTATGTAGAGCCAGGAGAAGAATTCCCAGCTTCTCCTCAGAGAAGAAATACCCAGGAGGACAAAGACGACAGTGTGGTTTTACCTCTGGGTGCGGACACACTTACACAGAACTTGGGCATTCCTGTACTAGTAGTTTGCACAAAGGTTAGTTTGCTTCCTACAGATTCTGCTGCTGGTATTAACCAATGATGAACAACTGTTTTATTTTCTAGGCTCCTTTTGGAGTTTGATACAAGAGTTTTCCTAGATAACTTTTATTAACAAATAGAAATAATAGTTTAAAATATTGAATGATAGGCACATGTTCGTTTTGTGATCTTAATCATAGTTTCTTTGAAGAAGAATGTTAATTCAAATAGTCTATTTGTGATCAAGTTTCATTTTCCTTATTTCAGTTGTATAGTCAGTATAATTACAGGTAAGATGATAATTATCAACTTTATGAAATATTTTTTCACGTTAACTTTTTATATACTAATACCATGATACTAGAAGATCATGTACTGAAAATAGACTTAATTTTTAATTTTAAAGACCTGTCAGTACTCATTATGTAAAGTTGATATGCAGCTATCAAGGGCCTTTTATTTATTTATTTATTAAAGAGATCCTGATAGGATTGCTGTTATAAAAACTCAGTTAATCTAGTTCTGTCACTGTATATACTTTACAATAAAATCAAATTTTCTTTAAGAATAATTGATAGTTCAAGTTCATCTTCTCCCCATTTGGTCCTAAGTATGTCTTTACTAATGTAAGCCATGGAATAGTTAAGAAAATGACAGAACATATAAACCCTTTTGAGATAGAAGATTATTAATTTTTTTTTGTAATGTGAAATTTGCACATTAATTTTAATCTAGCTTAAGTTTTACTTTAACAGAAATTATCAATAACAAAGGAATGGGGGATAGCGTTTAAAATAATTAACTCAAAGTCTGTTGTCTGCTTTTCAAATAGTGATTTTGGTGTAGTTAATTGTTACTTACACCTTTTCTGTAAAACTTTTTAAATTCTCACAATAGAATCCTTGTGTGTGGTTTGTTTTGGTTTTGTTTTGTTTGGGAAAGAGCTGTTTACTGCAGGTATTTTCCTCTTTTTACACCACAACTTGACCCATGAAAAGCTCTTATTTTCCAAAGGAAAAATGTTAAGCCTAAAGGGACCTGAATCAGTATCAGATGAGTCACAGACTCATAAAATTTTCAAACCAGGAGAGATCATCTGCAGTATTTCACAGAATCTAAGACACCATCAGTTCTACGGTTTAAGAGCTTTTAAAATGTGTAGGGGGATGGGATAATGTGTGTCTCAGGATGGATGAAGAATATTGGTTCAGCTCAGTTTAAAGACCCTGTAAATTGAGATTCAGAGAGAACACGTTTCTTGCCAGTTCCTCATATTTCAGTTAAAAATGTCTTTACTAGACTATTAGTGCTTCACCAAAAGTGTCGTAAGTCAGCAGTATAATAATTATAAGTATCTCTAATAGTTTGAAATAAGTACTGTCAGTGTTCTATAAAATGGACAAAAACACTACATCATGTTTCTACAAGGAGAATGTTCTGCGATACTTATGTGCATATATACAAGAATTACACAGCAGATGGAACCCAGACTCATATCAGGTATAATAGACATTGTTAATTTTTAGATTTCTCGGATTTTTTGGTAGCAAGCAGAACTCAGAGTTGTTTCATTGATTGTACGGGCGACATTTCAAAAACAGCCTACACTTCCCCTTATTTGCTGTTGGTGAAATCGAAGTTAGGGTGTATAAAAGCACCAGAACAGAAATGGTCAGTTAAGCATCATCAGATAAGCAGAGAACAAAGAGGAAATAACGAGGGGTGCATACTCCCTGGATATAGAGTGCCTTATAGAACGAGAATAGATTTTAGATCTTAAAAACTTTGATCTTGGACACAGTAGTTGAGTTACCAATTATGACCACCATTTCTGATAGCGTATCCTATTATTCTTCATTTCTTTTTACTAAAACTTCCCATTGGTGTTCTCACCACATTCAGTGCATCATAGTCAGTGCTTTTTTTTTTTTAATTGAGGTATAGTCAGTTTACAATGTTGTGTCAATTTCTGCTGTACAGCACAATGCTTCAGTCATACATGGATATACGTATATTCGTATTCTTTTTCACCGTAAGCTACTACAAGATACTGAATATATTTCCCTGTGCTATACAGTAAAAACTTGTTCATCTATTTTATATATACCAGTCAGTATCTGCAAATCTTGAACTCCCAAGTGCTTTTTAAAGAAATAAAATTATTCATTCGTTTTAAGACTCCAGACAAAAGTCTCTAAATAGATAGGAGTAATTGATATTCTAGGTCCTACTGGTCAGTCACCGTATCAGAATGATAGTTTTGTGATATTTTTCCCACCCAAAATTGAACTGTTTAAGTCATTATATTATTTAAAGTTAATTTTATGTTGTTGTTGTTTTAAATTATTTTAACTCATCAGTGTGATGCCATTAGTGTGTTGGAGAAAGAACACGACTACAGAGACGAGCATTTTGATTTTATTCAGACACATATCCGGAAGTTTTGTTTACAGTGTATCCTTTTAATACATTGATTGTTGCAATGTACCTTAGCTGTTTGTTTTTTAAGTAAAGAAATTAAATTGATGGACTTTAGAAATTCCATAAACTTTTCCCCTCCTGCCTCTGGTTGGAAATTTCATTTTGTTCCCAAATCATTTATATCTAGATATTTTGAGATATAAAAGCAAGTAATGAAATATGTAACTTTGATTTGTTGTATTTAAAGTACCATGATTAAGAAAAATAATTATCAGACTTAATGTAGAAAATTCCGGTGAGCTTGGCTTTGTGAACCTTCTGATTAAAAACTGGTATTCATGTCTTGGGGGTGGACAGCAGGGCAAGATCCATGTTTGGATCTGTTTGTTCTTATTTTTAACATGTTCAGGATGTCATCATCTCCACATACAGTCTAATGCAATGGTTCCAAAATCTGGCTGTGCCCTGAGACTTTCTGAATTGGAACATTCCAAGGTGAGGCTGGAGAACCTGTGCTAAATTTTAAAAAAACTTTGTGGGTGGTTTTTGTGATCACAAGGTTAGAAAACCTATTGTAAGGAATCTGGCGTAGTCTGAGTTGCACGGATTAGATGAGCCAGTGAGTAACATTTGCAACTAAATGGAGGATAAAATTAGAGAAAGTGAATGCTTTTAAGAGAACTGCCTGTTGAAAATTTCAGACAGCTGGAGTGCACTGAAGAGAGCTGTTCTCACTCGGTCCTCTTGAATCAGATGTTTTGCAGTTGCATTCCCCAACCAAAGCTTTTGGGTCTGAAAAGTGAAGAAATGATAGATATTGGGAGTGGATAGAAACAATAAGTAATCTACACACGTTTGTAGTGCATTTTTCATTGTCATTAATGGACATTTAAGGACCACTTAGAGCCTAGCTGAATAATGAATATGATCCCTTGACACTGGTTGTTTCCCGTTTTTCCTTCAGTGCTTTGTCCTCCATGGCCCTTTCTCTTGGCCCTTTCTCTTCTCACAGCACGTAATGGCTGAGTTGGGGTGAATTCAAGGGCATTTGTCTGCAAAAGAAAACAAAAAGTGGGAGTAATTGAAGTAGGTGTTGGTAGCTTTTTTGTTATCTTTACAGATTAGAACATTTGAAAACAAGTCTCTTTAAATGTTTATTGAATGCTATACTTGAAAGTGTAGGTAATAGAGATGTAATCAGGAAGGAAACTGCTAAAATAATGACAGATCTTTAGTAGAGCCAGTTGATTTTAAAAGAATATAAAATGAGAAGTCACTTCAAGAGAGTGTGTGTTGGGGGGGGTGTGGGTGTGAGATTGAGTGAGGGCAAAAATTCAAAATCATCTCTATTTAAAAAATTTTAAAATTCGAATTATAATGCAAAATTTTCAGCTGTAGAAATCTTCCAAATTTTCCTAAATTGGTTCTCATTATGAGAAAGATCATTAAGGAAAAGTTCACATAATTGAGCTTTTAGTTAAGATGATGATGTTTGTTTCTACTGCGGTAAGGATTATGACAAGTAATATTTAGCTATACCACTTTTAGGTTCATAAGCCTTGGTTCATGTCCTAGAAAATATGAGCATCCCAGTTCAGAAGTTCAAACATTCTCAGCGTTTCCTCTTGGCCTAAGTCACCGTCTGTCTTGGGACCCAACGGCTAGTGCTAAGAGCGTGGTCCTAAGCAGCGGTCTTAAGAATTTCTGATAGCCGCTCTGACCACATCTCTCAGTAGCCACTTTGCTCCTTTTTCTACACCTCTCTTGATCTTTCAGTCCACCTTGACATTTGGATAAAAGGTCGAAGTTAGAATCTGCTTTAATTACTATGTTAAACCTCCTGTGGGGTTGTGTTTTTATTAAGTTTTGGCGACGAAATCCATTTCTGCTGTGGATCGTTTCTGAAAGCTTTGCGATGGTACTTGATGATTCACCTTCTCTATTTAGTGGATCTCCCCCAAACCCTAATTCCTGGGGCTAGTGAAAACTGTGAAGTGCTAGTGCAAACCATTTTTGTTGAAAAGGCAAATAGTTGTTGATAAATAATACCTCTCCTTCGTGAAGTTTAGGGAGGTTAAAAACAAAAACAAGTTGCCTCTTCACATCCTTCAAATATAGAGATAGTAATGGTGCCTGTGACTAAATTTACCTTTACTTTCTCGTCTTGAGATTTTTGTCCTCCTAAGTTAAGTTGAATCAGTTATGTAGAGATTGTTTTATTTGCATTTTAGCCTGTATGTAAATATTTTGTAGTTTTGAGGTTCTTGATTACCATGTAATTACAGCTTTGGAAATTATTTCTGAAACTAATATGCATAAATGTTAAGCTGAGAACACAGAATTTAATGTACCTGTTCATGGAGTTTGTCCCAGTTTCTTTAACGGTATTATTCAGATGGTGCAGCACTCATTTACACTTCAGTAAAAGAGAACAAAAATATAGATTTAGTATATAAATACATCGTTCAGAAACTATATGGATTTCCCTATAAGATTCCTGCTGTTGTTGTGGAAAAAGATGCAGTATTTATGTAAGTACACTCTTAAGTATGTTGTTTTATCACGCATTGTTGCTACACACTTTGGTGCATCATCATTTTCAGTTTTGAGGTGAGACCAGAAGACTTTTCTATGATGAGTAGGTGAGACTCTGTTCATAGATTGTTTTATTTATAACTTGCCTTGATCTATCTATCATTGCCTTTTAGATTTACTGCTTGCCTGAGCCCTTTTCAAAAGGCTTGCTATTATAGCTAAACTATCTGTTGGCTACATATATCAGTTTATCTGCTTATTCTTTAATTGGTTATGATACATAAAGGGCCCAGTGAATAATTTAGACATGCTTTGAAAAGTAATCTGAATAAATTGGGAGGTAAAAATAATTACCACCCTCTCCCCCCAAAAAACTGTAATGGAGGTTTTAAAATCATGAAGATTAATAATTTTTAAGTGGAAATTAATAAGCTTTAACTTGAGCATTATAATAAAACTGATTAATTTTCCATAATTGGTCAAATTTCACTTCATAAAAATGTTTCCCTTAATATGATCAAGGAATGAATGAAACAATGACTCTATAAATGCTTGAGACTTACCTGTGCATTTCTTTCCAGTCCAGCAGGGTGGGATAATGATAAGAAAATAGGAATATTGTATGAAAATTTTCAGACGTTAAAAGCAGAAGATAATTTTGAAGACATCATAACTAAACCACCTGTCCGAAAGGTAACGGTTTTATTATATAGTCTCAATATTTAGGCTTTTAAACTGAGGGGGAAGTCTGTAATTTTAAGGTTGTAGGTAGAAAGGTAAGGGAGTCCTCTTTCAAGCTGTGAGCTTTCCAACCTGGAGTTCAGCCAGAAGCCAAGAAAACCTTGCTAAGATAATCACATTGGCTTCTGTCTGATGAGACAGATCTTGGTCTCCTGCGCAGTGTTTGTTACGCACACTCACCCGCAGCTGTCTGGAGGCTTCCAGGTTCCTAGGTTTAATTTTAGTCTTGACTGTTGTGTGTCATTCTTAGGACAATTAAATCTGGTTCCAGAAGTTACTCTTCTTTCAGATATCTTCATTTCATTAAGCTTAAGTGATGTTTTATGGTTAGATAGTATACATATTTCTGAAAAGTTGTATAAAAAATGAGGGTTTGCGTGTAGTATTTCTCACTGACTTTTAAATTGAACATGTTTCAGGAAAAAATAATTTTGATTTAACATATAATAAGATTCTTGATTACAGATCCAAACATTTACATTGAGCAATTAGAAATAAGAAAAGTAATGTCAAACAGAAGATCCGTTGGTGTGGTATTTGGTTTGGATGTCTATTAAGAGAAATGCAAACATCAAAAAAAAAAGCAGCAATTTTTCCTGTTCTCTCTTATACCAACAAAATTGTACTTTAAGTTGTTTTTTATGTATTTTACAAATATTTATTGACCCGCTGTTTAGGCACTAGGTGCTAAGTAGGAGGGCGATGCAATAGTAAATCTGTGTATCTGCCGTCTCTCAGGTGGTGGTAAGTGCTGTGCAAGTAAAGTCGGGAGGGCGAGAGGACTGAGGTGGGGAACGGTCAGTTTCAGGAGTGGTGAGGACATGTCTCTGATAAGAGGGGAGAATGTTTAAAGCAAAGGGAACAGAAAGTGAAAGTTCACGTGCCTGAGGCAGGGATGTACGAGATGGGGCTGGAGAGGCTGGAAAAGAGCCACCAGGAGGGCCAGAGTGGACGAAGACGGAGGGCGCCGTCAGGTCTGGTGGGGCCTCATCATTAGGCTGCAGTCAGGACCTTGGACTCCATTCTGAGCGGGATGCAAAGTGATGGGGGAGCGGGCGGAATTTGCGCAGAGGAGTGATGTACTCTAGCTTCACCTTTTAAAAGGGTCACTCTGGCTGCTGGGTAGAAGATAGACTATGGTGTGCGTTGTACAGAAATAAAAGCAGGAGACACTTGCAATTCCTTTTTTCCTAATTATTCAGAGACGAGAGTCATTGTATTTTTATTTCAGCGAAATCAGGGGCAAGTTGCTTTTCACTCAGTTGGGATTCTGTTGGCCCCTTTAAGACACCTACCTGTTGTTTAAGCAGATTTTATAAGCGTGACTAATAAGCCTGTGGCTCTCAAGTTGTGCTGTCCAGTACGACAGCTACTAGTCACATATAGCTTTCAAGTATCAATTAAGTAAAGCCAAATAAAATTAAAAATTGAGATCCTCAGTCACACTACCCACATTTCAGCTGCTCAGTAGCCACAGGCTACCATACTGGACAGCACAGATGTGGAGCGTTTATATTATTGCAGATAGTTACTGGACAGCTCTGCTGTAGGGCCTGAGGAAGGGCAGCTCACCCATGTGAAAATGGTGTAGGGCGTGTTTATATTCCTGGTGTTTGTTTTCTTTTTTTAATTAATCTAGAGAATAAGTTATTAATGGTTTTAACATGATGTATAAGACTTGCTCATTTATGCATTGCTCATTTCAGTTTGTACATGAGAAGGAAATTGTGGCAGAGGATGACCAGGTGTTTCTTATGAAGCTACAGGTATGAAACTACGTCAGAAGTAGACTTAGTATGCTTTATGGTTAAACTGTTCTTGTTTTCTTTAAAAATTTTTCTTTAAAAATACAGCAATACATGCCTGAATGTCTAACCTAGAATTTGTGTGTGTGTTTCAGTCCCTTTTAGCAAAGCAACCACCAACTGCAGCTGGAAGGCCTGTGGTCAGTATTAGATTTTGACAAAATTGCTAAAACGCAGTGCATACTGTTTTAGTTCTTTTTTTCTTAATCATATACCTATCTCATATTGCTGTGCTTTGATATAAACTTGAATTAAGAATTCTGAAATTTGTAAGATTTAAAACTTCACTCCCTTTTAGAGTATTTAAATCACAAAGATGTATTTGGCAACATTCGTTACTGTGCTGATACATTCATCTGTTACTTTATAAATCCTCACAGCAGCCCTATGAGGCAGGCGCTATTATTACCCCATTTTGTAGATGGGGAAATGGGGCTTTGGAGGACACTGTGACTTGCCTGAAATTATACAGCTGGTAGGATAGGATGCAAATCCAGATCAGGACCCAGATCTGACCCCCAAGCTTATACTGGTAACCACCTCATTATTCAGTGTGTTCCTTTTCCACTGAAAGGAAACTCAGTATTCCAAAACGTGATGGGTCTCTGGTATTCTGGTAACGAGGACATGATTTTGTCCACGGCTTGCACTGTAAAGGGACCAGCAGGAGAAATGGGGGGACAGTTGCAGAGTAGATTCTTCTATAATAACTTTGGTGAAGTTGAAAGTTGCAGGGTTTTATAATTATGGCTTTCCTATTTTGACGTAGGATGCCTCACCCAGAGTCCCAGGAGGCTCGCCTCGAACACCAAACAGATCTGTGTCATCTAATGTTGCCAGCGTGTCACCCATCCCTGCTGGGTCAAAAAAAATTGATCCAAACATGAAAGGTACGTTTCTCTCTCTCTCAGAGAAAATGACAGGATACATTTAACAATAGAAATCCACCTAGAATCATCCCACCTTTTGCCGTAGCTGTTTTCATTTTTATACAATAGCTTCTAATCTTTGTGTCTACAGATACAGATACAGTCATTCTCCTAAGGCAGGTCATTGAAATTCGTATTTTTTTTCTATAATAGCTTAACTGCAGTTAACCTAAAGGGGAAAAAAACCATATGCAGATTAGTTATTTCTCTAGGAATAATTGCCATACGTGGGGTTGGTAGGTGACAGTTTGTACCTTTTTATGTCTTTTGATGATGTTTCTCAAAAGGATTATTCAGTTTACATGTCGTCAACATTGAGTGTTGCAGTTTCCCCACAACCCAAGTGGCATTCTTTTAAATATTAACTAGTAAGAGCCTTTCCGCCTAGTATTTCCTTTCTGTTTATATTTTTCTTTTGTACATTGTCTATTGCTGTCCTTTCTCCATTAATCTCTTAGAGCTTCCACTGGTTTTCATATAGGATTGGGTATCTTTTTATGCTTGAAATACATTTTCTCAACAGTTACATTTTTGAAGAACCCCTTTCAAAAAGAAGATATATTAGCATCTAACACCTGTTTTAAATGCTTTTGGCCTTTTACTTAAAAATTAAAATATTTTTTTTTATTTTGTTACACTCAACACTTTGTTTTATATTTTGCTCTGTATATGAGTAGATCAGAGAAGCTAAGCTACATAGCCTCAAAAAAATTAAACTAGACATGAATTTGGAACATTTTCTTTGTGTGATTCATTTTCTGTGTATGATTAGTGTAGTAATAATTTATAGGAAAATTTAATGTTTTGAGTTTTTAATCTTATTTTAATGTTTTATAGCTGGAGCTACAAGTGAAGGTGTCCTGGCGAATTTCTTCAATAGTTTGCTGAGTAAAAAGACTGGTTCTCCGGGAGGCCCTGGTGTTGGCGGTGGAAGTCCTGGAGGTGGGGCTGGAGGTGGAAGCAGTGGTTTACCACCATCTGCCAAAAAGTCAGGTACAGTTACCTGGCGTTTTTTTCTTCTTTCTTTTTTTTCTTTAAACAGTCTTATTGAGATATAATTTACATACCATGAAGTTTACTCATTCAAAGTGTACAGTTCAAAGTCTTAGTATACTTACAGAGGTATGCAAACCATCACCATAGTCTAATTTTAGAACATTTTCCTCTCCCTGAAAAGGAACTCCAACTATTAGCAGTTATCCTTCTCTGCCCTGAGGCCCCCCTAGGCCGCAGTCTGGTATGTGTCTCATTAGATTTGGCCTTTCTGGAGATTTCATACCAGTGGAATCTTAGAGGATATGCCTTCTTTAACATGTTTGTGAGGTTCATCCACGTTGTAGCATGTTTATCAATATTTTATTTCTTTTTATTGTTGAAAAAAAATCCATTGTATGGATATGGCACATTTTATTTATCCGTTCATCAGTTGATGAACATAGGTTTTCATTTCTCTTAGGTATATATCTAGCAGTGGAATTGCTGGATCATGTGGTAACTCTATGTTTAAGTTTTTAAAGAAGTGCCAAAGTGTGTTTTCCAAAAATACTGCACCATTTTACATTCCCAGCAGCAGGGTATGAGAGTCCCAGTTTCTCCGCATCTTTTCCAGCATTTCTTACAGTTCATCTTTTTTGTTTTTTGATGTTTTGTTGTTTTTGCTTAGCTGATTCCAAAATGTCTCTTTATTAGAGAGAGAGAGAGTGTGTGTGTGTGTGTGTGTGTAGTTTTTTAAGTTGAAGTAGAATTGACTTACAGTATTATATTAGTTTCAGGTGTACAACATAGTGGTTTAATATCTTTGTACATTACAAAATGATCACCACTTGTCTTTTGATTAGAATCATTCTAGTGGCTATGAAGTTGTATCTCACTGTGGTTTTGATCTGCATTTCTGTGATAGCTAGTGTTGGGAACCTTTTCATGTATTTATCAACCATTTGTATATCTTGTTTGGTGAAATGTCTGTTCAGATTCTTTGCTCATTTTTAAATTAGGTCATTGATCTTTTTATTGTTGAGTTTTAAGTGTTTTTAATATATTGTTTGCTGGAGCCCAGTCAGATACAGAATTTGCAAATGGTTTTTCCCCTTGTGTTGCTTGTCCCTTTACTTTTTTGATAGCACCCTATGAAGCACAAAAGTTCTGAGTTTTGATGAAGTCATTTTTTTTTTCTTTTTGTTGGTTGTATAACTGCTCTTTAGACAGACTTTTCAACTCATTCTCCTTTTTTTTAATTGCACCTTCTTGCCACCCTTTTCACAAATACTTGCAGCTACCATTTTTGAACCTTTTACAGGTTTCTGGGTATAAATTGAATTACTTCTTGGCTTCTCCCACTCTCAGTGTAGATTATGGCCTTTCTCGGGACTGCTAATTTAATTACCACTCACTCATCTTCTTTCCAGATTCCAAACTTTTGTTGCTGTTTTCTGTTTTACTGATCCTGTTGTCCTGTGCCCTTTTAAAAATATCTTTATGGGATTAAATGGCAGGTGCTAGTTTTACTTCTGTTTAGTAACAAACCCCACAATTTAAAATGAGGAAATTTATTTTAAAATTAAAGATGTATATAACTTTGTATGTTAGATAAAGTTAATGAGACCATTGGCAATTTTTAAATGAGGAGACATTGGTGTATAAGATACTTATGTCTAAATCTTAGTTTCTTTTCCTTTAACGTAGGCCAGAAGCCTGTCCTATCAGACGTTCACGCTGAACTAGACAGAATTGCACGAAAACCAGTTACAGTTTCTCCTACAACACCTACATCCCCTACGGAAGGAGAAGCTTCTTGAAGATACCAAATAAAGCCATTTACTCAATTCTGGGATAATGTAAACTTGCCTCTGCCTTCTCCTTCAAAAGTGGAATTAGGGAGCTGGAGTGCTTTTTCAGATGGACTAAATTTGTCTTTTTTTGGTGTGTGTGGTTGCCCATTTTTATAAAAGGGAGCTATACAGAAGAAAAATTATTCTACACTATGTAGGATTGCTGTTTGCATTGCCACTTTGCATAAGGAAGTGATTTTGGATTTCAAAAAACTCAAATTTGTAGATCTGAAATACAGCCATGTGATCATATTCTAAATACTACTTAAAACATATAGGAGGTTTGAGAAGGGCAGAAAATAATATGCTTTGGGCATTTGACAGACTTGGACATCCAAGCTTATTTTAGTTAAGACTATTAAAAATCATTTTTTAAAATTATGTGTTAGTTTTTGCTGGAAAAGAAAAAAATGATCAGTTGTCAGATTTTCCACATCAACATAAATATACCACCACATAAATATACCACCACACATGGAATATTCTGAGGAAACTATCAGATAACATTTGATATGCTAGTCATTGTCTCAATCCATGATCCTGTAAGTTGTCATCAAGATATGACTTAGAACTATTGGGCAAGATTTGTTTCTTTAACTGAGAAGAAAAGAAAGCACACTGCCTAAATGTGTAAAAGAAAAATGCAGAGGTTGTTAAAATGTAAAGAGGTAACAGTCTTTGGATTTGTCTCTCTATATATATATATATCTACCTATATATATATATATATATGGCTCTGCCTTAATATACCCCTTTTTTGTTTGTGACTTTCAACTGTAATCAGTTAATAAAGTATTTATTCTCTGCATTCAGGTTCAAATAACTTGTTGCATTCTATTATATTTAAATTTATTATTTATCATATAAGATTTGTTCGTATTTGAAAGTGTTTGACTTAATAGGATTATTAAGCATCCTGCTCTTTCTTCTAAGAGACAAGTGAGTACATGAGATTCACTACCTTGTAAGTTTCCTTAAACTGGGAATTTACCTTGATCAATACATCTTCCCCCATTGCATGTGTTGAATGACAGAATCTTATGTCAGCATTCCTAGTAGGAAAATAGAGCTTTTTAATGATAATGGGCAGAAGCTGTTTTAAAAGTTTGGTTAAATGCTCTGAAACACAGCTACTCTCTTACAGGTGAGATCACCCATTCCGCCTCTTCAGTTCTCAGTTTTCAGTGTGTCTTTTGGAATCTTCATAAGAACAATTTGATTTTCTTCTTGACGTTCAAGTAAAGAACACGTGTACCTTTGACCTATTGAGTAATTTCAGAAAATTGGAGAAAATGGTTACTACCCTTTAAATTGGTCTTTGTTGTGACGTCAAAATATTTATATTCCAAAGATTTTTTTGTAACAAAATGTTTGAGGACAATGTCTTACTATCTAACTTACTTAATTCTTTCATTAGAACTTTCAAATCTGTTTAGCTTTATAATAGTATTTGGCTTCTCGTAGTTTAATGTAAATACTAAAAATATATGAGAGGGTTATGATTTGTTTCACTGTGGGAAAAACTTAGGATGTTCGTGGGCATGGAAAAAGGTAATTTGCAAAAACATTTGCTTTGATGAACAGGGAGATGAAAAATGCCATCGATAAAAAGCTTCAGTCCAGAGAAGTTCTGCCCCCACGGTGTCAAGAGCAGGTTTCCTAAAGCAGTGCTTGATGAAGTGAGCGCAGCTGGTGAGGAGAGCTGCAGCTGGGCACCATGCTGTGCTTTGTTATGTCTCCTGTGCTTGCGCGTCTAGACCTAATCGTGGTTTTTCCTGTGTGACACTGGAGATGTGCTAGAAAACCCTTGGAATTGCATTGCTACCTGAAGTCATTATAATTGTTCACTTTATATAGGATTCGGTCTTCACTAATCTGAAATCTTGTGTTTGCTGTGTTTAAACCTTAAACCTATTTTTGTCCCAATTTTTGCAAGGAAATTTGTTTTTAAACTACTTAACATTTTTTTGCTTTTTAGCACGTTCTATTGAAGTATACAGTACAGAAAAGTGTACCAGTTGCAGGTGTACGGTTTGAAATATCACAAAGTGACCACAGGTAACCAGTGCCAGGATTGAGAAAGACAACGTCACTGGCACCCCAGGTACTTCTGTGTGCTCCCTTGTCAGCGCTCCCACCCACCAAGTAACCACTGCCCTTTCTTCCAAAGCCATAGATAAGTTTTACTTATTTTTAAGCTTTATTATAAATGGAACCTTAGAGTTTATATTCTTTTGTGGCAGGATCCTTTGAATATTCTATTGTTCTTCCATTTTGTTACATACAGCAATAGTTACCCATTCTCATTGCACTGTAGTATTTCATTGTGCAAATATACTGTGATTTTTCCGTTATGCTATTATGGGTGTTTATTAGTTTTCTTTTGCTGCTGTGACAAATAACCAAAATTTAATGGCTTAAACAATACAAATGTAATATACATGCAAATGATATATCTGATAAGGGTCTAGTATTTGGAATATATAAGAATGCTTAATAGTAAGACAACTCAATGTTAAAAGGGACAAAATATTTGAATAGATATTTCTTCAAAGAAGGTATGCAAATGACAAACACATGGAAAGATGCTTGATGTCATTAGTAACTGGGGAAATGCAAGTCAAAGCCACAAAGAGAGAACCACTTCACAGCCAAAATAAAAAATGTAAGTGTTGGCAAAGAAGAGATGAGAAGCCCCCATACATTGTTGGTGGGAATGTAAAATGGTGCAGCCACTTTGGAAAACAGTGTGGTGGTTCCTCATCAGGTTAAACATGTAGTTACGGTATGACCCAGCAGTTCCACTCCTAGGTGTATATCCAGCAGAAGTGAGAACGTATGTCCTCACAGAAACTTGTATATAAATGTTTACAGCAGCATTTATAATAGCTAAAAGGTGGGAACAACCCAACATCCATCAACAGACAAGTGAACAAACAAAATGGGGCATATCCGTGCAGTGGGATACTTTTCAACTATAAAAACAAAGTACTGATACGTGCTTCCACATGGACGAACTTTGAAAACATGTTAAGTGAAAGAAACCAGTCAAAAAGTCAGAAGGTCTGATTCCATTTATATGAACTGTCCAGAGGAGGCAAATCATTTGAGACAGTAAATGAGCGGCTGTGAGAGGAGAGGGCAATGAGGAATGACTGCTAATAGTCAGTTTGTCTTGAGGGTGAGGAAACTGTTCTAGAATTAGAGTGTGATGGTAGTTGCACAGTCTTGTGAACATACTAAAAACTGACTTATTCACCTCAAAAGGATGAGCTATGGTATGTGAATTATGTGTCAGTTTTTTTTCTTTAAAGAAATTTGCATCACTGTCAACGACATACAAGACTTCCAGTTGCTCTGCATCTCTGCCTACACTTGCTGTTGTCTGTCTTTGTAGATATTCTAGCAGGTTTTTTATTTATACAGTACAGCCTCATTGTGGTTTTAATTCTACTTCTTTAATAACTAATGAAAGTAATGTTTCATGTTTATTGGCCATTTGGATATCCTTTTTTATAACGTACATGTTTAAGAGTCTTACCTTTTTTAGGAGGAGTGGGGCAGAAAAATAGGGAAATATTTGACTTTTTCTTACGAACTCATTCTTTACATGTTCAAGATACTAATCAGATCCTTCTCAGATATATATTGCAAATATCTTCTCCCCTTCTGTGGTTTGGAGTTTTTACTCCTTTTTTTTTTTTTCTTAAATTGAAGTACAGTCAGTTTACAGTGTTGTGTCAGTTTCTCCTTTTTACTCTTACCTGGTATCTTTTGATGAATAGAAATTACTGATTTTAATGTTCCATTTGCCAGCTTTTCTTTATGGTTATTGATTTTTGACTTATTTTGAAGAAGTCTTTGCCCTCAAGGTCATGAAGACAGCTTGATTTTTTTTTTCCTAGGAGTTTTATTGTCTTACTTTTCTACAGTTCATCTGGGATTGGCTTCTATGCATGGTGTGAAATAGGGAATACCTTTGTTTTTTTTTAATGTGGTGTTCAATGAATCCAGCACCATTGTGGGTGAGGGAATCATCCCTCTGCACCGCAGTGCCACCTTGGTCATAGTTCAACTGTCTGCTTACGCATGCATCTGTTTCTGGACCTTCTGTTCTCTTCCACTTGCCCGTTTGTCTATCTGGTACCAATACTGCAGTCTCAATACCTGTAGTTAAAAGAAGCCTTTATCTGGCAGCCTAACCCCTCCTCTGTTGTTTCTCCTTAGGATTGTTTTTGCTATTCTTGACCCTTTGCATTTACATATAAACTTTAGAGTCAACCTGTCAGTTGCCACACCAAAAAGTGGCATTTTGATTGAGATTGCGTTGAGTTTATAGATCAGTTTGGGGATAACTGTCATCTTTACTATACCTTCCAAACTGTGCATAGGACTATCCCTCCGTTTATACAGGTCTTTACCTCTCCTAGTAGTGCTTGTAGTTTTCAGTGTATCATCTGGTATCTCCTTTTGGTAGACTTTATTTTCCCAGCTAACTTTTTTTTTTTTTTTTTTTTTGATGCTATTATAGGAGGAGGGTATAGCTCAAGCGGTAGAGTGCGTGCTTAGTATGCATGAGGTCCTGGGTTCAGTCCCCAGTACCTCCTCCAAATATAAATAAATAAGCCCAATTACCTCGCCTCCATAAAGATAAAAGAAAAAAGTGATGCTGTTGTAAGTGGCATCCTTTTAAAATTTTATTTTCTTGGTTGCTGGTATGTAGAAATGTACTTTTTTTCATATTGATCTTATCCAGCAACTTTACTCAAATCTGTTTACTAATGTAATAGTTCACCTGTAGTTTATTTTGTATTTTTCTGCACACAGTTATGTCATCTGCAAATGCTGAGTTTTAGTTCTTCCTTTCTAATGTCTGGCTCTGTGGCACCTGTACTCCAGTCTAGACTCCTAGAGAGAACTGATGAGAGGAACCATCTTTATCTTGTTCCCCGAGTGAAAGCTTTAAGGATTTCAGTGTTGCGTATATTGGCTGCATGCTTTTTGTAGATACTCCGTCAGAAAGGAAGTTCTCTTCTTTCCTAGTTACTTGATAGTATAAGTTTTATCATGAATTGGGTGTTGAATTTTATAAAATTTTATTTTCATCTATTGAGAAAAATTTTTTGTGTTAATGGTATCAGTTATATTACCTTTTCAAAATATTAAGCCAACTTTGTATTCTTGAAATAAATTTAATTTGATCTTGATGTGTTAGTTTTATTATGTTGCTGGATTTGGTTTGCTAGTATTCTGTTAGGATTTTGTATTACTCCTGAGAAAAATTGGCCTGTAGTTTTCATTTCTCATAATGTTTTTGTCAGCATTTGATATCAAGATTATGTTAACATCATAAATCAAGTTGGGAAGTATTCCCTCTTGTATTCTTTGTAAGACTGATATACTTGTCAATTTTCTTTCTTTAAAACTATCAGTATTAATTTGTAAGGCCTGTTGTGGAACTTAAGAACAGCCAAAATGGTAATATCCATTACAGTGTTCTTCTGTGGGCTTTCTTTTTTTTTCTTTTTTTTTTTTAATAGAGAAAGTACTTGCTTTTTAAACTGGCAAAATGCCAGACTGGGAATTCTTCCTTCATGTAACACCTTATTAATGTCCTTACCAAATAGTTACTCCTCATCGTAGACATGAGGGAATTCTCACTGTACGGGTAAGGTTTACCCTGTGATCGTGATCATTTTAGAGAATTATAGGAAAAATTGTAATCCACACATATAAAGAATACACGAAGTAATTAATATGAAGAGGTACATGAAATTCAAGGATGTTTTAAGTTATTTCTCAATCAGATAATTAGAGAATAGATGGAGATAGTTCTACTTTGAGAAATAGCAACAAAACATTTCCAGTTTCTCAAAATATGATTATATGTGTATATATATACATAGAGGTTCACACACATACATTTACCTTGATTATTAACTTGATCTCATTGTATCACCAGAATCTCTTTAGAATTAGTTAGTGACAATTCTATCTTACTTTAAAAATATTATCTTAAGGCTAAGATTTTTTTCTAAAGTTCAAATACAGTGATTCTCAAGTTTTTTTGGTCATGACTCCTTTACATTTGTACTTACTAAGGACCCCAAAGAATTACTGTTAATATGGGTCACGTATCTATATTTGCCATATGATAAATAAAAATAATAAAATACTCATTTATAAATAACAATAGTAAATCCATTACATGTTAACATAACTTTTTATGGAAAACAACTTTACGAAACTAAAAAAACGTACATAGAAGAGTGCCATTGTTTTACATTCTCACAAACTCTTTAATATCTGGCTTAGTGGAAAACAATTAGATTCTCTCATCTGCTGTATTCCATTTGTGCTGTGTTGTTTGGTTGAATTCCATGAAGAAAATCCAGCCTCACAAATACACAGGCGGAAAAGGTATGAGTATTTTAATAGCTCTTCCAGATAATTGTGAATTTTCTTTTTTGATGCTAAAACTTGCAAGTGTTAGTCTTTTAAAGGTTAATTGCAGTGTGGAATCCATTGGTCTGTCTTGCACTTTGAATGGCTCTTTACCCCTCTGTGATTTTGTAACTGTATTCACTGGATTTAGAAAATAATTGTTCACTGAGTTACAAGGTGCTTCCAAATATTGGCATGGCTCGTTGTAATATATCTCCCCAAATCACGTATTTTTAGTATTGTTACTGATCACATTGGAAATTCTAAGTTTAACTGGTGGGAAGCCATCAGGCTCAGTGACGGATACAAATTTTCCAAGATAACTAATTTTTTCTGGAAAGGTCAAATTCTATTAACGCAACAAGTGCTGTCAGTTATATTCCTTGTACTGACAGGTTCACTTCATTCATTTTTGAGAAAATGTCTGCCACATACGACTGAAAAACCGGTTGGTCTGTAAGTTCTTTCAGGTAAGCGTGGTGGGAAAGGTGGCTAGTTCAACTTCTAAGTCCGGAGCACAAAAACACTCCAGTATGCAGCCCAAGAGGTATGTGTGCACTTCCTAGTTCCGCACAGCAGTTTAGAAGAACTGATGCTGAATGGTTGCCACTTAGTGGAATTAATTTTTACCTCATCAAGGGAATTCTCAAGTAAACTTGGCTTTGCATTTTCCCCCAGTGACTACAAATTCAGTTTGGTGCCACTGCCTTGCTTTGTGGTAGAAGGCTAGCAGTTTTACTCCACCGGCCGTGCAAACAAATGTTCACACAGTGAAAAAGGCAAGTGACTTCTTAGTAGTAATATGAGAATAGTTTTGGCCTCAGAGTCCCTGCAGAGTTCTCAAGACCTCTCGGGGTCCTGTCGTCACACTCTGGGACCTGCTGTTATAATCCAGTAGCCAGATTAGTCATTTGATTTTGCCCCATGTTGGCTTTGAATTTAAAACAAGGCTTTGGTTCCGAAATTTTGGTTCACATCCTGTAGAATGTGACTCTTCCAAGCATTTTCTATTAAAGTGTGTTTTATCTATAATGCTATAACTTTGCCATGTTTAACTAGGTTAGTTTCCTGTTCTGTGTTTCGTGTGTGTGTGCCCTGGTCCTTCCAAGTTCAGAAGGGAAATGCTATTAAGGGGGTAAGTGATGGCCACATCTTTTGCCGCACTCCCAAAACTCTTGCTGCTCCTTAACTGCCTTAGATGCTCACTATTTCAAGAACATTGTTAACCTTTAAGCAAAACAGACCTAACCCAGCCCCACCTTGCAAGATACCTGAGCATCTTAGCCACCACCTCCTCCCTTAAATGGGCTTTGTAAAGCCATGAGAATCTTAATATGCAAGATTTGCAGTGCCAGGACTCTGGAAGACAGTGGGAGGAGCCAGAGAGTGAGTTACTCCATTTATTAACCACATGACTGTGAAAGTCATTTATTGTTCTGTAGCCTTAGTGTCATCATCTATACTGCGTAGTGTCAAAGATAGCCTGCTTGGGTATAGAGTTACAAATAGGGTAAATGAGATTGAGGATGTGGGGGTGCTTTCTAAACTGTAAAGTGCCACACAAATGTAAGTTTTAATAGCCACCAGGGAAGGAATTCTATTTTATTTTATTTTTGGTGATTGCCTTTTTTTTTTTTTTTTAAGGAATTTTAGTTTACATTAATTTCTTAAATACTAGCTCCATGATTATTCAGGCAAGCATTTTTAGCTATCTGCTCTAAATGTACGAGTGTAATTAGACCACTTCGGAAAAGCCTACTGCCTTGTATGCTTGTTTCTACCCGCCCCCCCCCAAAAAAGTTAAGTTATCCATATATATAATGAACAGTATTAGACCAACTGCTATTTGTAAAGATTAAATTAGATCCATACCTAACATCAGTCACAAAAACGAACTCCAAATGCAGCAGACCTAAATGTAAAGTATGAAACCATACAAATAACTAAAAGAAAATAAAAATTCTTTTATATCTGAGTGGGGAAAGTCTTTCTAACTTTACTTCAATCCATATGCAATGAAAGAAATTTTAAATTCAACTACATAAAAATAATTAGGAAGGGGGTGGGTATAGTTCAGTGGTAAAGTGCATGCTTAGCATGCACGAGGTCCTGGATTCAATTCCTAGTACCTCCATTATAAAAAAAATTGTTTAATTAAAATTTAAAAGTAGTTGGGGGAAAAACGCATGATGGCAGAAAGCACCATCAGCAAAGCCAAAAGGCAAACAAAAAGTTTGAGAGGAAATAGTTACATCACTGATAAAGAACAGATATCCCTAATATTTGAAGAACTCTTAAAATAGTTTTGGGGAACCAACAGCCCTGTGGAAAATAAATAAATAGGCAAAAGACAGGAACAGACAAATAAAACAATATAAAAACAGCCCTTGAACATAAATATGCTCACTTTTCCTCAGGGAGAAATGCAAATTAAAATTACACCAAGATACTATTTCTCCCTATTTGAAAAAAATTCAAAAGCTTGACAATGCACTTTGTTGGAGAGGTGGTGGGGAAACAGGTGTGTTCATGCACTGCTCCTGGGAGTGCCAAACAGTACGACCTGTAGCAAGGGAAATGCGCAGTATTCAATAAAACTACTGACTCAGTAATCACATACCAAGGAACTTACCCCAAAGATACATGTCTGACAGTATAAAAATAACATTCACACAGTGATGTTATTTGTAATCGCAAAATATTGGAAACAACCTAAATGCCTGCTCACAGGAAATTAGATGACTAAACTGGTGCAGCCATTCAGTGGAATACCATGCAGTTATTAAAAAACGAAGCTGATGTCTATGATGTGCAGCAACTCCAGGACAGTATATGTCTCTTTTCACTAAAGATGCTATTCTAACTGGAAGTTTTTTCCTTACTTTTTTCAAGTTGTTCATTGTTAGTGTGTGGAAGAGCAACTGATTTTTGTGTATTGATTTTGTATCCTGCAACTTTGCTTAACCCATTACATTTTATTTTTAATTCTTTTTCTGCCAGCTCTAATAGAATAGGTGCTGGTGGGCATTCTAGTCATGGTTGACTTTAAAAGGAATAACTTATGCTATTTAAAGTTAAACAGTATGTTTGAAGATTTTTTTTTTTGTAGATACCTTTATCAATTTAAAGAAGTTCCCTTATGTTCTTTTCTTTTTTCAAATCATGGTTATTGTTTTTCTTATTCGATGCTCTGTGTCAGAGAGCTTCTCTTTTCTTCTGCTAACATGGTGATTATTGCATTAATAGATTCTGATACTAAACCAACTTTGCATTTCTGAAATTACGTATTTTTTTTACCTTTATTAAATTTGGTTAATTACTGTTTTATTTAGGATATTTGTATCTACATTTTTGAGTGAAATTGAGTAATTTTATTTTTTCATGCTGTTTGGTTTATTATTAGGGTTATACTAACTTCATAAAATGAGTTCAGGAGTTTTTTGTATTTTTGTATTTCTGGGGATTCATGAAAAAAGATTCATGAAATTAGAATTATATGTACCTTGAATGTTTGGTAGAATTTTTCTGTGAAACCATCGGTCCTGAGCTTTTTTTACTTTGTTTTTGTGCATTTAAACTACTGATTCAATTTTTTTAAATGTTACGTCAGGCTTTACATTTTTTTGAGCCAATTTTGGAAAGATGTATTTTCTAGGAATTTGTCCATTTCATCTAAGTTTTCAAATTTATTGTGATAAAATCATTCACAATATTTATTATCTTTTTAATCTCTGCTCTGTATTTATTTCTCCCTTTACATTCCCAAGATGGTTTCCTATTTTTTCCTTACTTACCTTTTTAGAGGTTTGTCAGTTTTGTTAGTGTTTTCAGATAGTTTTACGGGTCTCTTTTACATTCAATTCTGTTTAGTTACTTTCTGCTCTTGTGTTTATTATTTGTTTCCTTACACACTTTTTGAGTTTATTCTACTACTTCTTTTTCTACTGTTTCTTTCTCTAGTTAAACAGTTCTTCATTAATTTTTAGCCTTTTTTCTCTTCTAGTATAAACATTTAAGGTCTAAATTATCCTCTCAGGGCCTCTTTAGCTGCCTACCACAATTTTGGGTAACTGATATTTTATTATCATTCAGTTATAAGTGTTTCTTATTTTCTGTAATATTTTCTTTGATATCCAGGTTACATGAAAATGTGTTTTCTAGTTTTCAAATGTGCAGGAGTTTTTAGTTATCTAAAAAAATTTTTTGTAATTTGTTTGCAGTCTTCTATTTCCTTTCCAAAGTTTTGTCTGTTTATTCAGAACTCCCCTGTAACATTGTTTGTTCAAATGCATCCTTATCCCAGTATTGAGGCCCTGGCTGGAGACCAGTCAGCTCCCATTTTTGAGGAGTTAGGTCCGCACCCCAGTCACTTCCCCTCTCAGCCTCCTGTAGGTGCTCTGGAATCACTCACTACTCTAGGCCCAGCTGGTTAACTCTGTCCTTGGGTCCAACCCGCTGTGTGGCCCTGCCTGGCTGGCTTCTCTCATTTTGAGCTGTAAGTAACAGGTCTGACATCAAATCCTGGATGTTTTATGACCAGCTGAGTCCCATGAAGCTCTTCCTGGAGGCCTTGGGAGTTTATGGCTTCCACTGTCAGTTATGCTGGTGCGGTGGGTTGATAGAGTACCTGTGGCCTGGGGATCGAACTTTTGTCTTTGGTGTTGAAATAAGGCTTGGTACACCAGGGGGCGCTGCAGTCTCACTCTGTTGCTTTGCGGCTTGATGAAGGTCTGTGCTGTGCAGCGTACCCCCTTGCTTTGGGAGAGGGTTTGCTCCCGGTGTTTTTTGTTGGTCACCTTCTCTCTGGTCAAGTTTCAGAAACTCAGCCCAGTGAAAGTTGGTGTCCATGAAAATGTCAGGAGTGTATTAGTCATGTGTCTCTGAATGTACTGCCTTAAGCTCACCACCTCTCCTTTCTGGGTTCTTAATTTACCTAGCTATGAAATGGGCATAATAGGCATTACATAATAGGCAAAATTTTGATCCTTCTTTTTTTTTTCATTTGGTGGGTGGGGATATTGTTTAGTTTTGAAACCCTTAATGGAGAGAAAACCTATTTAGTGTTTCTCCAGGAGAGTATCATTATTACTTTGCAAACCTGAAGACTTTCTCCAGGGCAGTAACCTTTGCAACTTGCAAACCTGAAACCTGCTTTTAACCTGTACACTGGCTCAGAAATTGAATGTGGCCCAGTGAGTCTAAGCTGAAAGATCTCTTGGATTCCTAGTTACGGCTAAGGACAACATGCCAGGCTCAGCCATCTCAAAACCTGTGCATTTTATTTAACCTACGAATTTTCACAGCTAGTGCCGTTTTGAGCACCTGTCTGTATCAGGCATCATGCTGAGTGCTTTACAAACTTCAGCTCATTAATCGTCCCATGACCCTCAGGCATTATCACCCTTTTTGACAGATGAGAAAATTGAGCTTCACGTAGCTAGTAAGTGGTGGCACTGAGATCCAAACCTGGAATGAGCAGTCTTCAAAGCAGCAGCTCTCAGCCAACATGGACCCTGGAGCTTGGGCTCCCCCCACTCCTGGGGGAAGTGCCTGTCACTGTGGTCAGTCAGTCAAGGGAGCCCAACTGGCTATAAGGGACCATCTCCAGACCCACAGTGACTGAGGACCACTGGTGACGATTTGGACCTCTAGATATCAACTATTCTAGAGTTCTAGAACCTTACCACTGGTAAGGTTTAAGACTTAAGGCAACGTTTCTCAGATTGGCTTGCCCAGGGCAACTCGTCCCTCAAGGCCTCCAATTCCACAGTAGAACCTTCCTCAGACTCCTCATTTCAACACTATGTTGCTCTATACAATGGCCATAGGTTCATTGGTCAAATAACTACCAATTTAGGTCAGTGTGGACCCCTGCTCAGGCTCCTGCCTCTGGGGAAGGTTCTTTTTGTGTTTCAGTTCACGCAGCCAAAAACCGGAAGCTGAGATCCATGCAGCGTAAGCTTTATTCAATGGCCAGAGGATGGAGGAGGAGGAACTTAGTTCACAGATCAGCTTCTTGCCCACGTGGCACCGCTGCGGGTCACAGCCATGGGCAGGTGTGTCATTTAGTAGCTGATGGAGTAAAACCAGCATAGAAGGAGACTCGAGCTCCTGGAGGTCACATTATTCTTGGTTCCAGCTGGGTTTGGTTTTCCTTTTCCTACAGCTTCCTCCTTTTGTCTCTGGACCCTGTGATGACTTTTATACATTAGTTTCTGTTCAAGGGAGAGGTGGTTGGGTTTTGAACAAGGATCTGGTGTAAGCTCTGGCAACAAAATATATCTGGGACATCTTTATACCTGCTTCCAGAGTTCACGATAATATTAGCACTGGAAAGCAGCGCAGCAAGGGCCCGTGTTTAAGTGGAGCCCAAGCCCAGCATTCCCCAAGCTTGTCTGACCACAGATCTCCATTTCTTCATCATGGGATCTCTGAGTCTGGCTGCACGGTGCACGCAGAGAGCAGTGCTCTAGCTCAGGGTCCTCCGCCTCAGCACTGCTGGCATCCTGGGCTGGAGGACTGTTGTGGAGGGCTGTCCTGTACCAGGGAGGATTTTAGCAGCATTTCTGGCCTCCTCGCATTAGAAGCCAGAAGCAACTCCCCCAACCCTAAACAAATATTACTTTTATATGTAAATGTTATATATATGCAGATTTACAGTTGATCTGTGGTATTAAAATTTCTTCGGGAGGTGATTAGGGAAAAAATAACATCTGAAAAGACTCCTTAGGAGAAGTGATGTTAAACGTGCTCTAGCTCAGCTTTTCAGTTCTTAATTAATTCATGTAAATGCCCCAGGAAAAATGACAGACGTGGCTCTTTTAAGCGCAACCGGAGTCAAGCAACTGGAGACACAGAAGCAAACAGCTGGGAGCTGGCAGAAGCTGAGGATACCATACACAAAAGACTTAGGACTGCTTAGCCGCTTGGCTACTATTGGCACAGGAACCTCAAAACAGCTTTCAGCCAAGATCATTGTCACGGGAAGCGCCACCATTTCTAAGTGGAAGCGGCTTGGGAGAGGGGTCTCCCTGTGGTGAGAGGGGCTGGAAGCTGTGTTGTCCCGTCACTTTACGCCAGACTGAGGACTCAGTTACTGAATGTGGTCTCCACATCCCTGCCACACGCACATCTGGATCCATTTTTCTCTTCTCTGCTCCTGACTGTCCTTACTCTCGGGTAAGCCTCTCACTCTGACCTCCTCAGGTATCACATACGTGAGAACATATTTGAGAACATCGAACATCTTGATTGCTGGCCACTGTCCCTCCATGATGGGGCAGTAACAAACAGCCCACCCATCCAGAATACAGAGCTCATTTCTATTGCACCTAGCTGGCTAAAAGGAAAAAAAATTAAATTAGAAATCCAACCAGGGCCAGGGGGAGGGTATAGCTTGGTGGTGGAGTGCGTGTTTAGTGAGCACGAGGTCCGAGTTCAATCCCCAGGACTACCATTAAAGTAAGGAAAGAAGATTTTTTAAAAATCCAACCAAAAGTTTAAAAAAAGTTTCTCTATTTAAAAGCTTACTTCTCTAATCTAGTAGACAGCAAAATTTCCTAGCTTTCAATTTTGGGAAATGAGTGACTAAGAGTTTAACCTGAACCCAAGCTAAGTCACTCATTTTCTGCTGCTTCTATCAAAAAAAAAAAAAAAAAAAAAAAAAAAAAAACCCCACTTGAACTCAGCGTAGATGGGTGAGGGATAGAGTCGGTGCTCACAGGAAGCCACGCGCCCTTCAAAGGCACCTGTCTCTCTTAGCATTAAGCTCTGGGAACCAGCCTGGCACTGCCTCGGTGACCCTCCTCGGAGCCGCTTTCAGAAAAGCAAGGTAAGTGGGGTGCGGTGTTCGCGGGGCCTTGGGCCATCATGGCTTTGTCCACACGTGCATGGACTTGGGAAGCACTGGAAGCTGCCCAGCCACGCAGCCAGCCCGTCACTCAGGCACCCTGGCCACGCCGGCGGTCACTCTCACTGGCATGTGTCTCGCAGCACACGCACACAACCTACCTGCACCCACATCCTCAGGGCCCTCACCCACCGGCTCACACAGATACAGGCTCTCCTCCCGCACACGCCCGGCCTGAGCCCCACGCTCAGAACACACAGATGATTTTCACTAAACATATACACTTCTCCTCTTGCTTCTATCAAAACTCCCAGGTCCAGAAACACCTGGCAAATAAGGCCTGTAGAGTAATTCCAGACATTTACCAGCTGTGTTTACTTCTGCTTCTGATAATTTCCTACCGCTGGCCTCTCTTACTGCTTTCATGTTTGCTGGTAAAACGGGGGAGAAGGACTAGAATGGTTATTTAAGTAGAACTGATAATCATTTAACACAGTTTTGGGGTTTTGGTTTTGGGTTCTTTGGAGACCGTGCGGTGCCCCAGGTCTTCACCATCCGTTGGCAGGAATAAATCAGAACCTCTCTGTGGAGAAACACACAGTTTGGGTGTTTGGTCGTGTGGTGGTGAGGGTGGGAGATGGGGAGGAGGTGTGAATTACCAAACAACATGGAAAGGGCTTTACTCAGGAATAGCAGGGTGCCTGCCGTTAAGGAGAATGCGGAGGAGGCGGCCTTGTCTGAACCCTCATCCCTGAATTGCTCTGATTCACCTGTGAATACGTGTATAAGTTTAAGGTTTTTAACCTCTTCATCTGCCAGTTTTGATAGGAAACGAGGGTGGTTGGGAAGGCAAAGACTTATTTCTGGCTACGATGTGCCTTTTCTAGGTTTGTCCTGCTAATTCCTACTCTGCCGGGGTTCAGTGCATGAGGTTGACTTTTATATGCAATTTTGATGGAAAGACCAATAATTTCCCTCAACTTACCCATCTCAATACCGCAAACTGCTGTAGGGTCTTGAAAACACACTTGCTGCATTCATGTCACGCTGGCCCTGCAGTGGCCAGCCACCGAGCCTGGGAGGCCAGGCGTGCTCCATAGCGAACGTGGGGCTTGAGTGTGGTTGGTGTGCTGGGGCCCGCCTGCACCAATGCTCAGGAGCTGAATGTTAAATCTTGGGACTCTTGTGAGGCAGTTGGTGGCTTGACTTTGGCCACAGTAAGAATATTTACACCACAGAAACCAGCAAAAGCCATGTATCAGAGCACCCCCCACACTCGCCCTCTCCCTACACTCACAGACCTGGTTCACCAGCCCATCACTGGGACTGAGGGCCCGGGGAACAAGTTCTCTCCATAGCTGTGTGGTCTTGGGACGGCATTTAACCTCTCTGAATCTTTCACAGATCATCTCCAGCATGGCTCAGCATGCTTATTTAGCTTAGAGTACCAGACTTTAGATGGAGGGGATATGGGAACAAGGAGCACAGGACTGGGATTAAATGCATGGTATCGGTGCACGTGCTTTGAAACCTTTAAAGTATAAAGTTTGCAGGAGGAATTAGAATTTCTATATAAAGGCAAGAGGCCAACCTGGTTCCCTCTAGCCTGATGATTGACCTAAGTAATCACTGAAGTTTGGAGTTACAACCTGAAGGGGAAACATGCATAGACTTTTCATCTTTTTTGGATGGAGAGGCCCTGGGTGCAGTAGTGTTGGGGGTATCAGCTGGTCTTGTCATCCCTGCAAGTGATTTCAGGAATGCCAGACTGTCTTTTAGCAATATGTCCTTGAAAAACACCTCCCTGAAAAGGAAGTTTTACTAACGCCACTTAATAAGAGAACCAGAGCTTCTAGCAGAGAGGTAAGAACAGTGGCAGAGCTGGAATGTGGAATCTGGCTCCAAGAGAGCAGGATTATTTCACTTGACGGCACTGCCCTTCAATTCAAAGAACTCTGCCCTTGAAGGGTGGGGCGGGCGGGATGGTGAACGAGGACTCTGCGCGCGGAACCGTTTGGATTTGCTTTTGCTCTTACGGAAACCTTGCTGGCACCTCCCCTCGTTAGGTTCGTCTGGTTGGGCTCGGACCTGCCTCGAGGAGCCTGTAAGCCTGACCATGAACCCCACGGATATAGCGGACACCACCCTGGATGAAAGCATCTATAACAGTTATTACCTCTACGAGAGCATCCCCAAGCCCTGCACCAAAGAAGGCATCAAGGCGTTTGGGGGGCTCTTCCTGCCGCCGCTCTACTCCTTGGTCTTTCTGTTTGGCCTGCTTGGAAATTCTGTGGTGGTTCTGGTTCTGTTCAAGTACAAGCGGCTCAAGTCCATGACCGACGTGTACCTGCTCAACCTGGCCATCTCGGACCTGCTCTTCGTGCTCTCGCTCCCCTTCTGGGGCTACTACGCTGCGGACCAGTGGGTGTTCGGGCTCGGCCTCTGCAAGCTGGTTTCCTGGATGTACCTGGTGGGCTTCTACAGCGGCATCTTCTTCATCACGCTCATGAGCATCGACAGGTACCTGGCCATCGTGCACGCGGTCTTCTCCTTGCGAGCGAGGACCTTGACGTCCGGGGTCATCACCAGCCTGGCCACGTGGTCAGTGGCGGTGTTCGCCTCCCTCCCGGGCCTTTTGTTCAGCACCTGTTACACTGAGCGCAACCACACCTACTGCAAGACCAAGTACTCTTTCAACTCCACGCGGTGGAAGGTCCTGAGCTCCCTGGAGATCAACATCCTCGGGCTGGTGCTCCCCCTGGCCATCATGCTGTTCTGCTACTCCATGATCATCAGGACCCTGCAGCACTGTAAAAACGAGAAGAAGAACAAGGCGGTGAAGATGATCTTCGCCGTGGTGGTCCTCTTCCTGGGTTTCTGGACCCCTTACAACGTGGTGCTCTTCCTGGAGACCCTGGTGGAGCTGGAGGTCCTTCAGGACTGCACCTTCGAGAGACACCTGGACTATGCCATCCAGGCCACAGAGACCCTGGCTTTTGTTCACTGCTGCCTCAATCCAGTCATCTACTTCTTCCTGGGGGAGAAATTTCGCAAGTACATCGTACAGCTCTTCAAAACCTGCAAGGGCACTTTTGTGCTCTGTCAGTACTGTCCGCTCCTCCAGATCTACTCCCCCGAGACCCCCAGCTCATCTTACACGCAGTCCACGGTGGACCATGATCTCCACGATGCTCTGTAGAAAATGAAAATGCAGAAAACAGAGTTAATAAGCTTCCCGAATTAAGAGCTTCCTTAAAACTGTATTGCAGTTAAGAGTTCCCTGAGCAAGGGCCAGGAAGAAGACTTCCATCTACTGCAGAGATCGGGGCTTCTCACCCTGCAGTCAGTTTTCCTCCTGCCGCAGGCAAGATCAGGGTGACCAGAGTCACCTGGAACAAGGCGTCTGCTCTACCAAGCTTTCCTACTGGGATGCATAGATCTGGGGAGGATCCTGAACAGTGTTTCCCTGGGGATACAGATAATTCTGGAGAGGGAAGACCATTCTCTTCTAACCTGAACTCACGGGGTTCTCCAAAAGGAATTGCAGAGAATTGACTGATGGAGTAAATTGCTACTTCTTGCTGTGAAAATGAGCACATTTTCTTTAATTAATTTCCAGCTTTTGTGAAACAATCTAGAAAACTTCATGCTGTCCCAGGGTTTTTCCAACAATATATCTGATGCATGATCTATTCCATGAAGCCAAGTGTATGCAGAAATGAATAATGAAATAATGAACTTAGACCTTTTTTTTCCTTTTAATGGAGATATACTAGGTATGAACCCAGAACCTTGTGCACGCTAAGCATGGGCTCTTCCACTGAGCTGTACCCTCCCCCATGAACTTAGATCTTGATTCTTTTATTGTAAAGGATTATTTGTTAACAGAAGCCAAACTTTTAATGCTAATTGCAAGTATAAGGATATAAAGGCATTAGCATGGTCTGATTTCCAAATATGAAATACAGAGCATTAAAAACACCAAACATTCTTGTGGAAATTCAAAGTTTCATGTGCTTGTGCACATGTTTCAATTATAACAGTTGACTATTCAAATTAAAAAATAATATACAGGCCCAGATACATTTGTTTGGGGTCTGTTACTTGTTTACAAACATTACCTTCAAAGCTAAAAATAACAAGGCCTAATCAAGTGTGACAGTGCTTCTTTAACCATGCGGACGTGTCTGCCGTCAAGTGAGTCGAGCATAGTCCATGAGAAGTTACTGCTCGTGTGGCATAAAAATGACTTTCAGAAATTTATGAAATTGTGAAAAGTGTCATCTTCTCTTTTAAAATATTGGCCCTGGTTTTTAACTTTTGGATGACTCAAAAGTTGGGTAAGTCTTTTCTTACAAGTCATTTTAATTGTGTAACTAATCATTTTACACCATTAAGAGAAATCCCTGTTCTCACTCACAGCCTTAATCAGAAGTAAGTGAAGACTTTTGCAGAGTCTGGGGACACCTGTCATCTCTCCAAAAACAAAATCACTTTTGCAAACTATTACCTGAGTTAACCAGTGTAACATGCTTTTGTAAATTTACACATTATTGCACGCTTTACGTTTACAAAGAATGCATTTCCCCAAAATTTGTTTTCCAGAAAAGTGATTTTAAAAGAGTAAACTGATGTTGCCTTTATAGAAATCCAATCAACGACAATAAAATAAACTTGTGTATAGTCTCTCCTGGCTGTGTCTGTGTTTGGTCCCCTGATGGGGGTGAGAACCAGAGCCTCCAACCCTCCCACTGTCTCACTTAATCATCTCCCTACAAGACCTGCCTGTGGTAGGTGATCTGGATGCGCCCAAGGGGAAGAATGCAGGGCTCACCGTTGAGATCGCCACTTGGGACGGGGAAAGAAGTCGCTATCCTGTCACCACAGCAACACTTGGAGATTAGCGTGGGTAAAAAACTGAGACAAATGAACTTATTTACAAAACATGGACGACAAATTTATGATTACCAAAGGGGAAACCAGGGGAGGGATAGATTAGGCATCTGGGATTAGCAGAGACAAACTACTATACATAAAACAGATAAACAACAGGGTCCTACATTATAGCCCAGGGAACTATATTCAGTACTTTATAACAACCTATAATGAAAAAGAATATATATATATGTATGACTGAAACACTATGCTGTACACCAGAAACTAACACAACACTGTAAATCAACTCTACTTCAATTAAAATAATAAGTAAAGGTATATTGAGATATGAAAAAAAACAACCCAGAAACTTTTGGATCACATGGGAGCAAGTGAGCACCTAATATAAATGGAAATTGACCTCAGGTGGGGGAAACGAGGGCGCTAGTCTTGCATCGGGGCTGACCATTCATTGCCCTCTGGCCATCACCCCCATTTGACTCTTGGTTCGGAGGCTTCCGGTGGTCAGTCTCACCTTTGCTCCCCAAATGTGCCTGCGTGGAGCCCTGAGGTATTGTCCCCTAAATCACTCTGTCATGGTCACAGCCCGACTCTACCCTTGGCCATGCCACAGCCACCTGACATCCCGTATTCTGCATTGGTCAGTGGCTTCCTGGGCCCAAATGAACCAGACGCAAGCTCTATCCATGTTTGTGGTCACAATACTTTACTCCTTAAAAGCTTTTAATGGCTCCAAATGCCCCTTTCAGTGTATCAGAAATCCACCAAGTGCTTTCATATATTGAGACTCATTTCAGCCCCATCCTAAAGTAGATAAGGTTGGTTTATCACCCCAAGAAATTGAGTTCAGAGGAAATATTCTAATAATGAATTAGACTAACTAACTCCACCAATAATAATCATCACCTAACTGCTTAGCAAAATGCCTAATACAGAGCAGTTGTTCAATTATTTTTTAGTGAATGAGTGAATTTCCTTATCTCTTAATTAAAAGCTCTATACTGGCAATTCAAGTTTCTATTTCACTACACAAAGTTCACCAGTCCTCTCTCCAAAATCCCCATTATGTTTCTAATAAGACTTGGTGTGACAGAGTTCAAAGACTAGTTGAAATGCCTCCTAGTTCCAGAAATGAGTGGGTGGTCTTTGGGTCCAAAATGACTTCATTAAGGCTTTTGGTATGAAGTCTGCATTTTCGCCTTCTCCGGAAAATTGTAAAATAACAGCAAGAAGAAAGAATTAAAACCCCCATAAACTCCATTTTCAATCAAACCTGGAGAGATACTTTTCAGACTCCAAAACATAGATAAGGGCTACTAAAAGCAGCCTCTATCAGGCACAAACTGTGGGGGAAGGGGAAGAGAGGGTGGGGAGAGGATGGGGCACTGACAGACCTTCGGGAGTCCTGCATGAGTTTCCTAAAGGGAGGGGACGCCGTGAGGGGCAGGCGCTGCTCTGATCAGGACTCGAGTCAGAAGCCCTCCTAGCCCCTATTTGGTTCAGAGAAGTGGAGGAAGCAGATTTGTATAATTTTAAATTTGGAATAGGCAATCTTTCTCCGTGCAGTAGAAAAGGAGAGAGTCATCGGGTTGTGAAAACAGCCTGCCTCCTGGAAAATTACCGACATCCTGCCTGAAACACATGCATGTGCACACGCACGCACACACAGACAGACACACAAAAGCATACCTAACAATTCAAAGATAGACACTGAGAAAAATAATACTGACTATCCTCAGGATAGGAATACTACCTAAGGATAGGAATACAATATTTCATTACCATGATCAAATATGTTCATCTCAGTTCAAAATGCTTAATGGGGTGCTTCAGAGGTATTCTAGCTAAAAACAAAAGGCAAAAAACAAGAAGGACCTTCTGTACAGCACAGGGAACTATATTCAATACCTTGTAATAACCTCCAATGAAAAAGAATGTGAAAAAGAATATAGACAGATAGACAGATAACTGAATCACTATGCTGTACACCAGAAACTAACACGACATTGTAAATCAACTATACATCAATAAAAATAAGTAATTATCAAAAAAAAGAAAGCGTGCTCTCACCATTTCTACGTGACATTTCACTGGATGTGCTAGCTCCATGCTGTAAGAATAAATAAGAGGTGTACAAATTGGAAAAGAGTGACATTCTGCAGAATATCCGACCAGCACCCTTCAAAACTGTGACCGTCATTCAAAACAAGGAACGTCTGAGAAACTGTCAAAGCCAAGAGCAGCCTGAAGAGACAAGACAATGAGATGTAATTCGTTCTGGAAGAGAAAAGGACATTGACTAAAGACTAACGTAATCTGAATAAGCTATGGACATTAGTTGATAATAATCAATATTGGTTCATTAAGGATAATTAATGCACCACAGTCATGTAAGATATTCATAATGGGGGAACTGGATGAGGGGTATGTGGGAACTCTCTGTACTTTCTTGATAATTTTCTTCTTCCAGTTTTATTGAGACAGAATTGACATACAGCACTGTATCAGTGTTTAAGGTGTCCAGCATCATGACTGGACTTACCTACGTCACAAAATGATCACCACAGTAAGTTTAGTGAACACCCATCATCTCATATAGATATGAAATAAAAGAAAAAAAGTCACCAAAGATATTACATAATTGTTGGCTATATTTCTCCACATTTCATACCCGTGATTCATTTATTTTGTACCTCGGAGTATGCACCTCTTAAACTCCCTCACCTGTTTAATTCATCCTCCCAATCCCTGCATTCTGGCAACCACCTGTTTGTTCTCTGTGTCTATGACTCTGTTTGTTTTGTTATGTTTGCTCATTTGTTTTGGTTTTGTTCATTTGTTTTTTATATTCCACATATAAGTGATAACATACAGTATTTGTCCTTCTCTGCCTGATGTATATCACTTAGCATGACACCTTCTAGGTCCATCCATGTTGTCACAAATGGCAAGCTTTCATTCTTGTTTATGGCTGTGTGATACTCCACTGTATGTACGTCTACCACATCTCCTTTATCTATTCATCTATAGATGAGCACTTAGATTGCTTTAGCACCTTGGCTATTGTAAACAATGCTACAATGAACATGGGGTGCATACATCTTTTCAAATTAGTGTTTCTGTTTCCTTTGGAAAAAGAAGTGGACTTGCCAGATCGTATGGTAGTTCTATTTTTAATTTGCTGAGGAACCTCCATACTGTTTTTGATAGTAGCTGCACCAGTTTACATTCCTACCAACAGTGCACAAGCGTTCCCTTTTCTCCACATCCTTACCAACATTTGTTGTTTGTAAACTTTTTGATGTAAACACACCATTCTGACAGGTGTGAGGTGATATTTCATCATGGTTATGATTTGCATTTCTCTAGTAATTAATGATATTGAGCATCTTTTCATGTGCCTGTCTGTCACATTTAATATATGCTAAATTCCCATGTGTTTTTTTCCTAACAATTAAGTGGCACATCAATGTTTATTACATTATTCTCAGTACTTTTCTATATGGTTGAAATATTTAATAATAAAAATTAATTAATGTATATCCATATTATGGAAAATGCCATTGAAAAGAATGATTTCTAGCTATAAACCTACTACCATGTAGAACTGTCCATGATCTATATTAAGTGCATTTTAAAAGCCTGGAAGGATGAAACTCAAACTTAAACCTCAAACTGTTAAGTCATTTAAAATTTTTTTCCAGATTTATTGAGATATTATCGATGTTAGCCATTTTATAAAGGGAAGAATTATGCTTTCTACTTTCTAGGCTTCTTTATGTTGTTAAACAAACATGCCTTATTTTCACAATCTGCCAAAACAAGAGCAATATCTCCATTTTAAGGAAAATAAAAAGAAGGAGACCTTGTGATTAAGGAGAGCTGACTAACGGACCACAGAGAGACAGTCTAGAAAACAGGGCTCACAGGTGAGGTGAGCAGGTGCGCGCTCCTCCTGATATGATACCTGCCTCCAGAGACGTGCGGTGCTTTGAAGAAGGTGCTGATGTCAGTCCCGAGGCGGGCAGCAGAGTTTACCGTTTGAGATGGGTACAAGACAGCCCGTGGGAGCCTGCGGAATCTTTGCACTCTTTTGATCACACTGGAGATAAACCAAGACTAGAACTGGAGCCACGCCAGGCAGGAAAAAGATCTGCACCAAGCCTGGACTGTACCACCCCCTCTCGACATGGTTGCCTCAGCTAGAGGGATTCCTCCTAACTGTAATGACATTGCCACAAAAACAGCCAGGCAAATAAAGTGAACAGGGGTTCGAGTGGTGCACGTTGTGGTCCAGCAGGGCTGCTCTTGGGGGAGTGACTGAGGAGGAGTTTGAGAGGGTTGGTGCCGTAAGCAAAGAGTGAGCTCATGGGGAGTGGATTTAAGTTGAAGACAAAAGAACTGTTCCTTGGAAACTTCTAGAGGGTTATAGCCTTGTTGGGTCTGTCACAAGGAAGATTTCCAATTAAGGTGCAGCAAGAAGTCCACAGTTTGGAGGTCTTCCTGTTTTCCAGAACTCATTGAGATGATAGGTGATATATAATGGGAGAAATTTAAAAGATGGTTGAACAACAAGGTCCTGCTGTAGAGCACAGGGAACTATATTCAATAGCTTGTAATAACCTATAATGGAAAATAATATGACAAAGGAATATATGTATATACATACATATATATATATAAATATATAACTGAACCACTATGCTGTATACCAGAAATTAAATACACAACATTATACATCAACTCTACTTCAATAACCAAAAAAGAAAAGAAAAGAAAAGAATTTAAGTAAAAGATGGTTGGGTACAAAAGCCACTTTGGAAAATATTTTTGACAATTCTTTGTAAAGTTGAACACTTACCTACCCTGGAATCCAGGAATTCTATACCTAGGTGTTTACTCAAAAGAAATGAAGTCCTTAAGAAGACTTGTTCAAGAATGTTCACAACAGCGTATTTAATGGCGAAAGACTGAAAGCTTTCCCCTTAAGATCAGGAACAAGACAAAGATGTCTGCTCTGGCCGCTTCTATCATATTGTGCTGGAGGTTCTTGTCAGAAATAAAAAGGGCAATAAAAAGAAATAAAATGTATACAGATTGCAAAGGAAGCAATGAAACTATGTCTATCTGCAGATGACATGAGCTTTTATGCAGAGAAGTCTAAGGAATCCGTAAAAAATAAACTATTAGAGCGAATAAATGAGTTCAGCAAATTACAGGATACAAAAATCAATATAAAACATCAGTTACAGTGTGGAGGGTAGAGCTCAGTGGTGGAGCACATGCTTAGCATGCACGAGGTCCTGGGTTCAATCCCTAGTACCTCCATTAAAAAAAAATCAGTTATATTTCTATATGCTAGCAATGAATAATCTACATATGAAATTAAGAAAACAATTCCATGTATAATAACATCAAAAAAAAAGAAATACTTAGGAATAAATTTAACAAAAGAAGTGCAAGACATGTACACTGTAAGCTAGAAAACATCATGGAAATAAAGGAGACAAATAAATGCAAAGACGTCTTGGGTTCATTGATTAAAAGATTCAGTATTTTAAAGACACCTTTAAGATGGCAATACTTCCACATTGATCTCTAGGTTCAATACAATCCCTATCACAGTCCCAGCTGGCTTTTATAATATTTTGGCACGAATTGACAAGCTGACGCTCTGTGGAAATGAAGAGGTCCCAGAAGGGTTCCAACAATCTCAAACCAGAACAAAGTTGGAGAACATACTACAGTTAATTAACTAAGACGAGGTGGTATAGCATAAGGACAGCCATATAGATCAAGGGAACAGAACCGAAAAT
Source organism: Camelus bactrianus (assembly GCF_048773025.1). NCBI lineage: Eukaryota > Metazoa > Chordata > Mammalia > Artiodactyla > Camelidae > Camelus > Camelus bactrianus. The sequence continues at coordinate 45,027,321 of NC_133555.1, read as the reverse complement.
CCAGAAATAAACCTTCATGTTTATGGTCAATTGATCTTTTGACAAGGGTGCCAAGATAATTCAACGGGGGAAAGACTGGTATTTTTAACAGCTGGCGTTTGAACAGTTGGACAGCCACGTGCCCAAGAGTGAAGCTGGACTGCGACCTCACTCCACACACAAAAAATGAAAACGGATCACAGGTCTAAATGTAAGAGCTAAAACTGTAAATTTCTTAGAAGAAAACATAGCTATAAATCTTCTTGACCCGGGGTTAGGCAAACGTACAGACAAAAAGTAGGTTAGTGATTGTCTAGGGCAGGAAGGAGAGGGGTTGGGGAGTGCCTGCTGACGAGTGGGGGTTTCTTTTGAGGGTGAGGAAAGGTTCTAAACTTAGATCATGGTGATGAGTGTGCCTCTCTGGGGATATGCTGAAAAACCCACTGAACTGTACATGTCCAATGAGGAAATTTTATGGTGTGTGAATTAAAGCTCAATAAAAGTGTTTAATGAAAACGTGTAACAGTTTTACTCCTAATAGCCCCAAAATGGAAATAATCCAGTTGTCCATTAGGACAGGAGAACAGATAACCAAGCTTAGTATATTCATGCGATGGACCATGGCTCAGCACTATAAATGAAGGAACCATTCATGTGCGCAACATCCCTGGACCCCAGGAACATGATGTTGAGCAAAAGAAGCCAGACACAAAAAGAGCACACAGTGTCTGATGCTATTCATACAAAGGTATAGAACAGGGAAAACTGACCTATGGAGAAAAAAAATTTATCACAGTAGTTGCCTCTGGTGTGTGGTAGGATGTCAGTTGCGAAGGAATAATGGTACAGAGAGGGGAATAATCTGGGCGATGGAAATCAGCAAAAAAGAGCTTACTTGAGATGTACTCAATATAATAAAATAACGTGGGAGATATTTTTAAATAAACATGCCGATCCATTTTGAGGAAGTAATAACACCCACTAACAAAGAACAAAAGATTCTACAACATTTGCTGCCACCAGACAGTGCTGATCCTACCCAAAGGTGTTAGGAGACGTTATGTGGGTGTCAGCAGTTAACTTCCTTCTAGAACTGAACTTATTAATTTCTATTTTGAGACCCCAGTTCTCCCAGAAGGTACGGACTTTATCTCAGTCAACTCAGCATTTCACCCACTCCCCCTTCCTTCAGTGATACTCGATGTTACAATTTTTGGCACGGCTCTCTGGTCTTGGTCATCTGTTGATGTCAGCACCTGCTGAGATGGACCTCACCCTGTCTGGGCCATCAATCCATGGAGTGACCTGCTGAGCTGACCCACTCCTCCATTAAGGACTTGCACAAGGCTACTTCTCAGATCCTCTGGCACTGCACCCACAACACTGGAAACTCTCCATTTTCTCCTGTATTCCTCAGAGGGCTGAGCAAGGGAAAGCACTTGCCAGAGCCCTGGCTACTTGGTGCTGCTCCAGCTGGCACGGGAGACCTCTGGTCTCCACTCCATGTCTGGCGCATAGGAACTCTTGAAGACACCTTGGTCCACATGCAGACACCCATACTGTGTGCCTCCACCCTTGAGCCGTGATGGGGAACTCAGGGATCTTGCTTCCTCCCCGCAAAAGCCCCCCTGGCTCAGATCTCAACACCTTGGTGGGAATTCTGTTGTGTTTCCCAACTCCAAGGGCTTGCCCATGGGAGGTGGCAGTGCTGGGACATTTCTCAGGGATGCTCACTGACATCTGACCCTTTGCTTTTCCTTTTGATTCCTCTCTCCCTCTGTCTGAGCCCACGGAAGCCTCCTCCCTCTCAGCGCCCCTTTCTAAGAAGTTGGACTAGAAGGAGAAGGGTGAATGTGTCATTTCAGGAGTACAGATGGGATGTGTTTAATTTAAAAATTATTAGAAAATCAGAGGTGGAAGTGGACAAGGAAGAAGAGAGAAGTGAGGACAAAAAAGGATGGCCCAGCGGCGTGGATCAGGGCAGAACGTCTTGTAAAAACTGGAGTATCGAATATTCACTACTATTGAGCTTCTGCCGTTGCTCTGTAGACCGTCTCTCACCCCCGTCTCCTTAAAGCCTCTGCTAAAGTTCTAAAGATGAAAAGGCTCAATGTGGGTGACGTTTTTGCGAAACTCAAGGGACTCAGTTCCACATATGAGTCAAGACACTGCAAAAGAATGTGTGGGATGGTGAGCTCGTTCGTGAGCTGAACTCATTCGGTGGAAGCTGAGGCACAATGTCTAGCCAGAGGAAACCATGAGAAAGTAAGCCGTCCAGAGGTTCACAGAAATCTCGGGAAGGTTTCAAAGGCAAATCTTATCTAGATTTTTTTAAAGAGAAGGCCACCTCAGCTGACATCTGTGTTAGACATGGCCAAAGGAAGGCTGAAAACACGTGGACCTACTCCTGATCTGCGGATGCAGACATGGAAGTATTTTTTCATCCGGGAAGCATTGACTGAGGACCAGCTATGGGCTAGATGTGCTGTACTGGGTACCAAGGAAGGATACAAGAGTGAAAATCACATGGTACTTGTCCTGAAGGCTCTCTGGTCAGTGGTAAAGCAAAAGCTACAATATTATGAGCTGAGTACCGTAACGGGGGATGTAAGCTGAGAAGGGATTAACAGCACCTGCACTCATAAACGTCCAGGGAACCTAGTTCTTGGAAGACACGTGGGAGTTTATGAGCGTCCTAGCCATCTTCTCATCTGCCCCTAAGGCTCGCAGGATGTTTTGCCAGCCTGGCCCCAATCCACGAGGATGATTTTCTGACCCAGTGCCCTGGATGTTTACTTATGTGTCCTTTGTCTCCTTAAAAGATGGAAGTTTCTCTTCTTTTTTGATGGCTGTTGTTATCACTGACAACTGCTTCGCAGCACAGGACTGCTCTGTAGAAGCTCCATGCCAACCACACGACCACACAGCTGTTAAGCTGATGGGAGAGCCAGTATTAAGAACAAGTGTCACCAAAACAGGAAATTGTCCATTGTCTCACCTTTGGGTGAGAGAGTTGCCTTAATGTCCACAGTTAGCACGAAAAACAACAGGCTCTTTTTGGAGGAGGGCAGGTGTCCCTAAGAGACTGACGAGGTTCTTAGCATATCTAGCAGGAAGGTGGAGGGGTTTTGTGAGACACATGGAAGGACTGGGTGGGGCGCGTTTTCTTTAAGTGGGAGCCAGAAAGAATAATTCCCTCCTTACCGTTTTCCATAATAACAGCAATCGAAAGAAAGAAAGAAATTTTTCTGAGATTCAAGAGCTGAGAAGGGAAACAAGCTCTTGTATTGCAGACTCCTGCAAACAGAGGAATTCAGAGGACAGTGACGTAAGAGTGTTAACCGAAATTTTAGAAACCGAGAACTGATTGAAATTTTTTTAAAAAGTGTTTATTTGGGGTTTGTTAGGACTGCAGCCTGGGAGACACAGGTTTAAGAAGCACTTGAATTGTGTTCCGCCAGACTACAAAATGAGGGAGGCTTACAAAGGCAAAACCCACAAGGTTACGGTGAGTTATTTGAGTTGTTTATCAAGAATTATAACTGGAGCTAGAAAGAAGGGTGCTTGTTAAGTAAGATTGGTTGGGGTCTGAAATGGTTGCGTAATTACAAAAGGAGACCTTGAGATCATTGGTTTGCTGCTGGTGGGTGTTCTGAATACAGATGGTGGTGTCCTTGGGTCTGGTCCAGTTCAGAGGAAGTTCAAGTTCTCAGCGGGGCAGAGACATCCTGAGACCAGACCCTCAGTGGCCCACCAGCTCCCTGTGTGTCCACCTCAACTGTGATGACTCCATTATAATTTTAATTTGTCATCAATAGTAAATTTGTAACAGTCCTGCAGAAAGTCCGAGCCTTCTTTCTTCCTCTTCTTTTAGCAGATGAACAAACGCAAGGCAAAATGCTCTTCGGGACAATTTACCAGAGACGGAGGCCTTGCTTGGCCAACTGAAATCATCTGATGTGCGATGAGTCATGACAAAGGGGAGGGAGGGAAGGGAAAAGATGAGGCCTGAGCCCAGATTTTCTCTGTGCTGCTGACTGGTTGGGTGATTCTGTTTCCTCATACAACGAGTTTTAAAGTTCAGTTATTCTATTTTGCACTTCCAGAAGTTCTACTTGGTTCTTTTACAAATCTGTGATGTCCCACCGTAGAGTTTCCTCTCCCCTGCGGATTATCTTCAAGGTCGTTTGTCTTTAAATACTGTGGAATATTTATTTTAAAATATGTCTCATAATTTCAATATCAGGAGCCTGTGTGGGTCTGTTTCTGCTGGTTTGTTTCTTTTGCTCTGTCTTCCTGTGTATTTGGTCATATTTGACCGTGGCTGCTCTCCTGCTGTTCAGCCAGGCAACGCGGGTCGCCCAAGAGGCAGGATGAAGGTGGCCTTATTCCAAAGATGATTTTGAGTTTGCTTCTGTCAGACAAAAAGGGGAATTACCAGTCCTGTAGAACACTTAACTTCATCAGCTGACGTTTACTGAACTATGCCAGTGATGCAAATTTAGACCATAAATCCATCCTAAGGCTGACCTATGCTCAAAACCTGGATCTTGGGGACTTTTCAGGCACAAAGACCTGAAGATCCTCAAGGCATTACACTAGGGTCTCTGAAACAAAGAAGGGTGATTCTAGGGCCTCAAAACTTGGGAACAGAAAATGGTAGAATTTTGTCACCAAGAGAAAGAGGAGCAGCTGAGACCAAGATGATGTCGCAGGGTCCTCTCAGTGAGGAGGGGCTGAACGTTTGGTCTCCTTCTACTGCATGGTACTTACATTCGACTTCTGTTGCTATCAGGGTAACGTGGGCACTGAGTTTTCACCCCGGAGTGGGGAGCTGGCATGGTTCTAGTTGAATCCCAGACACAGGTGGTTCCTCCTCAGATATGAGATGTAAAAGGCTGGTGTTCAGAGTGGGAAAAAAGTCAGACGATTTTCTCCATCCCCTTTCTTCCTAGCTTCCACCTCTGTCCTCCTGAACAATCAGAATTCCCTATTTAACCAGGCTGGCTTCTGTAGAGTTTGTAACGAGACCAACATGAACCCACAGTGACCTCAGGACAGGGCCTGAGCTGTGCTGCAGGAAATACCTGCCCACTAGCAGCCTGTCAGGCCATTCCAGAATCTTCTAACAGGAAGGCAGACAAGACTAGTCCTCCACCCAACTGTCTCCCACCTAGCTCTCTTTTTCTGTAGACATTTAGGACTGCAAAGATCCTGTCTAGGGGAAGGATTTGGCATTTAGGCAGTAGGCAATCTCAATTTTCAAGCACAAAACCATGAAAGACCCATCAAGTTCACTGGGGGCTCTGGGAGAGGCCCGAGGACCCCCAACCCACTATAAATGACCTCCTTGGAGTGGTTGCTCTGATACTTTACTGTATTTGTTCTCGACAGATGTGTGTTGCTGTCAAGAAGCGTGGCAGACAGCGGACAGATGAGCCCAGCCACCCACTGGGAGTGTCGAGAGGCTCCTCCCAACCCAAGGGCTCAGGTGCCGTCAGTCTGCAGCGTTTCTGTCCCTGCCTGGTCTCCTCTGCCCGCCTCACCTCAAGGAAGAGCCCCCTCCAGAGAAAACCCGAGAGTCACCATTTGACTGATGAACTTACAAGTCCATGTAACACCTCTCTGCTCGCTTCTTGCAGAGAAACCCGCTGCTCCCAGAAGAGTTCAGCTTAGTTCCTGGGGAATTTGCTGAGTGTCAAAGAACAGATCTAAGCAGAAGAGAGGCTGGGCTCTTACAGTGGTGGGTTTTGTCGGGGAGGGAGTCCCGGCCTTGGGAGCAAGTCATCTTCCAGGGTAGAGGGTTCCACACCTCCTGACCTGTGTTCACCTCGGTGCAGGCCACTGTGCTCACCGTAACACACACGCACACTCTTGGGGCTACAGCTCACACCCAGCCTGATGGTTAGCCAGGGGACGTGGCTGAAATATTGTTCTACTGTGATTTTGAGTTTTATCAAGTGGAATACAACACTTTCTCCTTGCAGCCCAGTCAATCCATCAAGGGAAAAATGTGGGCTTGAGAGGCCAGAGACTTGAGTCTCAGTTCGGTACCCCCAATTTTGGGTAAATCACAATCTTTCCTCTCTCTCAATTTTCTTGAACTGAAAATTGGGTTGCGTATCACGTGCCCTACTTCTATAAAAGGTTCTTCCCTCCATGAGATCATAGCCCAAATGCTGTCTGGAGTGAAGGAAACTCGAGATGATTCTGGGACCCAGCAGAGGCCTCAGATGTCACAGAACAGACAAGCCATCCTGCTGCTGGGCCTGTCTGAGTTCCTGATCTGTGGAATCAAGGGCATCACAAAATAGTTGCTTCATGGCACTTATGCAAACGTATTGACCACAGCCAGAACAGCACTCAGTGGGGGAGAAATGCCCTTTGGACGAGGAATTCAATACGTTGCCACCAGAAAATCTGCTTAAGTTTTGAGAACAGGTGAACAGAGTTTTTAAGGAAGTGGCGTACCCTGGGGTCTACGCGCGGGCCTCTGAGGTCCACACTGGATCTCCAGTGTTTTCCGTAGGTGCAGGCTGCCCCCAGCAAGGTCGGGCTTGTGCTGGCGGGTCCTGAGGGACGACCCACCTTCTTCCGTTCCGTGGAGCCTCCCTCCCTCCTTTCCAGTCTCTGTCCGTGTTTGATACCAGACTGTCTTTTTTGGCTTTGCGTCCTTCAGCCAAGCACGGTGTCTGGTCTGAAGAGGCACGTCGTTGATCTGAACACAAGGGGATCCCCGGAGAGGCTGGTGCCTCCTGGTGGCTTTTCTTCCCTGCGGGCCCCCAGCTTTCCAGATGATTGTTTACGTGCTTCCGAGGAGGAGCGCGACGGGAAAGAATCCAGCTAGCCTTCAGCAAGCACAGACCACACGAGGAGCGCCGCGCGAGGGGCTTTTGTGAGGACTGCCTTGGACGTGAAAACTCCACAAGTGGGAACCACACTTAGGACATGAGAAGAGTGAGGCTTAACAAGTGAATCACTTGCCTGAGATCATGCCGACGGTAAGTGATGGAGTGAGCGGGGGCCCTGTGTCTGTCCCCGAGCCTGTCTGTTTCACCGGGGGGACGGTGCTGCTGGCGCGGGGGTTCCCAGTCAGGGCACTGGGGCTCCTGGGGGCTTCCTCACCCAGGGAGAGCCCCAGGGGTGGGTAGGTGGAGCAGCTGTCTGCTGGGGAACCAGTTCAGACCCTCACTGGGTATTTACAGACAATCTGACGGCTGCTAGCCTCGTATCTGATTAACAAACCTCAGGGCGCGAAGGCTGGTGGGGAGGGGACAACCCGGGAAAACGCCCAGTCAGACTGAGAGCAGAGGCCCGGCTTAACCCAGAGCCACCTCATCTGAGCATCTGGACACTGGCCAGACTTTCCTCACGGCCCACGAGCGCCCGGTCCACACGGGCCGTCTCCTCTACCGCAGACTAGACAGAATCCCTCACCCTGACTGCAAAAGTGATTTCAGGAAATGACTTTTTTTCTTTAAATGATAATAAGGCAAGAAACAAAGACCACACAAGATCATTTCCTATTTTGTGTCATCTGACAGAAGACCGATTGCTTGTTGGGGAAACAATGAAAGAAAACCCAAACTTGGCTAAACACGAAAGAATTTCATTCTGAATTAACTGGATTTGCTGAGAAACAACAACTGACAGAGAGAGAAACACTGACCAGGCTGACACAGCAGGGCAGAGACAGACAGAAGAGGAAGGGGCACCGAGTCCAGGACCGCAGGGCTCCACCAAGCGTGACTCGGACGCTCCTGCATTCCTTCCAGCCTCAAAAAAGATGCTCTGAGGGGGCGGGGTATAGCTCAAGTGGCAGGGCACATGCTTAGCACACACAAGGTCCTGGGTTCAATCCCCAGTATCTCCTCTAAAAATAAATAAAGTAAATAAATAAATAAACCTAATTATCTCCCCCCACCAAAAAAAAAAAAAAAAAAAAAGGATGCTCTTAAATTGGCAGTTTCTTAAAAAGTTAAAACACATCTATCATGTGACTGAACAATTCCACCCCTAGGTTTCCACCCAAGGGACATGAGAACAGTTGATCACGTGAAGAATGGTGCCTGGATTTCAGATCAGCATTATTCCTAAAAGCCCCAAACTGGAAACAATTCAAATGCCCCTCAGCTGATAAATGGATAAACAAACTGTGGTTTGTCCACACGTGGGCTGCTCCTCAGCAGGAAAAAGGAAAAAAAAAATTCCTGAACATGCTACAACAGGCATGGACCTCAAACATCATTCTGAGCGAAAGAAGTCAGACCCAGAAGACTACATGTTGTGATCCCAGTTCTATGAAATTCCTGCAAAAGGCAAAACTATAGAGACAGAAAACTGATTAGTGTTTGCCTGGTAGGGGGTGGAAATGAGGACTTTCTGCACGAGAGGACCGTCTGGGGGGAAAGAAGTGTTCTGAAACTGATTTGTGGTGGTGGCTGTGTAAGTTTAAGTAAGACTCATCAAACTGTACCTTCGTAGGAGTGAATTTTATCGTATGTAAATCATACTGCAATAAAGCTATTCAAAACAAGATTTTCCGGAGGCTGTACATCTAAATGGAGGGTACAAAGGAAAAGGCCATGATGTTCCCAAGGAATAGGGTAATGTTCCAGGAAAGTTGGCGTTACCATTGGGTTAGCTCAAGCCTGCTTAGAAAGCTTTGAAATATTAAAATCAGCTTGAGATAAATTTAACAGAACAGGTTTACAGAGCAGGCAATAAAGGTACTGCCCTTATTATTTTCAAAAGTAGCATCCTTACAGAGTCAAGAAATCAGGAATGGGTGTAGCTCAGGGGCAGAGCACATGCTTAGCATGCACGAGGTCCTGGATTCAATCCCAAATTCCTCCACTTAGAAAGAAAGAAAGGAAGAAAGAAAGAAAGGAAGGAAGGAAGGATGGAAGGAAAGAAGGAAGGAAGGAAGGAAGAAAAAGAAATCAGGAACGGTGGAAGGCACATTGTATTTTAAGAATGATACTGAAGAAAAAGAATATATATATAATTGAATCACTATACTGTACCCCAGAAACTAACACAACATTGTAAATCAACTATACTTCAATAATAAAAAAAAAAGGAAGGAATGACATTGAAAATGAAATGTATGTCCCTGAGAGGTGTTCCAGAGAGCTGAACGGGTTTGCATAGAGTCCACTGGTACCATTTATGTACTAAAGCTCTGTTTTCCAGAAGATGACATTCTGAACAATGACGTCATGATGCTGTAAGAGCCCCAAAAGATTCCCTCACACGAACAAGACGAGACACTCTGGCTTTGGATGGGGATCGACAGGACTGGAATGCACGCCGCCCCTCGCTGAAGCGCCAATGTTTTCACCTGTGACATGGGCTTACCGCTGCCTGCTGTAGGGTGTGGTTCTGAAGATCAGACAAGAGAAGGGAAGGGAAACGTATACTGATGGGGGGGTTTCACTCCACTGCCTGCGCCTCTGGAGCCCCCGTGACAGGGAGTCTCTGGGACAGGGGACGTACAGTTACCGGTGTGCGCACGGCTGTAAAGGGAACTGTCTCACAACTTCCCAAAGCGTATCACTGGGCACGGATCCTGCGTGAGCGCTTTCTAAATGTTCAGTAACTCGGTGGTGGAAGGAGTGATGCAATGAGGCTGTGGGTGCATGCAGCAGCCCTTCGCCCTGGGGTGTGCCCAACATCCAAAGGATGCAGGGCATTCAGCAAAAGATGCCGTGGAAGATGGTCCTGAGTAGAAGTCCAGTCTCAGTCTGTCTCCACCCTCATCCACCTCCTGCAGCGGCTCCACTAGAGTTTCAAAACTCCCCATTGAATCCCAGATAGTCATTCAGGATGTCAAGGAGACAGAGAAAAACACACCCCCCCCCACCCCCATGAAAAGATGCTGTATATTAGCATCAGAAATCTTTCCTTTCTGCCTCCCTTAAAAAAATGTACATGTTCTCTGTAGAGGGCTTAAAATACAGGTTAGCCAAAAAGAAAAGGTAAATGATGTCTCAAACACTCACCACCCAGATATGCTTATGTTGGCGATTCTGTGTATGTCGCTGCAGTCTCGTCCTGGGGAAGTGTGGGCATGCATTGATGGACGATGGATGCCACGTGCATCAGGACACCAGTGCCAGACGACCAGGGTTCAAATCCTGTCTCTGCCACTTGTAGACACGTGACCTGGTAAATTGGGGAAGATGACAGTATGTTACTCAGAGTTGTTGTGAGGGATGAGTAGGTTACAAATGTACAGTATGCTCTCAGAACAGGGCATGGTGGAGGACAGGTGCCCAACATGTGAGAGCAGGGTGCCCCAGGCGTCTCACGCACCCCTCCACGTCCAAGTACGTGCACAGTGATTGCACACATGTGTGCATGTGTCTGCTGACGTGCGTACAGGCCTGGGCTGAGTGTGTGCATACGTGCAGCTCTTATGTCTAAACACACAAAATGGGCTCAAACTTAAGGTGATCTGCTTTTTTCACATGACATACCATGAACGTGTTTTCATGTAAATAAATACAGGTCTCCATCACCGACTTAGTGTCTCCGCAACTCGTTCCGCACAGAGCACCAGGCTGGCTGGCTCTCCACCAGCCCGTCGTTTGCAGAATCATTTTAAGTTTTATTGATGGGCTCACTTAGTAGATATCATAGAAATTCAAAAGGAAGTCAAACAAGGATCAGAAAAGCAATAGTCCACTAGATCAAAACAAGACTATTTTCCATTCCTTTGAACCAACCTCAAGTCAGTGAAGTGGCTTATTCAGCCCACTCAAGTCTAGTTATGATTTAAATCAGAACTTATAAGGTAATGCCTGCTCAACATTAAAAACAGTAATATCATTTGAACACAAATTTTATTTAATAAAAAGACAGCATGATTCTTACAAAGTGAAAATCAGAAAGACCTTGAAAGCTCCCATTCCAAATCTGCAGGTGCCTAACTGCCACCCGCCCCCCCACCCCCACGTCCACACAGCCAGACAAGGGGGGTACATCAGGCACCAGGAGGCTGCAGGGCAGCTTCAGGTGATAACACCCACACGGATCTATTTTCCAGTGAAGGTTGGCATTCCAAGGGGGAACGTGAGGTATGTGCAAGGCTAGAATTTCACAGGGCTACTCTCTGGCTATGGCGCTTGGTTTCGGTCTGCATTGAGACGGCTGGTGGTCTGGGCTCCGCTAATAACTGGCTTGTCCACAAACTCCACCATGCACTGTCCCGGGCCACTGTCCCTGCAGGGCGCTTTCTCCAGTTCCAGCACGATGACAGTGTTTGGGCCCGAGGTCAGCAGGACGTGCTGCGGCACGAACAAGGTCACCTGGGGGCCCCGCGCTGGCCAATAGCGGCCAAGGTTAAAGCCGTTGATCCACACCTGACCCTGGAGAAAGAGAGAGAGAAAAAACCCTCAACCCAGCTGCTCGGACCACCCTGAGAGCATGAAAGCTTTGATGCAGGAGGGGGAGGCAGGGAGTCCTCCCTGAAGGTGCTCTCCCAGCACAGGTGAGGCCCGAGAGCCAGGACAGCCCAGTTTGGGTTCCAGCTCCTGCTAAGATGACCGCCCGACTTGGGCAGGAGTTGAGTGGGAGAAGTCACAAAACCACCCCCAGGCCCCGCCCTGCTTCAGGGAGATACGCGTTTGTCCCTCTGACCAGCTTCGACACCATCCGAGTCAGTACTGGACGGCACTGTGGCAATTTCACCAAGCTTCTGAACTTCGTTCTGGGTCGGGTGGGGGTGCTGCCTGAGCGCATACACCAGCCTCCCCCTGACTCCTCTGCACGCAGCTGGCTCACTGCCTCCTCAAGGAGGTGGGCTCCTCCTCCTTTGCTCTGGCCTCCTCCAGGCGGGTCATGATGCACACAGGTCCCAGAGCCGCACCCAAACAAGAAGGATGTGGGGGTCAAGGAAGGAGAGACCGGGCCCGCCCAGGTAGGTGTCCGTGTTACTGCTGTGTTTTGATGGTTTTCACACAGCAGCAGAGTGAGGGTGGGGACTTGCTTCAAGGAGCAGAGGTGATCCTATAAGCTGCCAGAGCTACTTCTGTGAGTGGAAACTGCTTCCAAAACCAAACTGAGAGGGAGGGGAAAGTCCTCAAGAACAGGGACCAGGTGCGGGTATGCTTGCATAGCCTCTCAGCACGTGCAAGGCTGGGCTCCCACGGGCGACTTACAAGTTGGCTGAAGAGACGGAACATTCTGTGATACAGACAGAAAGAGCAAAGGAGGGGCGCTCTCACACACATACACGCATGCGCGTGCGTACACACACACACACACACACACACACACACGCACACACGGGAAAGAAAACGGGGAGAGAGAGAATATGCGGGAGAGGAAGGGAGGAAGGAAGAGGTACAGACGTTGGTCCCACAGTGGCCCAACTGTGCTGGGGGACACGCTGGGCGAGGCCCAGCCCTGGCCGCCACTTGCAGCCCTAACCCAGGACACAAGTACCGAGTCCTCACCTTTGGGGACTTCTCAGCTGGTATCCAGGGACACCTCAATTTCCTACCTGGGCTCTGATCTTAGTCCTGACACTTACTGGCTGTGTGCTTTGGGCAGGTCACCACTCACACGTGTACCTGGGGAAGGTGAGGACGGCAGGGCTGCGGGGTGGGGGCAGCAGCGTGCGTCCACGGATCAGTCCGCGTGGAACCCGGGAGGGGCTCAGTGGGTGGCAGCAGCCCTCACGCCACTGCAGTGAGAAGACCTTGGCCTCCACAGGCCCACGGAAGGAGGCCCGGGATGGAAACCCACCTGTCTGCTGGGATAAGTCATTTAGAAAAAGGGTGACAGTTTCACACTTCTCAGAATTATTTTACTCTTGTTTTTACCATGGGATATGCTATCTCGATCCAGCCTGAAGGTACACACGATGACAGCTTCACTGGGTTTTATCAGTTGAAGATCTGCCAGCGCCTAGCTTCCGTGGTATTAGAGAACAGCAGAACTCGACTTCTGTACTCGAGGGGGAAGATGTGGGCTCCACGGGGGCCGGGGGGGAGGGCTGTGTGAGCAGCACACCAGGGCTGGCCTGAGCCACGCTGGCTCCCCACCGCATGCCGGCCATGCTGAGGGTCAGTCCCCTCCCACACCCGAGATTCCACACCTAAGTCTCCAGGAGGCTGCCCCTCCCACCTCTCGTGCTGCACCAGGCATGTCCCCCCGAAAGCTGGGCACCGGTTCCCTGAAACCCCTTTGTTGGCTACTGGGACCTGGGAGCCCAGGGTGAAAAAAGGCTCCCCAGGCTCCCCCAGGTTTAGGGGAGGGGACTCACCAGGGCCAAGAGGCGGGGTGCAGTGAGTAGAAGCCCCCAAAGCAGCAAGCTCCTTAAGCAAGGAGCACCTTGCTTGAGATTGGAGGGTGGAAGGGGGTCCGCGGGACCACTGGGGGTTATCACGGTTACACACGGGGCTGAGAGAACCAGGTGCCTGTGGGCTCAGCTCACCCTTGGGCCCCCTCTCCCTGCGCCACTCCAGGCCCAGCTCGTCCTCCTAAAGGCTGTCCTGCTGCCCAACCGCGCAGTTTCCGCACCAGGCAATGGACCCAAAGACCTCCCTGTGAGCTCCCCAAGTACCACCTGGCCAGCTGGGCTTGCTTCTGAGAGTCCCCCCCGCCGGGGTCAGGGGGTGACAGGTCCAGCTCTGGAGGGCTGGTGAGGGCTTCCGTCCCTGAGTCTCTGACTCCTCTTCCCCAGCTCCCCCCCCCGCACTGATGAAAGGTCCAGCTCCCCCTCGTGAGCACTCGTGGTGCCCGCTCCCCAGACTGCTCTGTGACTGACAGACAGCTAGCCAAAGGTGATGTAATTTTTCTCCTAATCATTTCCTGAATTCTGGACACTGCACATCTGTTCTAATTATTCTTTCCTCCCCCAAATTATCATCTGTGACCCTTTTTGAGCCTTAAGCTCTCATATGGATTTCTTTTTTAACTGTTTTGGTTTTCTTTTGGTTCTTTGGAGGAGAATTTATTAGGTTTATTTATTTATTATTATTGCTTTTTTATGTTTTTTTTTTGGGGGGGTGGGGAGTAAGTTTATTTATTTTTAGTGGAGGTACTGGGGATAGAACCCAGGACCTCATGCATGCTAAGCACATGCTCCACCACTGAGCTATACCCTGCCCCGCTCCATATGGACTCTGAACTCACCCAGATGACTCCACTATGTGGGTATCGTGCCTGGCACCTTCCCTCCAACTCTCCCCAAATCCGGGGTTACATCTTCTTTGGTTGTGCTTAATTCTCCAAAGCCATGAACCTCTTCAGGACACAATTCCCCTCCACTCTCAGTCCTTAGCAGAATAGGCATTAAGTGAAGTCTATGGTGGTTTGGTTGCCCTTCTGAGAGAGAGGAAGGAAGGATTTGTATAGAACGGACCACGGGGACATTGCTCTGGTCAACAGAACTGTCCGCGGTGATGGAGGTGCTGCTCAACAGGGTAGCTATGTACTCCTGAGCCCTTGCAGGGTGGCTAGGGCAAAGGAGGAACTCAATTTTCACTCGGAATTAATTCAAATGGAAACATAATTAGCCACACACGACCAGAGGCTGGCGCATTGGACGGCACAGCTGAGGGGCAGCAGATGCCTGTGACTCCATCCTCAGAGCAGTCTCCCCGCGACTCACAAGTCCCACGTCACAATCAGCGCTGGCTGAGGCTCCTGCAGCCGCCTCGTCGGTCTCTGACTTCCTCGACTAAATCTAGAACTCGGGCTCCACACAGCAGCCAGATGAAAACCAGATGATGCTCCTGCGTTCCTGCTTCTAACCTCCTTCTGTGCCTGCATCTTCCCCTTGCTCTCTGAGCCCCAGTGAACTCTCCCTCGTCTCCACCCCAAACTTGCTCTCCTGTGCACGACTGTCCCCTGGGCCTGTGCCACGCCCGAAGCCATCAGATCCCTCAGTCTCAACTCCATCATCACTTCCTCAGAGCGAAGAGAGATGGTCATCTTCCTCAATACTGGGCCCTCCATTCCAAGTCGCTTGCTATCCCTTTAACCTCTTCTTTTTCTTCTAGTTGTGAAATAAAATTTTTATTTTATGGCAAAACAAGGAAAAATCTAACCATAAAAAATTCTTCTGCCCTTTGGCCTCTCTCCCCAGCACCGCGTAGTGTGTATCTGAATTCTGCATCGACCAAACCTACCCCATCGTCAGAAATACCTGCTCCACCATAAAGAGCAACATTCCCCCAGCATCAACAAGACAGTCCCTCACAGATAGCCCTCCTTCTTGATTTTGTGAGGGGTCACATGACCCACCAACATGCCGCTTAGATCTGCATGATGTAAACCGTCAGCAGTACGGCATTTGATGTACAGCCCTGTGTCTCAAAAAGACTTAGAAAACTGTGCCTTGATCTCTGACCACTGGAACAGTTCTTGGAGCTTTCTGAGATGCTCTTCCCGGGTTATAATCCTCCAATTTGGCTCGAATAAAAATTTCCGGGGGGTTTGAGCCAAGGTGGCAGAGAAGAGAGACTCACAGCTCACCCTCTCCCACAGATACACCAAGAATTACATCTACAAACCCACGGAATCGCACAGAACACCTACTGAACTCTGGCAGAATGTCTCTCATTTCAAAATACAAGACGATTCTCACAAAATCTGATAAACAAGTTCATACTGTATAGCACAGGGAACTCTATTCAATATCTTGTAGTAACTTATGGTGAAAAAGAATATGAAAATATATGAAAAGAATATATGTATGTTCCTATATGACTGAAGTATTGTGCTGTGCACCAGAAATTGACACAACATTGTAAACGGACTATACTTCAATAAAAATATATAAAAAACTTTTAACATCCATTTCTTTCTTAGCTTGGCTGATTAATTCTTCATCAACATAGTTATTGTCATCGTTTGAAATTTTTGTCATTTGTTTCACTGGTTTATCAGCTATTTCCAGCATAAGCTGTGTTCGTTCTTATTCAGGCCAAGCTTCTCAGAACCCAGCAGAGGAACATACAGTATACACCGGTGGCATATTAACACTGGTTGATAATTCTGCCTGGGGAAAGATTCACCCCTACTCAGACTTCATGCTCCTCTGCTCCCAGGTTAAGAATTTGAGAGAATACTGTTCACTGGAAGAACAATGCACTGTTTGCATTCTCCCTTGACGAGCACTGTGATTTTTTTTTTAAGTGATTTTTTTAAGGTGCTTAAAAAAAATCACTTTAAAAGAGTCAAACTTTTAAAACTTTTTTTGTTTTCTTTTTTTAGGTTTTTAAATTTTATTTTTATTTTATTACTATTGTTTAAAATGGAGATACTGAGGATTGAACCTGGGACCTCACTCATTCTAAGCACGCCCTCTACCGCTGAGCTATACCCCACCCCCAAAACATTCTATTTTAAAAAAACACACATAGATATATACATTCTTGTTTCTTTTTAAAAAGCTATGCTGAAATTCTTGGTGAAGCGGGGAGTATGCACATGTCACCTAAAAGTAGATACACTCTGATTAATATATTGAGCCCCACTGAGGCAGAGCATTTGTAGAATTAACACCAGCGACTTCTGGGGCTTCCCGGGGGATGTCCCAGCTCAAATAGCTCCAGGACAAAGGCTGACTTTCTCTGACCATGGCTTGACCCTGGCAGACTCCCTGCCCTTTGCTTTGATAACCAAACTGATAATAGTTCCAATGAATGATAGGTTCCAGGAAGTGCCTGACCTACTTTTGCGTTAATCAGAGAGATGCCTATCTGTCTTAAATTCCCCAGATACAAACCTCTCATAAGAATGTAAAGCAAAAGGGTCAATCCTGGTTTAAATCATAGGTTTAAAATGTTCAGATTTGGTTGGGTGTTCCTTTAATAACAACACTAAACTTGGGTTGAATGTTGACTCTGTTATACTCTGAAAAGAGACATGTAGACAGTCAGAAGACTTAAAAATGGAAATGACAGTGGGGAGGGTATAGCTCAGGTGGCAGAGCACATGCTAAGTATGCACGAGGGCCTGGGTTCAATCCCCGGTACCGCCATTAAATAAATAAATAAATAAACGTAATTACCTCTCCTCTACCAAAAAAAAAAAAAAAGGTGGAAACGACAAAAGTCCATTTCTCAAAGTGAAAAGGCTCTCATCCCACATGATTCATAAGTCTTTGTGAGGTTTACCTGGGAGGAAACAAAATAGTGAGGCCCTGGCTTAGGGTTAAGATGTCAAGTAGACCTCCTGGAAGTCCAAGGGAGAAAATGAATCCTCCCCTTCCTCAGAGCCAGAGGGGTCTGCAGCTGATGCAAACCATGTTCTGCATCTTCCTGGGTCTCTGAGCAAAACAGCTAAAGAACCCTTATGGGTTCTCTGGATTTTAGGGCAGACCCAGATAGAACTGAAGTCACAAAAACACAGAATATTAGCATAAAAGATGAGTCACTTCCTCCTTCATCAAACCCCAAAGATAAATTCCAACCTTTCTGCCTCCCCCACACGCCACCATAGCTCCATTTTTTTTTTTTTTTTTATGACAACAGTTCTCACACTTCTGGAACAAAACTGAAAACTGGTGAGTGAAAATGTCCTCTGGGAAGCTGTATACCACTTGTTATAAAGTCCATGCCCTGAAAATGGTAGGAGATCCTCCTTCACTCAGAGCCTAGTTACTCCTGCTTACACGCCATTCTTACAATTCCTGTTACTCAATCAATGTGTATTTGTGCAAAGGAGTCTGATGATCTAGTCCCCAGGTTCACAGGACTTGTGACCAGAAACAAAGAAGGAGGGGGAAACAGTGGATTTTGTAGGGGGTGAGAATAACCGTAAATCAGGTCAAACGAAGTTTGAAAAGTATATCAAATTCAGAATGAAAGTCGGATCAAACGGTGCTAAGATCTTGTGGCCGAACAGAAGAGGCCACAATTCTTTGCTGCTCCCTCTATCAACAGGTACAATGTGTTTCTCCCTCCCTTGGATCTGGCTGGTCTATTGACTTGTTTTGGCCAAAGAACATGGAAGACATGGCATGTGAAAGCTGACTTGGCCTCAAGAAGCCTTGGACATTTGCATTCTTTCTTTGAACCCTGCCAGTCACCACAGGAACAAGCCCAGGATAGCTTGCTGGATGATGAGAGAGACATGGACCAATCTCCTTTGCTGCTGCAGCAGACAGACAGCCAACCCCCAGAAGGAGGGCCTCCTTGCTGACTAGAAGGGCCTGCCCAGCTGAGACCAGCAGAAGAGCCACCCAGTCACCCAACACTCCAGATCAGGAGCTAAATAAATTTTGGGTTGGTTTGTTACACAGCAAAAGCTAACCAATACACATTTCCATGGCTTCGATACAGTAGCGTGCCACTTTTCAGTAAATGATGTATAGCAGGAACCCAATTTAACAACAACAGACTCATCCTCTACTAGTCAGTTCCTCTTTTGTTAATCAGTCACCAAATCCCTGCACCTCTCTCACTGAGGGTTGTTGTAAGTGACTGAGAGGATGCAGGGAGCACTCAGCACAGTGGCTGGTGCACAGTGAGCTCTCCATGATGCCAGTCTTATTCTCCACAGCTGGGCCCTCCCCTCCATCCCCCCTGCTGCACTAATGTCCAGCTTCCTTCCTCCTCCCTGAGCCACTTCTCCAGCAGAACAGCAGGTTTCGGGGGAATGAGGAGAAAGGGCTCTGTCTGAATGTATCAGGTGGGAGGTGCCTATGAGGCCTCCAATGACAGGTCCACCCTGGCAGCTGGATGGGATGTTCCCCATCCTCAAAAATGCTTAGTTGAAGCTGGCACTGTGGGTGTCACCAGCACATCTGTGAGGATGACATCTCCTGGAAGTGTACAAAGGGGGCCCCGGATCAAGTCCTGAGGACTGAAACACAGATGCTGAAGAAGAATCCTGAGAAGGAACAAAGGGAGGGAAAACCGGAAGTCTTCTCACAGATGCCAGGAAAGCTTCATGGGAGGAAGTGGTTACTCATGTCAGACGGTACCTGTCAGAGGGCACGGGAGATGGGGCCCAAGAAATGTCTGGAGAGTGTCACCGTGTAGGTGCTGGTGGCCGTGGCAGGGGCAGCTTCCAAGGGGTGTGGGAGCAGAGTTCCAGACCATCACCCTCTACTCCGGGGTCAGTTCAGTAGGTTGGGTCCTTTCCTACCAGCCCCAAACCTGGGACAGGTGCCTCAGTGCTGTGTTTCCATAACCAGCACTCAGGGCACACCTTTAACTTACATTGTACCCCATTGGCTATTTGCACAGACTTATATGTAGAGACTCAAGACTGATAGGTCTTCTAGAGGTCAGCCCTGAGGCCTGGAAACACAGATGACAGTATTTCATTGTACTGAATGCAGGTTTATTTTTTAGCTGTGTACTAGATTTCAGTCATCCGTTTGATGGCCAAGAGCAGACAGCTCCTCCACTGGATGCTCAGTGAGTACCTGAGACCGAACATGCCCCACACAGGGCCTCTGAACCCCGACCTGCACTCCTCAGCCTCCCCACCTCCGAGACCCACATCTCCATCCCTCCCGCTGTGCACACCCCAAGCTCCAGGGTCCTCCTGGACACCTCCTCTTCTCAAACACCACACCCAATCCTGCTGCAAATCTCACCTTTTTTCCAAGCAATCCTGCGTAGTCTCACCTTCCACAATCCATGCCCACCCCACCCCCCAGCTGTGATCTTTCAAATGCAAATCAGTCCTTTCACTCTCTGCTTAGCACCCACCACTGGAGCACTGAGAAGCCCGATTCTTCATCACTACCCCCTGACTTGGCCCCTAGCAGCCCCCAGATCCTCACCTCCCACACTCTCTCCCCAGCTCATGGGATCTTTCTTGCTCTGGGCCTTTGCATTCACAGTTTCCTGGTTCTGGAATGTTCCCCCTCTGCTTTTTCACTTGGATGCCCCATCCTTCAGGTCTCACTCAATGGTCACCTCCTCCTAGAAGCACCCCTGACCACTCCATATTCAGTACTTGTAAAACATGCCCATAAATCCTCTGATACTGCTCCCCTCAAAAGGCAGAGTCTAATTCCAGTCCCAAGAACAGGGGCTGGACGTAATAACTCTCTTTCCAACAACAGAATGTAACAAAATGATGCCATGTGACTTCCAAGGCTGGGTGATAAAAAAAAAAAGGATAGTTTCTGCCCAGTGCTCTCTTGTTTGGAACGCTCCCAGTTGGGGGAAGCCGGCCGCCGCATTGTGAGAACCTTCAAGCAGCCTGGGGAGAGGCCCGTGTAGGGAAGAACGAAGGCCACCTGGGTGGTGGATCCTTCAGCCCCGGTCAAGCCTTCAGATGATGCAGCCCTGGCTGATGGCTTGACTGTAACTTCACGAGAGCCCCTAAGCCAGAAGCAGCCAGTCAAGCCAGCCCCAAATTCCCACAGCAGCTGTGGGGATAATAAATGTTTACTGCTGTTTCGGGGTAAAATTTGTTACACAGCAACAGATCACTATTATGCCACAGAAATCAACAACACCGTCACTCCCACCCCTTATGTTCTATTGCATCACCACGTTTATCGTCTTCCTAATCGTTACCACCTCCTGAAATGACAGTGCTTAATTATGCTGTCCTCTCCACAAGCAGTGCCCTCGTCTCTCATGTCCACAAGCTCAAGAGCCCGTCACCAAGTGCTCCCCCGCTTTCTGCGACATTCTACGCACTCTCTAAACCTATCACTTGGATGCTTAAAACTGACCCTGGTTCCACAGAGTTCTCAAGGTTTTCATGGTCCATGAGGCCATGAAACCCCCTTTCCAACTGCATTTTCTACCACTCCCCTCCTGGCTCTTTCTGGGATGTTTTCTTTGACACCAACTGGGTATCCAACAATTCAGTTCTGACACCATCTACCAAGACTTGGCATCAGATCCCACAAGTTAAAGGGCTCAGTCCCACAAGACCGCCCTCACTTCTGAATGGCCAGTTATAAATTGGGGGTTCCCATAACCCCCTCCTCAGGATCAATAATTTGCTAGAATGGTTCACAGAACTCAGAAAGACCTTTTACTTACAGTTACGGGTTTATTATAAAGGATACGACTCAGGAATGGCCAGATAGAAAAGATTCACATGGCAAGGTATGAGGGGTGGAGGGGCCGAGCTGCCAGCCCTCCCCAGGTGTACCTCCCATCCAGGTGTACCTCCCAGCACCTGGATGTGCTACCAACCCAGAAGCTCTCTAAATCCTGTTGTTCTAGAATTTTGATAGAATTCTATCTCCTACCCTTTATCCCAACTCCAGAGGTTGGGGAGTGGGGCTGAAAGTTCCAACCCTCTAGTTACATGGTCTTTCGTGGGACCAGGTCTGAGGATAAGACTGGTCACCAGAAAGACCAAATGATTGGAAAGCTGGAGATTTCAAAAGAAGGATGCAGAAAAAAAAAAAAAATATATATATATATATATATATAATTCAATAAAAAAAAAAAGGATGCCAATGCCAAAAAAGTTTCAAAATAAAAGGGATTTTTGTCAGACTTTCATCATAATTATTTAAAAAATAAAATTGTAGTTAGTCTGTATCCTATTTGGATTCTTAACGTTCCAAGATTAATTCTGGCAGAGGAGAAGTGGGACATTATCCCATCGCTCTGACCACTGTGCTGCGCTATGTACCTAGACCTGCTGCAAGCGGTAAACAAAGCAGAGAGGCTACAGGGGATGTTAACGTCGGACCCGCCCCCACCCACCTGAAGGAGAGAGAAACGCACACACGTCACCATGTCAGCAGAGCATGGCATCTTAGGTCTGGCACATGTGACACAGCGGGGCACTGGGGAACATGGGCTACTGCCGGGAGCTTGCGGTCAGGTGAGAGTTCTGTGTGGACAGCACGCTGGCTTGAGTCTCTCAGACAGAGCAAAACCTGCCTGACCTTTCCCCACTGAACGAAATCCCAGCTGACATTCTGACCCAGAAAGCCACATCCGACTCAAGCAAGGCCAAGTAATCAGAAGTGACTTAACTTATCTCATCAATCACCCTTATCAGTGACTTCATTCATTGCATCAAGGTAGTTTCTCAACAGCAAGTGAGTATCCGGGACAGGGGTCTGGACAGGGCCTCCCTGCTGGAGGAGGATGGCGGGGGTTAGTGGGCCCGGAGGCAGAGTCCTGGAAATGCGCGGACCTCCGGAGTCCACCCTCCACCCCTCCCACCTGCCGAAGGGCTCATTCTCCCAAAAGTCATAACTCCGTGCCCTGTGGGGGGTGGGATCCGTCTGTTCTGCATCTGCTGATCATTCAGAACCTTAGGAGCTGGGCCTGGGACTGTCATCAGCAACAGGGACCACCGCTCACCAGACAGTAACAGAAAACACGCGTGCTCTATTTTACGAGCGATACATGTACGTCCTGTGATCGACGCAACCCAGTGTTGAGCCAACTGACATCCTTCAAAGCCCAACGACCCCCATTCCTGGGCTCTCAGACGTCTGCCTGCGATCCCTCAGCAGATAAAGTACATTCTTTACTGTGTTTCTCCTAACAAACTAATAGCCTAGGTAATGCCTGAGCTCACAATAGCTCAGGCTGGCTTGTTTCAGCTCATGAGTCATAGACCCCACCGCCCCTCACGGACCTTAAACGTCTTACCTCACCTGTAACCAATCAGAGACTTGTGCACAAGCCGATCAGGCACCTTGTGACCCGACCTCATAAAAGACCCCGAAAACTGGCCCTCGGTGCTCACACAGGCACGTCTTGTCTGTGTGTCCGCTGTTGTCCGTGGCAGTGCACCCTAATAAACTCCTTTCCTATTATACTTTATCTCTGGTAAATTCTTTAACCAACATGTGCATCACTATGTCATCAAACGGCCTGCATGGTGTCCACAACACCCAGGACCACAGACCCCGTGGATGGGGGTGGGGTGGGGTGGGGTGGGGTGGGGTGTGTGTGTGTGTGTGTGTGTGTGTGTGTGTGTGTGTGTAAAGCTTTACTGAGATATAATTCGCATGCCATGCAATTCCCTCAGTTAAAGTATATCATTCGTGGTTTTTAGTGTTAACTACAAAGCTGTGCAACCATCATCTCCAAAGGAAACCCTGTGCCCTTTAGTGTTTGCTCCCCATTTCCCCGCCAATACTCCATTTTCCCTGCTCTGGGCAACCACTCCTTTCCTTGTGTCTACAGATCTACCTGCTCTACACATTTCATGTAAATGGAACCCTGCCGAATGCACAGGCACCAGCTGGCACTGCAGTCTGCCCCTCACGCGAGGCACTCAGGTCTCTGAGCTTCTATCTGCTCATCTGCAAACTGGAGGTGCTGCTGGGACATCCTACCACAGAGGCCTCCTTTGATGATGATCAAGATAGTGTCTCTTAAGCGTTGAGCAGAATGCCTGGGTCAGTAACTCTTAGGTGTGACATCTCTGTGGCCTGGCCAAGGGGAGCCCCCACTGACCTCCAAGAACATCCCATGCTTTTCCATTTCTTTACCTTCCCATCTACTATTCTTTGACCTGATTTGACGAAGCCTCTGATTCTGATGAAGGGCCGCCCACCCTTCAGGTGTGTCTCAAGCTCCATCTCAGCCACCCGGCCATTCTCATATTTTCAGTAACAGGTTCTCTTTCTGCTTTGCAGCTCCTGAAGGTTCTTTCACGTAAGGCACTAAACGGACTCACCTGGTGGCTCATCTGGTGAGCAATGGCTTGCGCTGAGTCTTCTCATTGGCCCGGTCCTGCCACTGCAGCACCAGCAAAGCCCCCACCACTAACGGGACTGCCTGAGGGCCTACACTCCCCCTGAAATGGAGCAGGACCCTGTGGGGTCCTCCCGGGTACAAGTCCGCGTTCCCTGTTTCTTGTCTGTATGAAACAGGCTGCATTCAGCCTCCTTGACATTCCCTGAGTTCCAAAGGGCAGATTTAAACAGTTGCTAATCAGGGAAGGGAGTGGGTACAGAAATATGGGAGGAGTCAGGAAACAATAGTGCAGCCTTGGGGCAGGGTCCTGGTTCCTCCTCAAGGAACAGACATAACAATACCTTTGAGTTCTTCAGGGACTAAGCCCCCTGCCCTCCCGCCCCCAGGGGGAGGGTGGTAACTTCAGACTGAGCACAAGATTCCTGGAGCAATGCCCCGTTACCTCCCCTCCAACCAATCGCACAGTGAGTCACACACCTGGCAGCACTTACCCCAAATTTTGCCCATTAAAAACTTCTCCCTGAAAACCATTGGAGAGTTTGGGGTTTTCAAGCATGAGCCACCCGTCCTCCTTGCTTGGCCCTGCAGTAAACCTTTCCCTGCTCCAAACGCCGACATTTCGGTTTGTTTGGCCTTGTTGGGCACACGAACTCGTGTTGGGTCACACCCCCCGCAGCGTGCTTTCTTCCCAGCAACGGGCCTCATCCCCGCCTCTCACCTGAAAGCACTCACAGGGCAGCAGGCCCGGGGGGCAGGCAGAGGAGAAGAATGCCCCCCGTGACACAGATGGCCCCTTGGGTGGAACCAGGGCCAGCCTAAGAGGGATGGCGCGCCACGGTGCTGAGCCCAGGCAGGGCACCAGGGCACTCAAGGGAGACCAAGGGTCTAGGGAGGCTTCAGAGAGGAGTTAAGGCCAGTGCTGATGCTGTGATGGCCAGGTGGGCAGAGGGAGGGGATGAAAAAGCACCAGCAGAGGATACGGGGAGGGAGAAGGGGAGAAAGCGGGAGCAGGACAAGGCTGTGTGCTCAGGTGGGGGCTCGGCTTTGTTTTTAGGCCCCAGAGCCCCCAGATATCACCTCTTGGCTGCAACCCAGGGGCTGGCAAGAAGACGGGAAGGCGGACAAAATGCAAGAGGAGGAAGTGAGAGAACAGGACCTCGGCCTGGAGGGAGGGAGAAGGTGGGGAGCAGACCCGAGCTGATGCTTCCTCCTCGGGCCCACAGGGCAGGAAGTGAGGGTGGAGGCAGAGATAAGTCTGACAGGAAGCTGAGGAACAAAGGAGCTACACCTGATAGCGGAGGGGGCGGGGGAAGAGGGAGGTGGGTTAGGGAGAGAGGTGGAGGTCAGAGAGGACAACTGGGGATGGGGACAAGGGAGGCCAGGGACGGATGAGTAAGCCGTGGGCCTCCAGAGAGGCTGGAGACAGGGAGGGGATCGTGGCTCTGATGAACGGGCTGGAGGAGACCCCCCTAGGGCTGCCCAGTTCCTGGTGAACCAGCAAAGGCCAATGGTGGACCCACTCCCAAAGGAGGAGGAACAAGGAGACAGAGTGGAAGGGCAAGGGGGCCTGGGGATTGATGGCTCTTAAAAAATAAAATGGTAGTAGGGGGGAGGGTATAGCTCAGTGGTAGAGCGCATGCTTAGCAAGCATGAGGTCCTGGCTTCAGTCCCCAGTACCTCCTCTAAAAATAAAGAAATAGGTAAACCTAATCACCCCCCCCCCACCAAAACACTAAATAAATAAATGAATCACTCTTCAAAAAATATTTTTTAAAAAATGGTGGTGACGTCTAGGCAGGACGGGGAAGAACGGCGCCTTCATGGTGGAGTTTCAGGTCATCAGCTAAGTGAACGAACAGGCTTGGGAGGCAGGAGAGTCAGGGACAGAAACACGAAACACGTGGCCAGGGAGAGGATCGTAAGCTTAAAATTCCAGAGGTGCGTCACCAAGAGACACCTTATGCTGGGCTGTAAACCTATAAACCAAGACTTTGCAACCACCACCACTGTTTAATTTGGGGACATTTCCACACACGCCCCCCAAACAAGCCCCATTCCCACTTGCAGTCACACTCTATTCCCAATTTCAGTCGGAGGCAACCATTAACGTACGTTCTGTCTCTATAGATTTGCCTTTTCTGAACGTTTCATATAAATGGGATCATACAGTATATGGCCTTTCGTAACTGGCTTCTTTTACTCAGCGTAATGTTTTTCAGATGCATCCACATTACAGCCTGAATCAGTAGTCTGCTCCTTTTCACTGTGGAATACTCTTCCGTAGCAGGGATATTCCACATTTTATTTATCCATTCATCAGCTGATAGACACTCTGAATTATTTCCAATTTTTGGCTATCATGATAATGCTACTGTGAACATGGGCATGTAAGTCTTTGTGCAGACACGTGTTTTCAGTTCTCTTGGAAACACCTAGGAGTAGGATTGATGAATTCTAAGTTAATTATATATTTATCCCTTAAAGAAACTGCCAAATTGTGCTCCAAAGTGTTTGTAACATTTACATTCCCACTAGCAAAGTAGGAGGGTTCCCGTTTTCTCCACATCCTTGCCAACATTCGTTCCTGTCCATCTTTCATTATTAAAGCCATTCTAATCGCACAGGGAATTATATTCAATACCTTGTAGTAACTTACGGTGAAAAAGAATACGAAAACAAATACATATATATGTTCCTGTATGACTGGAAATATTGCACTGTACCCCAGGAATTGACACAACATTGTAAGTTGACTATACTTCAATAAAAACTTTTTAAAAAGCCATTCTAGCAGGTGTGAAGTGGAGTTTTTATTGTGGTTTTGATTTGCACTTTCTTAATGATGTTGAGCATTAAGCATCTTTTCATGTACTCACTTATCAGCCTTTTGTATATCTTCTTTGGTGAAATGCCCTTGCAAGTCCTTTGCCTACTTTAAAAAAAATTTCTTTTGATGGGGGGAGGTAATTAGGTTTGTTTGTTTGTATTTTAATGGAGGCACTGGGGATTGAATCCAGGACCTCATGCATGCTAAGCACATGCTCTGCCACTGAGCTATACGTTCCCCGCTCCTTTGCTCATTTTTGATTGGGTTGTTTGTCTTCCTGTCATTGAGTTATAAGAATTCTTTACATATTCTAGGATCAAGTCCTTCATCAGATATATGATTTGAAAATATTTTCTTCCAGTCTGTGGCTTGGATTTTCATTTTCTTACTAATGTCTTTTAAGGGCAAAACACTTTTAATTTTGATGAAGTCCAATTTACCCCATTTTTTCCTTTAAGGGTCATGCATTAGGTTTCAAATCTAAGAACTCTTTGCCTGACCCAAGGTCATATAGATTTTTCTCCTTCCAGAAGTTTTATAGAGGAATTAAATTAGAAATCATTAAAAATAAGACATGCTAAAAAAAGGGCCCCACAAATATATGGAAATCAAACAACGCATTTCTAAATAATCTATGTTTCAAAAAAGAGAGAAACTTGTCCTCTTGGCAGCATAAGTGCTGACCTCCTCCCAGTTCTCTGGTCTCTCCTCCTCACTCTTCATCATGTTTGTGTCTCTCAAAGACCAGCCTGAGGTCTTCGACTCTTCCTTCTGTGTCCTCTCTTTTTAGAGGACCTCACCCATTCACATGCAAATGATCTTATACATATATTTCCCCACCCAGCTCCTCCCTCTGAATTCCCCATCCATAATCTGACCTCCTCCTCTAGTACCTTCTCTCAGCTGTTCTCAAAGCCTCTCTGACTCAGCTGTCCAAATCCAAACACAGGATCATGCTCTCCCAGCCCAAGCCCTCTCTTGACATGTCTTCTTTCCATAAATGATACCACCTGCCCAGCTGCAAGCCTGGAACCTCAGAGTCATCATCCGAGATACATCCTTCTCTTTAAAGCCCCACATCCAATCTATCATTCCATCTTATGATCTAACATCAGATCTCTCTCAAATAGTTGATGTCATCTCCACCTTGGGTACCACATCCCAGTCTCTCAGTGAAACTATGGTCCAGCCTCTGAGAGTTTCCCGGAATTCACAAGAACTGGCACCCAACCCTTCTGCACCCTGAGGTCATGGAGGCTTGTCACCACAGTCCTGCCATGTTGCTCTCCTGCTCTGGTGGGTCTCAACAGAAAGACAAAACCTTGCTGTGGTTTAACTGGCCTGTCCCAATGTGGTCTCTACCCACTTTCTAGCCTTTTCTCTGAACCACATTCCCTTTTCTCTGTGTTCCATACATTTGGGTCCTTTATGAGTTCCTCACTCTTGCCATTTCCACCTCTAACCACATGGCCTTTGCACATGCTATCTCCTCTGCCTGGAACGCGTTTCCCTCCATTTCTACCACGTTAATTCTTACTTATCCTTCATATCTCTTGTCAAGCATCACATCCACAGGGAAAGCTTCCCTGACCTCCCTGATGAGGTCAAATGCTCCAATTATTATCAACCCCCATATCTCTTCTTAGCACCTGTTGCAGCTGCAGTTTTATCGTTTAATTTGTTGGGTTTTTTATTCAATTTGGAAAAAAACTGGGGGGGGAGTGGGTAATTAGTTTTATTTTATTTATTTGTTTGTTTATTTTAACAGAGGTACTGGGGATTGAACCTAGGGCTTCATGCATGCTAAGTATGCACTCTACCATTGACTTACACCCTCCCCCACTTATCATTTAATTTGGATGATCATATGATTTGGGTCTGTCGCCCCAACTACACTGTATGTTCCATGAGGGCAAGAACAGTATCTGGATTCATTGATTATTGTATCCTTAGTGCCGGGAACACAAAGCTTGGATGCATAGTACCACTGAAAAATGTTTGTTGAATGAATAACTGTCATGATAAACTCATCGAGGATGAAAACAGGACTTGAAGACACTGGAGAAGACAATGATGAAGGAAGACACGCTAATGTCTTCAAAGAATAAAGAGCAGGGAGGCAGTAATGTGGCCAAGGGAGAGCTGAGGAGCCTACAGACAGCAGTGGACGCCCCCAGGGCATGGGACACCTTCACATGGAGGTGGGGATTTCTGGGAGTATGGAGTTAGGCATGAACAAGAGGAAAGAGGCTCCTCTAGAGAGTCACCCCTTTGCTTGGACAAGATTTCCTTCAGGATAAAGAGGAAGTGTTCCTCCTAGTCAGTATCTAAGGGGACTCCAATTTTTCTTAGGAAAAGCAGGAGAGCTGTCATTCACTAAAGGAAGTTGTCAGTCAACGAAAATGGGGTCAATGGGGAACCTTCAAGCTGGCCATTGCGTCCCGGAGATGGGCCGTGGTCCCGCACCCGAGGACCAGCTGCACGCTCACAGGAAGCCCTCCACTCCCAGACTGCCACCCAGCATCCCAGTAGCAGCTTGTTTTGATTCGTTATCAGAGCCTGAAAACCAGATGTCTGTGGCCTGGAGTCAAACATTTCCCATGAAGACACATACCTTGGTCCACCCAGGAAATTGGATAAAGGTGTCCCGAGGCAAGTCAGGGATCCCCCTGGGAATAGAGAAGTTAGCCACGTAGAAGGCGGGGGCTGTGAGGTTAGACGGGCCGTGGGCACAGGCTTTGTCGCGGCAGCCACCGTCACGGTCATTCCAGGCCTCCAGGCTGCTAAGAACTGCATTCTCTGTGTCCAGCGGGAAGATCTCCCAGTTGATGAGTATACTGGAATTAAGGGTCAGGTTCGAAATAAGACCCTGTAAAGGAGAAACAGAGCAGTGAGGGTGGGGGGAGGCTTCCAGTGACTCAGTGGTCTGGCCCTGAATTCCTGGGAAGAGCAAACTGGCAGATGAAACAACACCAACAGGAAATGAGACTCCCACTGTGTGCACCTCAAAGTGACACAGATCTGGCTGGAGGCCAGAGCTTCTGACCCCAAATCCCTAGTTTCCAGGGTTTGGTGCAGAGACCTGGCTAGCATGGAGGAAAGATGAAACCTGAGGTTGGGAGAGTAAACGGAATGGGGGATGCAAGAGAATGTCCTGCCTACAGTTAAAGGAAAGAAAGGACTGTGGCAAGGATGAAGGTGAGCCTCAGCCCTGCGTTCTAAAGTTATCTGTCCAGCGGGGTCAGGGGCCTGGGGTGTCCGTGGCACCGGCCACTGCATCGAAGCCTCTGCTCCAGGCTCATCTATCTTCCTCTTCCCATAGGGTCCATCCCGGTGGGATCCCACATTTGTCCCAGGACACCTCTCAATACCAAGCCTCAACTGCCCAGTTAGGAATTCAATCAGATTCACCAGGCAGCTGTGTGCCAGGCTCTCTGCTGGGTCCTGGGGACTCGGAGACAGCAAGTCAGTGTGGTCTGTGACAGCCAAGCAGGAAAGCCACTTCTTGAGCACTGCATCGGGACATTTCTACTGGGGACAAAAGTGGCCCTGGCATGGCCGTTCCCTAAGAGTGTAACTGCCTTGCCTCTGAGGTGCCTCCAGGAGGGTCAGGAAATCACCCCAGACACCTGTCCTGTCCCAGGCGAATGCTGCCCTCACTCCCTCGGTGCAGCCTTCTCTCCTCTTGCAGATAGTGAGCTACCCACGGGGAGCCTGTTTCTCAGCACCTCAGCATCTCTGCATTCCCCAAAGCGCCTCACGGAGCACCTGCACAGAGCACGGGTTTCACAAACGTTTGCTGAATAACACTCTCAAAATGCGTATTAGAAAAACGTATTCGGACTAGACGCCTAGGCATAGAGCAACTGACAGAGGTGAGAGGCAGTGCACTGAGGTAAAGGCTTTCTACAATTTAAGAGTTTGTCCCAGTTCGTCCACACCCAGAAATCAGAGCAGACCAAACGCCAGGCTGGCTCTGTCGACAAAGGAGTGCCTTGTGCGAGCTAGGTGCGTCTTTTTAAGCCAAGGGGATGCACAGTGCAGTGGCTTCCTCCTCCTGTTTCTTTCTAAAGGATGACTGAACTCAAACACAGGGTTAGGGTTCTGTTTGCAAAGCTCCACTTTCTCATCGCCTGCAAAGGAAAACAGGTCTTCAAAATAACCCAGCTTCTAGGCTGCAAAACAAATCAGGGTAGGCTCACTCATCAAATGTGGCAAAGTGTGTGTGCTTTTAAAAACTGCTTCTATGTGAACAGGGCTGGAGGGAAAGGATGTAGTTAGGAGAGTTTTTCCATGGATTTACAAAAACTTCCCCCAGTGACTTTGGCATAGTCTGGTCAACCTCTGAACCTCACTCGTAAAAGCGAGGCTGGGTCTACCTTAAAATCGTTGATAGCATTGCCGAAGTTCACACGCCCCATGTTCTCCACAAGGAGGTCCAGGGTGTCTCCAGCTCTCCCCGTTATGTTCAAGGTGCTCACAGCATTTCGCTCGAGGACTCCCTGGAGGACCTGCGGGTTCAGTGTTGAAGGAGAATTAACTCGGGTGGGAGGGTCCGCAGAGGGCAGCCCTCTCAGTTAACTCAGCATTCATTCTCCTGCCTTGAGAACACTCTGATGCCTCCTTTGCCCAAGTCACTGGCCAGATGGCCAGGTTCCTACGATCACTGCTTTCTACAGTGGACTGTCACCAGACTCAGCTCCCAGCAAGGAAGGGGCGAGGCTCGGTTCCTTGGCTCTGGAATATTCTTTGTTTTGTTTTGTTTTAATTTTTTTATTGAAACGTAGTTGATTTACAATGTTAGTTTCAGGTGTACAGCAAAGTGATTCAGTTGTGCATATACATATCTACATAGTTTTTCCTTTCAGATTCTTTTCCATTATATGTTATTACAAGAAATTGAATAGTTCCCTGTGCTCCACAGTAGGTCCTTGTTGTTCATCTATTTTATACATAGTGATGTGTGTCTGTTAATCCCCAGCCCCTGATTTTTCCGGCCCAGCCCTTTCCCCATCAGTAACCACAGTGGGCTCCGGAATGTTTTGCTGTGCATCTATGTTTAACAGAGAGGGAACGGAGGCAAAGGTTCCAGGGAGGATTTCCAGGACAGGAACCACTTCATGTTCTCACAGCACACAAGGCCGTCACAAAAAGTAGCTTCTAAAGAACATGGAGAGATGTGACAAAAATCAGATAAACGAGATAAAATCAGAGAGTTAGGTGGAGTAGTCTCACCTCAGAGTACCTGATATGATGCATTAACCACAAAGATTAAATAATAAAACGAGGAGGAAACATCAGATAGTTTAGCAGCAACATACTCCTAATTTTTGAAAAAATGCAAGATTGAAAAAAAATGATGTTACACTGACCATCGTTCACTAAGACAACATCCAAACTGGAATTTTAGACACAATTGCCATCCGCATATGCATCATGTGTTAGAAACTTGCTCCCACGGAGGGCAGGGTATATGGCTCAGTGGTGGAGCGCGTGCTTAGCATGCATGAGGTCCTGGGTTCAATCCCCAGTACCTCCATTAAAAAGAATACAATAAAATACTATTAAAAAAGAAAAGAAAATTTAAAAAGAATATTGGAAAAGAAAAGAAAAGAAACTTGTTCTCCCTGAAATTAAAACCGCAAATGACAATAGAATCAAAATGTTTTCATTTAAAACTTTCTGAACAACCTCCCTTGGTTAGGAAAATCCCTTCCTGTGTTTTTTCACAGGACCGTCTCAGTGAGAGGAATGGAAATCCTACAGTGTCAGCTTTACTTTGCTGTGAAGCAGATTCTGTGTGTGTTCTAGCTCTAATTATCATGAACAAGCCTGCAGAAGGTAACTTCTCAGGCAGGATGGAGGCACAAAGGTCAATGAATCCAGGCTCCAGTGTGTACAAAGCAGACCCTGTCCTCCAGGAGCAAGGAAGACACAGGTGACATCTGCGGTCAGCCAGAGGGGACGGCCCCGGACTGGGGACACCAGGAAGGCTTCCGAGGAGGTGGGGCCTTGCGCACAGCCCGCAGTTGGGACAGGGAGAGGGTGGGTCTCAGGCAGACAGAGCAAGAGTGAGGCTGCATCTGCAAGCAAATGGCACAGCTAAGGGGCATCTTCAGGAAGGGTGGAGCCTGAGGTTGGAAATGCAGCAACGGCCTTGACGGTCATGTTACCAAGTGCAGCCCCCACCCCACCCACAAGTCCAGAGAGAATCCTTACCCCGTTCACCGAGACGTAGGCCCGATCGTGGACACCATTGGAGGGTGAAGAGAGTGGGGTCGGGCTGCTGCAGTTTTGAGGAAGCGTGGTTCGGTACAGCACAAACCCAAAATACTGGGCAGAAAAGGATGCAAGAAAAACACATCACTCTTGCTGTTCACGTTCAGAGAACCTGGCCCCTCTCAATCTGGGTGAAAGAGATGTTTCTAAAATCACAGACGTGAAATGCTTCCCCCGCCTCGGCAAAAATTCAATCTGAAAGGAGGGAACCAGCTTAAATTCTCAGATCACGGGTAACTATCGCAGCAGCAAACTGCAAGGAGGCCTGAACAGCATTTTGTCAAGCATCCCCTCCCCTCTCACTCCAGGCAACTGGACCCTGGCAAGTGTTCAGTGACTTCCCAGAATCCCTCAGGGGGATCCGAGCCTATATACCAAAAGGCTATTTAATTTACCTCAAAAACCAAAACCAAAAGATAAACAACAGAGCCAAGAACGTTTGGTAAAACATTCTCCAGGTCCTTGGCCTAAATCTGGCCTAACGTACAAAACAAGAGTCAATCAGAAACCGTTTGAAGTGGAGGAGCTGGGGGAGGCGGGAGGAGGGGCAGGCAGTGAGCGATGGAGGGGGTGTAACCTGCTGCTAAGTCAGAAAGTACTTTGAGATGCTGGGATCCTGGTCCGAAAGGATGGCCCCAACAGCCAGCCTCGGCAGCAAGAGTCCCCACAGCCTCCGTTAGTGGCTTCCTGCTGTGGCCATCAGCTGGGGAAGCTGGACAAATCCTGACTCACAAAGAGAATCCAAATGGAAATCTGGCACGGAACAGGGGCAAAGTTCCTCATTCCTAGGGTCTGGAAAGCAAGAAAGTGCAGCGCAGGCAAGTGGAGCTGAAGAAAACCGTTAACCCACATTCCTGGGCTGCAGGAAAGGGCTGAACTCAAGAAACACCAAAGGTGTTGCTTCCAAACCTCTAAGCACAAGGGTGCCTCCCTCCCAGACCCCACATCTCCATCTCTGTCTTGTTTTTTAGTTTTTAAAGTACCAAAATGGTAAGTCCTAACTCAGAGACTGAGGAAAACTTTGCAAGGGGTTTCCAGGAGGTCAGCAGAAGCCAGGGTGCGCCCTACAGAGGTGGGGCTGAGGCCTCTGGGGACGGGGCAGGGGGCAGCGGCAGGGGTACCCGCCTGGGGGTTCTCTGGAAATAAACCTCCCATGGGCTTGCCACAGACCTGGAACAGCCAGGGCCTGGGAGCCCCACCCGATCTGAGCGCACTGTGTTGGCCCAAGACGAGAGAGCAGAAGGCCTCTGTGAAAGAACAATGGCTGCAAATGTCTATACATTAACCTGGGATTTACTCCCCAGGTTCCGACTGCTCTGTGTCTGCGTCTCGTCTGCCAGGCTCACTGGCCCTGCTCGGGGGAGAAGGCAGGTGGGTGGATTACCTGTGTGTACAGCCAGGTGCACTGGAGCTGGAGAAAGAGCTCTACCCCACGTTCATTTTAAAAAGGGACTACTAACAAGTATTTATTTTTATTTATCACAAAGCAGTGCTGTTGGAATGAAATCACAAGTATAGTAATAGTAACTGGAGGCAAAACACACGAAAGGAAGATGAGATATGCCATTGTCATGCCGCCCTCCAGAAGGAGACCTCCACGGAAAGTCAGAAAGGGGGACCCAGGTAAGTTTCCATTTCAGCAAATGGGGCTGAGATCCTAACTAAGTGATCACAACTAACATCAAAACAAAGGGACAGAGTGAGCTGGTGGGCATCCTGATAGGGAGCCCTGAAAAGAACACACCACTGCTGTGTTTGTACCAAAAATGTTTCACTGGATCTAACCAGTGAGGGGCAGTCTACACACTGACTGGGCTGAACTCTTTAGAAATGTCCATGTTTTGGGAAAGAGAGCGAGAGGGAAAAAAAAGAAAAGAAAAGAAAAGAAGAAGACTCAAGAACAGTTTCAGATGAAAAAAGACTAAATGCAGTCAGTGACTGTGGACTGGAAACTGGACTGAAAAAAACGAAGCTACGAAGGACATTACTGGAGTGAGCAGGGACACCTGACTGTCGAATATATATCAGAGGATAGGACTGTGTCAACGTGAAATTTCTGGAGGGTGATCATTACTTGTGGTCATGGAAGATCAAATTCTTCTTAAAAGATACAGGCTGTAATATTTAGAGGTGAAGTGTCATCATGTTGACAACTAACTCAGATGGTTTAAAAAAAAAAAGAGGGGGTTGACTGCCTACATACACAGAGAAAGATGAAGCAAGCGAAGTGACTGTTAACACTTGGTAAATCTAGATGAAAGCTCCAGGGGTGTTTGTTGTAGTCTTCCTGCAACTTTTTTTAGATTTGAAATTTTCCAAAATAAAAAGGTGGGGAAATTTTTTACAACAAAGATGGGGCAGTGCCTGGAGTTTAAACACACACACACACACACACCCACACACAATGTATTCTGTTCTTGTTCTCTTCAAAAGCAGGAAAAAGAATCTCTAAGAGGGAGGAGGGTATAGCTCAGTTGTAGAGCACATGCTTAGCACACATGAGCTCCTGGGTTCAGTCCCTAGTCCCTCCATTATAAATAAATAAATAAAGACCTAATTACCACTCACCCTGAAAAAAAATTTTTTAACTCCTAATTAAAAAAAAAAAAAGAATCTCTAAGAACCTAATCTATTAAGAACATAGTCCCAAATAATTGTCTTTTTTGAGCATGAAAATAGTGGTTTTCCTCTGATACCTAGTAATAAAGATTATGTCAACAATACACTCAATTTATCGCTTGTACAGCCTTATGTTGAAGCAGGTTGAGCTCCTCCCACTCTGAGTGATAGTAAGAAACGGAGGCGGCGAGCAACGTAGGAAAGATCAGCCCGCTGTGCAGTACTTAGAGCCTGGAGTCCCATGGTTACGTACGTGGGGTCTGACTTATCTGCTTACCGTTTTGGTCCCTGCATTCAGAACAGGCACGGCAAGGCAGTGCGCAAAGCGCATTTCTCAAGTAGAAAAAAGGAGGAAGCATGATCTTTGAAGACCCACCTGTTTCACCTCGACGAATGTTAAAGGATAAATGCTTTTTCTGGGTCCAGAGGGACACAGGATGTTCAGAGCTTCCTGCACTGTCTTTAACTGAAAAGAAACAGAAGCAGCATTCACTCACTGTCACCGCTCTCTGGTCATCACAGCAGAGAATTATGTCCTTAGCCAAGACAGTGGACTTGACCAAACCCCCAAATAAACTGAAATGGTCCCAGTTCCACTCAGTGCTGTTCCCCCGCCACCTTCAATCAATTCCATCCACTCACTGACTCTGGATGAAAAGTAACCAATGATAATCTTTTTTTTTTTTTTGATAGTGATAAGAAAAACTAAGAGCATAAAGGGCTCCTATCTTATTATCTATTTTTTTGATTTGGAATTACAGCTTCACTGAGGTAAAACTGACAGTAAATGTCACATATTTAAAGTGTACAATTTGACAAATTTTGACACATATATACATTCATGAAACCATGACAACAATCAAGAAAACAAATATAACCATTTTCTCCAACGGGGTTCTTGTGTGTCTTTGGTTTTGCTTTTTGTTTTTTGTTTTTTTGGTCAACAAATTAAAATGATGCACTTCTTGTTTGGGTGGCCTATTGTGTTCTTGTTTTTTGTTTTTTTTTAATTGAAGTATAGTTGGTTTACAACATTGTATTAATTTCCAGTGTACAGCATAGTGATTCAGTTTTTTATATATATATGTGTGTGTATATATATATATATTCTTTTTCATATTATTTTTCATTATAGGACATTACAAAACATTGAATATAGTTCCCTGTGCTCTACAGTAGGACCTTGTTGTTTATCTATTTTATACCTATTAGCTAGTATCTGCAAATCCCAAACTCCCAATTTATCCTTTCCATCCCCTTTCCCCCCGGTGCCACAAGTTTGTTTTCTACGTCTGTGAGTCTGTTTCTGTTTTGTAAATACATTCATTGATGTCATTTTTTTAGATTCCGCATATGAGTGATATCATATGGTATTTTTCCTTCTCCTTCTGGCTTACGTCACTTAGTATGACAATCATGGATGATAATCTTCAAGACCGGCAAACACACCTATTTGTAAATACAGTCTCCCATATATAAAAGGCCCTTAAAATGCACGAAAGCCCACGTAGCTCCAATGGCGCCCTGCTCTGAATCCGCAGTGGATTTCCCATGCCTGTGGGTATCACTCACCATTTTATCTCCTTGCCGTCTTTGCTGACTGTCAGCTCCTTAAAGGCAAGGTCTGTACTGTGTTCATCCCCAGGGCCCAGAACACAGTAGACACTCGATAAATACTTATTCTAGCCAGCCTAAATGACTGGGTATTCCTGCAAGCCCAGGATGCTTATTCTGATGCAGTAACAACGGTGATAACAGCTACGACCACTGTGTGCCCCTCCAGACTCCAGGGGAGACGGCACTTTGCCCACACACCTCACTGAACCCCCACAACACCTGGTGAGGCGGGCATCCCTGTCCCCTTATTACAGGGAAGAAGAAACAGGGACTCAGAACAGCTCACTTGAGTCACGGCACAGGCAGGATCTGCAACTGGGTTCAGCTCCAAACCTGGGACTCTCCCCGACAGGATGCTGGTTAGGAATTTTATAAACATGCTCCAGGGTTACCTCACTAACATGCAGCATGGAAGAAAAACATCTTAAGTCCAGTCCCATCAATTCGGCTACTCGGATGGGTGTTTTCCCACTTGGGCAGCTAAAGGAACACAAGTCATGATGAAAGCTTTTACCCTGTATGACTATGTTCTACATAAACTTAACTCAGTCATATGCCAATTTGCTATCTAAAAATTGTCTTGAGGGGTAGGGTATAGCTCAGTGGTAGAGTGCATGCTTAGCAAGCAAGAGGTTCTGGGTTCAATTCTCAGTACCTCCACTGAAATAAATAAATAAACCTAATTACCTCCCCCACCAAAAAAATAAAATAAAAGTGTATATATTTAGTAAACAAAGAAAAGCTATTTCTTGCCTCACGATTTTCCTTCAGGGTAAACAGAATGTGCTTTGGGGACTACGGTAGCTTTGTTTTAGCAACGTTGCTGCTTTAAACATTTGCAGTTATTTTCTGTGGCATAAAAATAAATCTTTCTTTCACAGTTCTGAACACACAAACCTACCCTTCCCTCAAGCAACAGGATCAATGAACGAGTAAAAAGTGCTCCCTTTATAAGGGTGATTAAAGTCTGATTAATCTAAAGAAAGATTCCTATCGGGCAGACAGACTACATTTTTGAAGAATGCAACACACGTAACTGACACTAGGTGGAAAAAGTAACCACAGTTCAACCAACCATAATATCAAAGGGGTTCATGAATGGAAACACTATACAATCACACAATCATGTTTGGCATTTTTGCTTAAAGATAAAAACTTCTGATGCTATTTTAGAATATCAAGATTCTTAAGAAATAGGTACCTCTTTTTTTTTTCTTGTGAGTTAACCCACGTAGGAGTTAGGGATTCTAACAGGGGAAAACCTGAAGACACAGATGGTCAAAACAAATTGACTTGGACCTACGTCACTCCTGACTATCAAATGGAACCTCTCGTCTTTTCCCCTTTCCCTAGAATAAAATGCCCTTCACTCATATTTATGCTTCATTTCTATCGTTTCCCCCTGATGTCCCATTTACCAAATAAACCATGGGCCACAAAAATGAAAACATGATTTTGAGATGCAGGGAAGTGGTATAATTCAGGGCAAAGACCTATCAGAATTCCTGTGGGTTTTGAGAACCCCTTAAAAAAGGGGGAACTACAGAAAAGAACACGACCAGCCATAATAACAAGGTGACGCTATTCCCACCAGGGCTCCTAGTGCTGCTTTTGACATTGGTAATGAACCAAAATGATCTAAGAGCGTCCCACGTGCTCACCCATCAGCACACTCACACATCCTCTCACCTCCCATGCCCCGTTTTCCCAGAAGCATTATCCACCCCCATCAGTCTCACAGAAAACAAATTCACAGAAAAAC
The DNA here is from genome assembly GCF_048773025.1 of Camelus bactrianus. Classification (NCBI taxonomy): domain Eukaryota; kingdom Metazoa; phylum Chordata; class Mammalia; order Artiodactyla; family Camelidae; genus Camelus; species Camelus bactrianus. The sequence goes on along the minus strand of NC_133555.1, from coordinate 44,988,623 downwards.
AATAAACCAGTCCCCGAGCCTCACACTTTCACTTAAAACTGCTAAATCCCACTTCCTCACTCGCAAGGTTTCTGTCTTTTTTTTTTTTTTTTCCCCTCTTACCTTTTTCAAAGTAACTTTTCCATATGCAAACTTTGGTGTGGATGGAGGGATAGGACCTTCGGGTACTTTTTCAAACTATAAACCAGAGTGGAGAAAGACAGAAAAGAAAAAAAGCTGTTAAACTCTCAGAAACATTATCTATACAATTCATTTCTCAAAAGGAGGGTCAAAGTCTCAAACAACAGTGCCAGTGGTTTCTGGAAAGGCAGAGGAACAGAGAACTTTCTCCAAAACAGAATCTAAGTGTGTGTCTGTGTATGTCTGTGTTTTAAGCTGCAGGAATCATTCACGTAGTTACAGAACGAAAGACTTCAAAACAGAGAGCAGAACTGGTAGAATGAAGGTGACAGCTGAAGACTGGACTGGGGGGAGAAAAGGAAGACAGTACGTGGTGAAACAGCCTCCAGAGGGAGGTAGCCTCTAGTAGGGGAGAAGAAAAAGAGAAAGAAAACATGCTATTTGTGGATTAAATTTCATTGGTATATTAAAGTTCTGTGTCTGTGTTAAATTTGCTGTGGTTCTGTAAGAGCACATTCCTACCCCTTCTTACAAACCCCACACAGAAGTATTTCGGGGCGAAGGGTCCTGACATCTGCCCCTCCAGAGGTTTAGGGCACACACGGATGCGGGGAGGAGCAAATGATGACACAGACAGTGAGCTGTCTACAGGGGCGGGTCTGGGTGTGGAATATACAAGTGTCCTTTGCACTGCTTTTATTCTTGAAACTCTTCTGTAAGTTTGAAATTATTTTTAAATAAAAAGCTACAAAATAAAATCTTATGAAGTAGGTACACACACACATATTTTATATTAATGTCAGAAGAGATGGGTGTGATTCCCAGGTCTTGGAAAAGTCAGTGTCCATCTGGCATCTCCAAGTAGGTTGCACTATCATCTCTCAGGATCCTTATAGCAGTCCGTCTGTCCGTCCGTCCGTCCTTCCTTCCTTCCTCCCTTCCTTCCTCTTTCTCTCACTCTTTCTTTTGGTTTCCCTTTTTGAAACTAATAAAAAAGAAGATAAAAAAGACTTTTCTATGAAAAAGGAACAGTCTCCTGATTCATCATTCTCTTAGTTCTGTTCTTCAGAGGAAACCATCTTAACATCTTTTAATTGCTCCTATTCTTGCTTCTTTTAGTCTCTAAATAATACACTTCTCTGCTATTTCCTGTTTGATCAATTAAAAACCCAACCTTAACTCAAAGGAATTTAGCTCAGTTGTACCCCTCCAGATTCCTCCCTTTCTTGCCAACATGGTGACGTTACCATTTTCAGTTTTTCTCCTGGCCACCTCTGTAGCTTTAAATAATATCCTATACCTTTATTTCTTAGTTCTACCCAACAAAGATATTATCCCTGGTGCCCAAACTTTTAAAGATAAGGTTATTTACATCCTTCTCCAAGCCCTCCTCTCCACTCCCACTTCCAAACCATCAGCTATACGTTGTACATGGTCAAGGTTAAAGGTCTGTCCTATAGCCTCTCTTCATCTGTATACTGACTCTAAATTCAAAACCAGTCAGTGCTGCTCACACTATTACAATGACATAAATATAGCTCTCTGCACAGCTAAGTCATGGATATGTACTAGGATGGCATGCTCTCTCTCTCTCCTGACATTTTTTTTCCCTCTCCCCTGGGGTTTCTAATTGCCTTTCTTTTTTCCTGTCAGCTGTTAGGTTAATATCTCTTGATAACATCTCTTGAGGTTGTCCCAAATCTCCAAAGATGGTGTCTCCAAGCACCCCTTCTCCCGGCTAGAAAACTTCCTACTGGAACCCTCAGTCTTCCTGCTCCAAGGAACCCACATGGAGCACGAAGACAACTTTATTCAACGTACATTCAGGTAACTCTGATGGGGCGCCTAGGTGCCAGTTTTTTACCACTCACAAAGACCCTCATAGCTAGTTATTATATTTCCTTTCTAGAGATGAGATTGAGAAACTTGCTTGAGACTATAAAGAGGGACTTTGACTCCAAGATGGAATCTACGGATCCACCTTGCCTCCTTTTTTGCTGTAACAATAATGGAACAGAAAGTGTCTTCATATGTAATTCCAAAACCAAAAAACCCCACAAAACCTTCTCTCTTCTGCTTTACCTCCCACACCCTTCTCTCATGCACACATAAAGATAAGAGAGAACTTTGTAATTTGCTACTGCCACTTACCAAAAGCACTTTTGGTATGAGCAAATGCTGACAATAATTTTATTTACTGCTTATTACATTCAAACGGATATGACAGAATTTATATAATCATCCTTTCAATATTAGGAGTTAAATTATATCTAGTTTTTGATATTATGAATGATGTTGCAATGAACAACTTCATGTCTACTTGGCATTATCCTTCTTCAGAATTTTTTAAAGAAATAAGGCCCCAAGTGAGAGGTTACTAAGTCAAATGATAGGAGCATTTTATATGATTCTTCCTTTTCTTTTTTTTTTTTTTTTTTTTTAAATGGAGGTACTGGGGATTGAACCCAGGACCTTGTGCATGCTAAGCAGGTACTCTACAACTGAGCTGTCCCCTCTCCTCTGATCTGTGCTTTAATCATACTTTTCAGACCAGTCATAAATACTGCTTCTTACCATACTCATTTAACTGGACAAATTCAACCTAGGAAGCTACTCCTTTCCCAGTGGAATCCAATAGATTCAACGGTGACTGACTTTTGTTTCCCCAAGATCTCTAATGTTTTTATCCATTTGACAAACAACTCTTAACAAGCAAGCACTTTGTGTCAGGTCCTATGCTTGGTACTAAGGATAACAGCAGCCCCTAGTCCAGAGTGAGAAATGTGTGTCAACAAGTTACATTAACACACTAGGAGCAATAGTGTATTCAAGATCTCCACACTATAGTGGGGGAGGTTATAGCTTAAGAGGTAGAGCACATGCTTAGCATGCATGAGGTCCTGGGTTCAATCCCCACTGCCTCCTCTAAAAAAAATAAATAAATAAATAAACTTAATTACCACCCCCCAAAACAAAACAAAAACAAACAAACAAAAAGATCTCTACACTATAAAGTGGTGGCATAGAACACAGTGTGACTGCAGAGATGTGAATCAAAGATGACTCCCCAGAGAAGGTTAACTGAGCTGTGTCCTCATTTTCTGGATGGATAAAGGCAGAGGGACTAGTCTGTGCGGAGGCCAGGAGGTAGAAGCAGCATCTCCTGTAAAATCCACAGAATTAAATGTACTTTCATTTTAAGGCTAGAGAGTCACATAAAACAAAGGGAGAATCGCAAGATGAGGCTTGAGGAAAATAGGGGCCACGTTACGGAAGGCATCCTGACCAGATCAGCGTTTTAGAGAAGTCATTTTGGAAGGCAGACTAGAAAAGCCGAATCTGTAGGAAATGAACTGACTAATGCCACCAGGTGATGTTTTAAAAGACTAACATTCGTTAAGTAATACTTACGTTGTCATCTTTAATTATGCCAGCTCCATGGATCATCAAGAGACAGCTGTGTCTACCCCCTGAGCTAATGTCATTCCAGCCATAAACCAAAGAGAAGACTCAATCGGTCAGTGTAGACTGGTCCTGGGTCAAGTTTCAAACTTCATTAAGATTCTAAAGTCCTGAAAATCATGGTGGCATCTCTTGTCCTCAGTCCCCGCCCAGCCCTAATGACCCCCTCAGGGAATCTTAAGAACCACTCCAATCACCCAGGTCCTCAACTACAACTTGATTAATTTCTGCAGAATGACCCATTTTCAAAAAGCCAGCTGGACTCTCATCTTTGATGGAACCCCTATGAAGAACTGGAACAAAACTCTTAAAAAAATGGGTCTTACATTCATTCAAAAGCATGCAAAAGTAAACTCACCACTGCCCCTCTCAGGAATCAGTAGTGAGGAGGAGGGCACCACTCTACAGTCTACGGCTCATCCTCGAGGTCAAAGTGTTAACCATGTCTGGTTGAATTTTGCCCACACCAAAGAGAATACCTTAAAATGCAAATGTCATGAGCTTTGTCATGCCTGAAGAGTCCTGTGCAAAAGGCCACGTGGAACCTTGTGCAGCCTGATGGGAAATCCACGTCAGTGAAAGAGACTGTCCATCACCACCTGACTTACTCTTGAGATGGATTAAAGAAGAGAACTACTCGACTTTTTAAGTTTTTGGTAAAGGAAAAGAGGCAGGAAGAGCTATACATGGGGATATTTATGATCTTATTTCTTTTCCTTGATGCAAATAAATATTCTAAATACCATCTAACAAACCAGCTAGCTGAACATCTACAAAGTCTCATTAAGAAGGAGCCCATTTTTAAAGTAGTTCATTTCTCTCTTCCAAACCTGAAATATCAAGAAAAGAATAGTTAAGCTTCAACCTGTCATTAACTATTGAATTACAATAGGAAAGAACACATCTGACTCCATATTAGATCTGATACTTTGGCTCTAACCCTGTGCTCTGTTGCCTATGCTTAATCATGCTGGTTCTGCACCTTTTGTAAAAGAATGTTGCCTAGAGCCTGAAATATATAGGACAGTCCATTCTCAAGACTTTGATGTTTAAAGGTATAACATTTCTCCACTCATATAGAGATAGATAAAAAGTTGCAGAACAGAGAATAACATTTGTCTTGTTGGAGGTTTACAGGAACATCATGACCCTAGGAGGACAGCTGCAAGAACAAAGGATTCTGACACCAAGAAGTTTGCAACAACCAATCACACCCCTTCCCCTTCTTAGTATGAAACAAGCCTGAATTCTGACTTAGGGAAGATGGTCTCTAGGACATTAGCCCCCACCTTCTCGGTCTGCTGGCTTTCCAAATAAAGTCATTACTCCTTGCCCAATACCTCGTTTCCAGATTTATTAGCTATCATGCAGCGAGCAGAACTTTGGACTTGGTAACTGAATTACATTAATTTCTGAAGACTCTGTCTCTGTCACAGGTTCATCTTACTGTGCCCACTGGTTAAACACATGGGATTCCCCTTCTCTTGGCCCACTGCCTTCTCACTCAGCTCTCCACGTCGATCTCTCTTGGGCTTCAGCCTCCACTTCCACAGCGACTGCAGACTCTGTGCCTGTCCTAACGACTTCTCCCTGGGGCTTGTCACTCTTAAGTGAGGGGCTCGCCGGACAGACGCCTCCACCTGGATGTCCATCCTGAGCTGAACAAGCCCAGAGCTGAACTTGCTTCCCCACCCCCCTTCCCACCTGTGCTGTCTCGGCAACCTTCTATCTTAGGTGCTGACCCCAGTACCCATCCAGTTATCCAACAAGGTTGTGACCTGGACAAATCTGTGATCCTCATTATTCCTCATACCTGCATTCAGCTAGTTGCCAAATCCTCCCAATTTTACCTCCTGAGTATTTTTCAAATCTACTGCTTCCTCTCCACTTCCTGCTGCCCCTGCCACCATCTCATTTCTAGGTTGCTGAAGCAGCCTCCAAACTCGTCTTCTACCTCCAGAAGTGCCTCAAGGAGGGGGGGTCCTAGCAGTGTGTTCACACAGTCATAGGTTTTTGCAAAATTCGCAAAAGTAATGTGATGTAACCCCGAAAGACTAAGACCCTAGTCTCTTTCTGCTCCAGCTTTCCCGTGTCACACATCCTCTTATGTCAAGAGGCTTTAGGGTGGCTGCAGGGCATCTTTGGGATGCCAAAGGAGAGATGAGGTGAGGGTTTATTTAATGTGGATATAGAATATATTTACAAGAGTCACTGTCACGTCCATGAGTCGGTAAATTATTGCTAACCGATTATTCCTAACGCCCAGTAATGCCAGCTCACTTTTTTTTTTTTTTCGCCATCTCACTTTTAATATGATTGTGCTCTGAGGCACCCAGCCCCAGGAATATGTGGGTTGTGGAGAGGAGACAAGGTTTGAAATGTTATGGGACCAGAACCTGTCTGTAGAAATTTCTTCCAAATATTACCACTCATCCATGAAAGAACTAGAGAGAGGTTCCCCCAGTGTTGATAATAATCCTAAATTTTCATGTAACACTGTCAGTGACAAAATGTGGAGCTTTTCTGGTTTTCTACACTATCAATACTAAAACACACATTTCAGTCAGCCACACTAAAGAGAAAGATTTCCATTCTCTCTCGAGAAAAAGATCAGAAATGGTGTCATCTGAAGAGACAATAAAACAGCACACAGCTGAAAGAACGCAAGGAAAGAAGGACTGCAGAGGTGTTTCAAACGGCTAATAAATCCAAACTATGTTGTTAAGTTTTCTGATGTTTGCTGTTATTTTAATCTTTAAAATATTTGTAATTTGTAATGATTTTTTTCACTCATTTAAATACACATTCACTTTTGTTGCCTCACCCAATATCCCTTCTGAAGTGCTTCTCTGACTAAGTCACTTTCTTCAAGCTCATTAACACAGTATATTCAACAGCCTTACTGTTCCTGGTGAAGGAGGGAGACAGCATCATCTGTACGTTAAGGAGAAAGTGTAAAGGTGATGGTTTACACTGGGCAGGGAGACAAGACCGGGGTATAAAAGGAGAACCAGACACAGTAACAGGTCCAGTCGAGGCGGGAAGAACAAATCCCTGTTCTGGCCAGTCTACACTGAAGTTCACAGTTCTCTTGCCTGTTTCCAGTGCCAGAGTGTGACGGCAGAACGGTCCAAGCCTATGGTCTGTGGAGCAGGGAACCTCAAACAGCAGCACAGAAGGGAGTGGGGGATGACGGTGAAAGACTCTAAAAGCTGTCGATCATAAGAGCCAGGAGAGGTCAAGAAAATATGAGGGGTTGCAGGGGTGGGGGAGAGGCCGAGAGAAGTAGCTAAATATACCGGAGAATAAAAATGTGAGGTTGTACTGAGGCCAAATATAAGATGGTATTTTGCAGGGGAGGGTACAGCTCAGTGGTAGAGCGCATGCCTAGCATGCATGAGGTCCTGGGTTCAATCCCCAGTACCTCCATTAAATAACTAATTAAATAAACCCAATTACCCCCCCAAAAAAGATGATATTTTACCTGTAAATACCTTATTAAAAATCTGATTTAGAGTTTTTTCTATGTTAGGCATAGAAAAGTTCATTATTTCACAAAGAAAACTATTCTAAAAGTAAATCTGCCAGCAATACCACTGCTAGGTGTATACACAAAGAAACTGAAAGCAGGGATCTGAACAGATATTTGTGCCCCAATGTTCAATATAGCATTATTCAAAATAGCCCAAAGATGGAAACAACCCAGGTGTCCATCAGGAGATTGAGTGAGATGAATAGATAACAAATTGTGGTATACAGTCGTCCCTCCGTATCGATACGATATTGGTTTCTGGACCCCTGTGGATATCCAATTCCAGGATGCTCAAGGGACTTCAGTATGTTTGCATACAATCTATGCACATTCTCCCATATACTCTATATTAATTTTTTTTAAACTGCGGATTGAACCCAGGACCTCATGCATACTATGTATGCACTCCACCACTGAGCTATACCCCAAATACTTTAAAACATCTCTAGATTACTTATAACACCTAATACAGAGTAAATGTCAATAGTTGTAAATACAATGTAAATACTAATGCAAAAAGTGGCTTGTATGCAACAAACTGAAGTTTTGCTTTTTGGAACTTTCTGGAATTTTTGTTTTCAATCTGTAGTTGGTTGAATCTGCAGGTGTGGAAACTGTAGAAGCGGAGGGCTGACTGTATACACACAATGAACTATTATTCAGCCTTAAAAAGGGAGGAAAGTCTGACACATGCTACACCACAGATGAACCTTGAAAACATCATGCTAAGTGAAATAAGTCAGACACAAAAGGAAAATATTGTATGGTTCCAATTTGTGAAACATCTGGAAGAGGTAAAATCACAGAGATCAAAAGCAGACCAGAGCTCACCAGCAGCTGAGAGGAGGAGGGATGGGGAGCTATTGCATAATAGTTACAGAGTTTCTGTCTGGGTGGATGCAAAGATTTTGTATGCAGATAATGGTGATGGTTACACATTATGAATGTAATTAATGCTACTGAATTGTACACTTAAAAATGGTTTAAATGGCAAGTTTTATGTTATATATATTTTACCACAATTTAAAAAATTAATCATGTAAGATACCCAAACCCACTGAATTGTGTACTTTATTTTTTGTTTGTTTGTTTTTTATGAGGGAGAGGTAATTGGGTTTACTTATTTATTTGTATTTGGAGGAGGTACTGGGGCTTGAACCCAGGACCTTGTGCATGCTAAGCATGTGCTCTACCACTTGAGCTATATACCCTCTCCCCTGAATTGTGTACTTTAAATGAATGAACTCTGTGGTTTGTGAATTATACCTAAATAAATCTGTTTAAAATTGAATAAATAAACCTAAGGTGGTGTGTGAGATAAAGCAACAGACTGTAAAAGAAGTAAGTCCACAGGCACCCTCATCAAATCAAAGAAATCAGTCAGTAATCTGAAAAGGTAAGAACAATGGGATATTCATGTAAAGAGACAAAAATAATGAAGTATAATGTATGTGGATGCATGCGTTTGCAGTAAGAGCACAAAAAGGTGCATGAAGGATAAATACCATTCCAGGAGGGTGAAACCTCTGAAGGGGAGGGGGAAGAAAGAAGACATGAACTCTAGCTTTATCTGCGATGTATTATTTTCTTGAAAATCAGAAGCACAGATTTCATTATAAATGTGTTAAATCTAGGTACCAGGTACATGGGTATCTGCAACATTATTTTATATATTTAAATTTTTAAAGTATTTTATACTGTAAAGACAAGTATATATCATACTATTTCTCATAAAAAAATAAAAGACCTTTTATAATGATAGTAAAAACATAGACTATTGGGGAATAAACATATTAAGAAGTGAACAGGGACTAATTTTAAGAAAACTTTAAAACAAGAGGGACATCAGAGAAGAATGGAACAGACGGAAAAGTTTTTTCTTGGCTAAGACTCAATGTTGTAAATATCCCTCCTAATTTGATGTATAGACTTATTACAAAATTTATCAAAACATCAACAGACAGCTTTAGTTTTTGTTTTGTTTTGAAGTTGATAAAATAATACCAACGTTTACGGAGAAAAGTAAACTTGTAGGAATAGCCAGGGAAATTCTGAAAGACATTTTCAGACAACAATATCAAGATAGTTCTCTCACTAAATGAAATTCTAAGGGATAATACTTGAGGCAGGAGGAAAGTGATCTGAGAGAGAGAGAGAGAGACTGAGGTACAGGAACACGATGTGCTTCTGGGACACGGGTAATAGACTTTTGTCCCAGACTCTGTATTCATGTATCTGTCTAGTCTATGTCCCCAATAGGATGTATATTAGACAAGTCAAACTAGCACATCCAACTCCAGGTTGTCCCCCACAAACACGGCAACTCCATCCTTCAAGTTGCTCGGGTCAGACACCCCGGAGACACCTTGACTTTGCTCTTTCTTTCACACCACACATCAGAAAATCCTATCTTAGTTCTACTTTCATAACCTGGTCTGGATACAACTAGTCCCCACTGTCTTCACAAGCACAATCGCCTCTCACCTCTTTGGTTACAGAAGGCTTTTAATTCGTTTTCCTGTCCTATCCTTGTCCTGCCTCCCAGAGGCCAGTCTCAACAGAGCAGCCTGAGGACCCCCAACTGCTCTGCTCAACTCTACAGGGGATGCCCACTTCACTCGGGGTAGAAGCCAGTTTTACAATGGTGCTGTGGGGTCAGTTCCCCATTATCCCTGTGACCTCCTCTCCTCCCACTCTCCTCTTCACTCACTGGGCTTCAGCTGTACTGGCCTCCTTGCAAGTTCTTAAAAACTCCCTGCACTTTCCCACCTTTTCACTGGCTGTGTTCTGTGTCTAAGGCTGTCGCCCTGGGTATCCCACAAGCCTCAAGTCTTTGTTCCAAAGATTCAAGCCTGCTAAATATTTGTGGAATTATCTGTAGATATATAAACAATGTGGGTAAAGTCAAACAGTGTCTGAAATAATTATGAAACATAATAATGCCTTAGAGGGTTTTCTTTTTTTGAGTGAACTAGAATACCGGAAATCTAAACCCAAGAGAACTAAACTACATGACATTCAGAGCAATCAGTCAGGAGGAATGTAATTAGAGTGAACGTGAGATAAAGGTTCCTGGTTGTATGAAGGAAGCACAGAGGAGATTAACCTTAAATTACGGTAAGTTAAAACTGAATGTTAAATTTTTTGAGAGGCAGACGTAAAGGAGTGCACACAGTATGAACCCATTTATGTAAAGTCAAAAACAAGCACAGCTAACCTAGGGTGACAGCGGTCAGAAGGAGGTTAATGACTAAAAGAAGCACGAGGGGGTTTTGGGGTGCTCTGCGTTGGTTCCAAGGGTTCACGTTGTATAAAATCACTGAGCTCTACACTTATGAGTTATGTTTTTGGGGGTGGTACATATTTTACAGTCCAATAGGTAATCACTAGAAGAATAAAAATACAGTAAATAATGTCCAAATAAGGGTGAGGTGGGGGGGAGATGAAATAAGGAAAAAAAATAAACAACTTAAAGGAAAGTAATAAAGGGAGGACAAAACAGAGAAGGTGGACAAATCGATTCTTATAAAATAAGATGGTTGAAATGAATCAATGTGTAGCAAGAATTATAATGAATGAGAATGAATAAATGACCAATTTTTTAAAATGTTCAAACTAGATTTTTAAAAATTCAGCTGTATCCTGTATACAAGGAACACATGTTAAAAAAAAAAGATATAAAAGGTTGAAATTAAAGCATTGTGAACGATATACCAAGTAAATACTAACCAGAAGAATGCAGGTTAAGTATATTAGCAGAAGACAAAACAGACTTTAAGGCAAAAAGCATTTTTAGAGGTAAAGGGTTAGCGTATAATGATACTAAAGGATTTGGTTCTTTTTTTCTTTCTGAGGTTTTTTTTTGGGGGGGGGATTTAATTCTAATTTGCACACTAATAATATGGCCTCAAAAACCGACAGAACTACAAACAGAAATACATAAACACAACCTTTCAATAACTAATAGAATAAACTGACAAAAAATTGGGAAGGATATCAAAGACGTCAACAGCCCCATTAATGAGCATAAGCTAATGAGCACGAATTTCAAGGGACTGGTATCACACAGACTACCTTCCCTAGCCTGAATGCAAGTATATCAGAAACCAACAAACTAGAAAAACGCTTATGTTTAAAAATGGAAAAACTCACTTCTGAGTCAAAGAGAATCAAAATAGGCATGTTTAGAAGCAAACGATAATAAATATATTACATACTAAAACTAACGAGATGGCACACTTGCAGTACTTAAAGGAAATGTATAACCTTGAATATCTATGTTCAAAAGAAGAAAGGCTGGATTAAAAAGCTAAGCTTCAAATAAAGGAAGGAAATAATAAAGATAGGAACAGAGAGCTCTGAGACACAGAATGTACATACAAGAGAGAACTTGGGAGCCATCACTCTAAATTCTGCAGAGATTCAACTCATAATAAAAAATAACACGAGCTGGTGAGAGGGTGTAGCTCAGTGGTAGAGCACGTGCTTAGCGTGCACGAGGTCCTGGGTTCAATCCCCAGTATCTCCATTAAAATAAATAATAATTAACAAATACGTAAATATAAAAATAAAACCTAATTACCTCCCCCCTAAAAAAATAACAAATAACATGAGCAACATTTTAACCACACGTCTGAAAATTTAGATGAAATGGACAAACTCTAAGCGTGGTTAAGTATACATCATATTTTTCAATATGGTTTAAAACATTTCATAATATAAATGTTAACCCTCAGGCTTAAATTGAGTCTACAGCATAACTTAAAAGTCCATACCATTTATAGGCAGAAAACCTTTGTTTTTTAACTTCAAAACTCAGGTGACTGAGCAGAAAAACTGTGGTTTTCTTTTTAAAGCCACACAGAGACAGGAAACCCCACCTGGGTGCGTGAGATGCCTCAAAAGGTGACAACGTTAGCAGGACTGAGCAGCTCAGGTGTCAGGCCAGGGGGAATCAGCAAGTACATGCTCCAAACAGAAAAATGAAGCATTGCTGCTGGTTCCCTCCTGCACCGGGCTCCCAATGCCCACACAGTTTCTTCCCTGCACACTTCACCTTTTTATACGGACCCACATTTTCTTACCTTTCATGTAAATAATAGTAACGGCTAACACTTCCTGGACAGAAGACGTGTCTGGACTTACCAGTGTTCTTTTAACCCTTACAACACCAGCAGGTGCTGTTGTTCCAGTTTTATAAGTGAACAGACTAGTGGAGTAACTGGGTGGAACCAAGGCTCAAGGCCAAGTCTAGCGGGTGCCTCCCTTCATTCGTCCTTTGAAACACGAAGGCTCCAGGAAGTAGTCAACAGAGCACACTGAGTCCCGGGCAGGATCCGTCCCAGACCAGCCCCGGCGGCCCCTGCAAAGCACCCACCTTCTTAATAACATCTCGCAGGGCAAAATACTTCTCCGTGAGGTCCCCGGCCTCGCTCAGGGGGGCGTCATAGTCGTAGCTGGTGGGCTGCGCTTGGTAGGGTGTGTTGGCCCCTAGGAGACAAAAAACATGCCCCTAGTTACTACAGAAGGCCCTCCTCAGGGCAGGGGGGCATGAAAGTTCTTTGGGATTCACAGCTCAGCATTGTGGAAGGGAAAAATAAGAGACACCTTAGAGCCAATTGTTAAGGGACACAGAAGTGGCCCCCGCCAAGCACCTTGGAGTCTACAAACACCTTCCCTGTCCACGGTCTCAGCGAAGCTCACAGCTGCGACCCCAGCAGACAGTCCCACCGCTGGACAGCAGGGCATCTGAAGCTCCCCACAAAACCCACTCAACACCTCACAACCAGTGACAGCAGGCCTTAGGGCGTGACCCACGTGTCTGACCGCTAAACCTGCGGTCTGCAATCTTGTTCATGACCTTGAACTGTGTGGCTGAGAAAGGTCAGTGGTGGACACACTGGGCCAAGGATCAGCCAAAAACAACAGAGGGGTTAGCAGACCAAACAAAGGGAGAGATGACTGCAGACACACAGAGCCCACCGAGATTCAAATAGAACCTTAAGGTCTTGGAAATTTCTGCAAAGAGTCAGGGGCGCACTCATTCCTCCGGCCACCTGGAGTGTTGGCTGCTGACGGCTCTTAGACGGGCCCCTCTCTGGTCTTTGGCCTCATCCGAAAAATTTGGTCCCCAAAGGGCCATCCCAGCTTCAGATCTCCCTTTAGCATCAGCTGAGTCACTCTGAAAACTGCACCATCACCCAACTTCTCCCTCTGCCCAATCCTGACTGTCACGAATGTTGCTCTGGGGAGCACACATCCCAGTAAACTTCCTACTGGGGAATCTCAGAGTCTTTCCCAGGGAATGCGACCCACAACAGGGACTAATACATACTGTTAATTTTGTGTGGGTATAAGAATACTAGAGAAGCGAGTGGCTTTGCAATTACTGTCCAAGGGGCACAGTCCAGATCAGAGGCCCCCAGGCTTGTCACCAGTGATGTTCACAGGCAGGAGGCGGTCTGCAATCTCAGGCAGGCACCCTGTGTCAACACTGAGACAACCGACCCAGGGGTGAGAGTCACATGGAGAGCTGGTTAAAGACACTCCCGAGTCCCACCGGGGATTCTGATTCAGCAAGGCTGGGACAGGACCTGAGACTCTGCATCCCTAAGCCTCCCAGGTAAGGCTGATGCTGCCTTCTGGGGACCAGCAAGGCTCTGCCCCAGCCTTTTCTCTTCTAGTCCAGAGAGCATTTTACAATGCCAGTGTGTGAGTGATTAAAGTTATTCTAGGATAATCATATCCAACCTAATTTCTAAGTAACTGAGGCATGAAATTTGATAGTTCACTACGATTTTGTAATGAATTCCTTCGAGTGACCCCACAGCTCAGAAATGATGGGGCCAGCACCTTGGGAGACCCTCCTGGTGGTGGGGTTGACAGAAGAACGAGGCTGAGGATCAGGTCATTTTGAAAGACCTGAACCACATAACCAATCAAACTGATCCAATCATGTTACTTTTCCCCCATTTATTACTCAGAGGCTGTGGCTACCAGCAGATCTGCCTGCCTCTGGGAACACATATGTCAAAGCACATCCTTTGCTGTGAGATGCAAAGGAAGGTAAAACCACATCCCTTGCGGCAGGGAGCTCACCTTCTCCTCGTGGGTCCTCCCCTAGCTCTAATGTGGCAGTGACCTTAGACTGCGGGCATCCTGGAGGAAGGCAAGGCCTTATTTACCCAAGGCCCTTGCAGAATCAGGTACCAGGAGGAGCTCCAGGAGGGATTGCGGGGTTGAGCTGAACGAGTGTGACTTTCAGAAACACATTTTACAGGCCAAGGGAACCCAGGCTGGGATGCCAGCCAGGAGGGGAACAAGACAGACTAGAAAACTAAGTCTGTGCCCTGGTTCTACCTGCAGAATCTTTCTCTGGATGTTTCAGGCCATCCAGAGACACGGGGCAGCGTCACAGGCAACCGGTGCTAACTCTAGCCTCCTCTGGCCACGTCAGGGAGGGTGAGGTAGGAAGGCAAGAGAAACAGCAAGACGTCCTGCACATCTGTGTGAGAAGCAGAGGACGGCCTGGCCCCACAGGAGGCCCTCGCCTGGGCACAGGGTGGTGCACCCACCTGCACAGCAGGGCACCTACCTTGGGGAGGACAGGTGATGAGCTGCCCCGGCCAGAGGTTTTCTCCCCTGCTTTCCTCTGGGAGGCCAGCCTGAAGCCCAGACACTAAAAGGGACACAGACTGGCCCTCCCTCACCTCTGCAGAGACACTAGGCAACAGGGCAGGTCAGACAGGCCCACAAACACGGGAGGGGCTGGTTTAGGGGCCGGAACAGAGGCCTTGGGCTGCAAAGCATTATCCAAAGGGCGGTGACCAGCTTTCTAAGGCCCGAGTTCAAGTCGAGGCTCCACTCCTGGCCAGTTGAATGGGAAACACATGGACATTTGTTGGACCCTGTTTTTCTTACCTGTAAAGTGGGCCCATACTCCCCAGCCCAGGTGAGGCTGCTATGAGGACTGAATGGGAAAACAGAGGCAAGAAAGAGACTTTTATTGTTTATGGCGGGGTCAAGGGCAAGGGAGTGGATTAAGGACAACTTCTGTTTTCTGAGTGGTAGTTTTTATACGTCTAAGTTTTAAAAAAGAAGAATGTATTGTCTGCAATAAAATAATAGGATATAGAAAAAAATTGTATCATGAATCGGAAAGGTTAAAAAAAATCAGTCTTTATTCCTGGCTTGGATGACTGGTCGTGGGTCTATGGATGGAAGCTAGGTGGAATCCCCACCTACTGAGTGAAAAAGGCATCACAAAGTTTGAAGTGTTTCTAACGGGAAGACAGACACAGAGATGCTCGAACTTCAGTTACCAACTTCAGCACACACCTATTTTTTAAGAAATGATGGAGTTTGGC
Source organism: Camelus bactrianus (assembly GCF_048773025.1). Lineage (NCBI taxonomy): Eukaryota > Metazoa > Chordata > Mammalia > Artiodactyla > Camelidae > Camelus > Camelus bactrianus. Next base: position 44,973,143 of record NC_133555.1, on the reverse strand, counting down.
AACAGCTCCCTTTCTTGGCTCTAATAACAACAATAATATTAGTAATACTTGGAAGCAAAGTCTTTTCCTTGACTATCCCACCCTGCACAAAAGATGAGCAGTTCAAAGAAACCTCATTAAGAGCCAACAGTACCCAGTTACAGATCCTAGGGGACTGAAGCCCAGTTAGGCCTCCAAAACTCAGTGGGAGGGCATCCTCAGTGATTCACAGAGGAAAATGCAAAGGTGGAGAGAGGTGGGGAATGAGGCTTAGAGAAAGGCCAACATAGGATGCTTTGTCTTTGCAAAAGTCAATGGCAACAAAGAGAATTTTGTCATAATTCTTTCTACCAAAAAAAAAAAAAGACCATATAAGAATGTAAAATGATGCAGATGCTTTGGAAAACACTACGGCAGTTCCCCTAACTCTAAATGCTGAGTTAGTTACCATATGAACCAGCAATTCCACTCCCAGGTATAAAGCCAAAAGAACTGAACCAGGGATTCAAACAAACACTGAACACACCCGTGTTCATAGCAACATTACTCATAATGGCGAGAAGTGGGGAACGACCCAGACGTACATCAGTGGATGAATGGATACACACAATGTCCACACAGGAGAATATTATTCAGCAACAGAAAGGGATGAAGCACTGACACACGCGACCACGTGGACGGACCTTGAGATTATGCTAAATGAAAAAGGCCAAACACAAAAGACCACATATTGTATGGTTCAGTTTCTAAGAGATGTCCAGAACAGGCAGACCCATAAAGACAGAATAGACTGGTGACTGCCGAGGGCTGGGAGGAGGGAGAGTGGGGGAGTTCTCGGGTAATGAAGGTTTCTCTCTAGGGGTAATGAAAATGTTATGGACTTAGATGGTGGTAACGACTGCACAACTTTGTGATAACTAAGTACCATGGAATCGTGTGCTCTAAAATCATGAATTTTATGGTATGTGAATTATATCTCAACAAAATATTTTTTAAAAAGAAAGAAAGAAAAAAGACCAGAATATATGAACAAGTACACTATAACTAGGGACTATGACCTGCTCAACTAGCTGGAGTTAACACAAAGTTTCTCCCCAGTACCTCCACCAAAAGTGATAAATAGAGAAACCTAATTACCTCCCCACCAAGAAATTAAAATAAGAATAAAATTTAAAAAATAAAGTTTCTAAATGCACAAATTACGTCCCTTAAAAAATTTTTTTAAAGAAAAGTGATTTTTAAAATATAGGCAATTCTTATATATTAAAAACATTTAGGAGAAAACAAAAACAGAAAATAACAGTCATCCGTAAGCAGACCCCCTAAAATCAAACACCAGAAACATTGTAGCATTAGCTTCTATGAGCAGGTAGGTGTTAGGTTGCTCTTACCGTTCCAATAGCCAAAATTGGTGCCCCCCATAAACATGTACCTACGAGGAAATGAGAACAGACAGTACTTCAGTAGGAGCCCGCAGGTATGGGGGACACCCTCCCCTCCGAACCCGAACACTCACAAGTTCACATTCGCCCCTCGGGCAAGCATATCTTGGAGGGAAGAAGCCACCGCTTTGGTACTGACTACTGAATGAGGCTGGCCCCAGTGGTCTAACCAGCCAGTATAGAATTCAGAATTGATCTAAAAAGAGAAAGGACATGGAGTTTAGGACCTTTAAATGCTGGGCTTCCTGGTAACTGCTGCCCTAGGTTCTCCACTGAGGAACAGGTGAGCAGCAGAGCTGTCAATCACTGCTTTACCCAGCGCTGGGGGACCAACAGGGACTTCCCAGAGTTCAGCAGTACCCCAATTCAAGTCTCAGGTGCCGACAACACATGTGTTCCTGAAAAGTTGTACCTGCCTCAAAATTTTGTGAACCAATCCCCAGTTTAAACATGGGAGGAAAGTTGGTTGGGTGAAAGAATCAGATGTTAAAATATTTTCATTAACTAATTCGCTCCGAATTCTCATTTGGTGTGAATCCATATTTTCAGATCTCAGATTGACTTAAAGAGAGGGAGACTTGTCCAGACATTCTGCCAAGCAGGCCCCAAGCACTTCATGTTTCTGTTGGACTTGACCCTGCCAAGCCCTCGGTCTACAGAAGGAAAAAGAGATCTGGACATGTTCTGAGGCTTTCTCGTCTTGGACTCCAGGAAATAGCTCCACCCAGAGTCTGTGAAGGCCGGTTCAGAAGCTAGGCTCAGAAAAGGTTGTTTTGTGTGAAGGTTTGTACACAGGCAGGGCAGCCTGACCTGCTGCAGAGAAGGCACAGGACACAACCCCTGAAACTGGGCGAGTGACAGTGACAATTAAGCACAGAGAGTGATACACTCATGGGCTGGGCACACCTGCCAGGACCTCCACCTCCCAGCCACCTGCCCACATGGAGCCCTGTGACTCCCAGGGCAGCCAGCAAACCCACATCCCCACGTCACTGGTTGCTTGTCAGAAATGCAGAACTTCAGTCCCCATCCAGACCCAACAGATCAACATTTGCTTTTTAGCAAGATTCCCACATGATGTGTGGGCACATCGGAGATGGAGCAGCTCTGTCACAAAGAGCTTTCAAGAAACACAGACCTGAACTCGGGATCCCGGCCCTGCCACTCACCAGCTGTACGACCCCAGGCAAGTGACATGTTGTCTGAGCCTCACTGAAAATGGAGCGATAACACTACTTCTGAGAGCCGTCACGGGGACCAAATGTGGTGAAGCACGCGGAGCCTGACCTCTGCGGGACGTTCACCTGAGTTCCCATTCTGTCCCTCCCCCCCTGGTGTAGGTCTCAGGTTCAAGTGGGAACACTGCTTCTGCTGTCACCCGTGTGTCCCTACGGTCCCACCAGCGGCTGACCTCAGACCCGGAGAGACCGAAGCTGCACGCCCACCCCCCACGGCGGGTGGCCGCTCTCCCCCAACAGCGGCCCTGAAGTGAGCACAGGTGGACAGTCCACATCTAACCCCCGATTCTCACCAAGGGTCCCTTGGGCTCAGTCTTCCTCTGGATTAGGAAAGCATTTGTGATGTTGGTACCTGAAAAATCAGAGAGTGAGAAGAAAGGTCAGTCATGGGGATGCCCAGGTGTTAAATAAAAAGACCCCTCAGTAGGACTTGAGCCCCAGGCCCCCGCCCTTCTGCCTCCCACACGCCCATGGGCCTGGCACACCTCCAGGCTAGCATCAGGCAGAGACTCAGACGGTCCGTTTGACAGATTGTGGGGACCACAGAATGTTGCTTGCTCTGTGACGCTGCCCGTGGCCTCTCCCGGCTGCATTCCCTTGGGAGGTCACCACGTATAGGCCATGTGCTTCCTCTGGCTCCCCAGTGCCTGGACACATGTCTGGTGTGTGTCTCAGTTTACTCGAACATCTGGTTGACCCAGATGCCCCCTACAGGATGGCCCTGCCTTGAACATACTCCCTTGTAGCCACCAAGGCACCACATACATAATAGTGCCACAAATATCAGCCACTTAGTTAGCAAATCAAAGGGATGAATGTGCTTGAATTATGTTTAGCCCCGAATGATGGAGTACACTCTAAATCTGAATTCGTATATCACCAGCCATTCCCGGCCACTTGCTCTCAATTTTTTTCCTCTGAAATATTCCATTAGGATGCCTGGATCTTGTCTTGCTTCCCACGTCTTCTGTTCCCCCGTCCTCCTCCAGGAAGAGAAACGGTTTCTCCAAGGAGAGGTAATGGGCTGCCTTACATCAGTGAAAGAGTGCGCGTGAACAGACTCTCTCCAGCCACAGCAGAGGACCCCCGGCCCCAAACTGCATGATCCAGTTCCCGCAGGGGGTGTCCCAGAGTGGAAAGGACACCAGCCAAGTCTCCAAACAACCCCTTGCTCTTGGACAGACCTTGGGCTTCTCTGGAAGGCCAGCTTTCAGGAGAGAAGGCGCTGTGAAACATTAGGTGGGCTCCAAATGCTGCTCTCGGGAGTCTCTCCCGGGGTCTGGCCCCAGGCAATGCCCCTCTTGCACACGAATGAATGAAGCCACCACAGCCCCACCTGCCCAGGTACGCCGGCCATGCAGCGTCTGTCCTTGAACCCACAGCAGCAATCATGCTGTCATCCCACATACAAATGATGCTTGCAACAAACTTGTCGTCATCTTCAATGTGTTCCTCCCGACAGAAAAGTGCTGTGGTTTTTCATCACTGTGTTGGCAAAGGTGCCAGAGCAGGAGGAAACCAGGCTGCCACTTCCTGTGCAGGTCTCTGTAGATGTGTTACTTCAGCACCGGATGCTCTGAGCAGTGTACCATGTTTCTAGAAACCCCCAACTCACTGGAGCTTTAAAAATGCGACTCCAGCCTTCTGTACATCCTTCTCATGAGAAGGCAGTGCTGGATGTGCATTTTATTCTTCAGACGGGGGAACAGCAGAGTCTCTACGCTACTTGAAGGGCTGGTCTTTTTTGGGAGGTGGGGAAGGGGTAATGTTTTATTTTGAAATAATTTCAAACTTATAGAAATGCTCTGAGAACAGTACAAAGAACTCATATTCCCTTCGCCCAGATTCCCCAGTTGTTAACATTTTACCACATTTATTTTATCTGTTTTCCCCTCTCTCTATATAAATATATATATACAGGATGGCCCTTTACCCCTAAATACTTCAGGGTGCATTCACTAAGAGCAAGGGCATTGTTAAAAAATAATAATAATACAATGATAAAAAACAGGAAATTAACATGGACAGAATACTATTATCTAATCTAAAGACTTTATTCGAAGATTTCAATTGTCCCAATAGTGTCCTTTAAAAAAAAAAAAAAAAGGGAAAAAAGTCCAGGATCATTTTCAGGACAACACTGCACTTAGCTGTCATGTCCATTATGAAAGCTGCTCTCAACTGAAACAAAGATCTCTTAACGTCATCACAGCCGGAAGCATCCCAGCCAGGCTTTCCTGTGTGGGACCTCTGCACCTGACACAGCACGTAACAGGTCAGGCAAGATAAAACCACCTCCAGCCGGTCACAGTTCTCAGAGTGATGCATTATTCAGAAAGAAGCGGAAGTGACAGGCGAGTTCCCTGCACTCCAGGGCTGGCACCAACCTGCTCCGAAGTCCACCGTGGCGTAGAGTCCCTGCAGCGTCCCACACTTTAGGAACCGCTCGTGCGCCCCGTCAGTGGTGAACAGAAGCACTTTCTCACCCAGGTAGGAGCGAAAGTGACTCTGCAGGAAACGCAGGTAAGTGTAATCACAGGCAGAATAGCTGCCGTATTCATTTTCAACCTGCAAATTACAAAAGAGGGCGGGGAAGAAATCAGGAGATGCCAACGTCGTCCCTCGTCCCTCGTCCCTCGTCCCTCGAATGCAAAGCTTTTGTTGGGAGATGACAAGGCTTAGTCACTCCCCCAAATATCTCCACCACTCAGTCCTCAAAACTCATTTTCCAAAAAGCAACACAGCATAAAACATACCTTCTATTTACTAACCATCCCCCCAACCCCAGAAATAACAAGCAGAAAACAACCAACATGTTAGTACTTGAACGGTAGTGACATTCTCCCCTATAGCAGATAATGGAAACTTTCAGCATTACATAACTAATACCGTCTCAGGGCAGAAACATTTAGAAAATGAAGAAAAATGAAAAGAAAATGGGAAAATCATCTGTTAATAATTCTGTTACCCAGAGATAACCACTGTAAGCATTTTGGCATGGTCTTCTAGATTCTTACACAAACACATGCACATCTTTGTTTTTCGTTGTTGTTGTTGTTTTGTTTTAGGGCAGGGAGGTAATTCGGTTTATTTATTCATTTTAATGGTGGTCTTGGGGATTGAACCCAGTACCTTGGGCACGCTAAGTGCAAACTCTACCACTGAGCTATATGCTCCCTGCCACGCACATCTTAATTATATACAAATAATACACAGTAATTGTTCTCTGTCCTCAAAACTGGCATCATATTATATGCACCAGTTATAATGTTACCTTTCTCCTTAATACATTCTGCAAAATGTCCCTTGGAATAATCAGGGAAGTTATAAACCATCAATTACTGGGTTCCCTACTGTCAAACGTTCAGGGTGTTTCCCATTTTGCACTCAATAACTGATGTTCTGTTTGTGCTCAGTAGCGACTGTGGTTTTCAATCAGGAGCTATTTTGCCCTCCAGGGGACATCTGTCTGGAGAATTTTGAGGGTGTCAACTAGAGGCGGGTGTGCTGCTGACCTCTAGCGAGCAGAGGACAAGGGAAGCTGCCAAACATCCTACACGGTCAGTCTCCATAACAGAGTTGTCGGATGCAAGCAGCAGTGGTGCTCAGTATGGGAACCCCTGCTCTGAAGCAAGAATTCTCAGTGGGGCAAAGAGCATCCCTAAGTAAGTGAGAACTGATTCTTATAGGATTAAACAAACAAACAAAAAACCTGGGGGTGGGTATAGCTCAGTGGTAGAATGAGTGCTTAGCGTGCACGAGGTCCTGGGTTCAATCCCCAGTATCTCCATTAAAAATATAAATAAAAATAAACCTAATTGCCTCCTTCCTCCCAACACACACACACACAAAATAAGCAATAAATAAAGGGAAATTAAGTTAAAAACTGAAAGTGATTTAGGGAGAAGCAGAGACTGAAAAACCAGGGAAACAGAAGAAAACCTGAGATCAAGAGAAATGAAGAAGACCCCGTTTGTCGTGCTGACACACCTAGTTCCAGCCTTGGAACCTGCACACAGGAAAATAGGCTCCTAAAACCTTAACCTGTACAAATTTATATATAGTAATGTGTGTCTGTTAATCCCAAACTCCTAATCTATCCCCCAACTTTTCCCTCTGGCAACTACAGTTTGTTTTCTATGTCCATGAGTCTATTTCTGGTTTGTAACTAAAATTTGTTCTTTGTTTTTTAAATGGAGGTTCTGGGGATTTAACCCAGGACCTCATGCATGCCAAGCGTGTGCTCCACCACTGAGCTATACCCTCCTCCAGCATTGCCTCTTAAAGAAACAGACAAAAGAGGCTCATGCCTGCTTCACTGCCACATGTAACGTGGGTGGATGGAAACCTCCCCCAGCTGCCCGGGCTCTTCTCCTCCATTACCTGCACGCTGATAATTGGCCCTCCATTCTGGTAGAGGAGGGGTTTCATCTTGGGCAGAAGGACTTTCAACCACTTCTTCACGGACGCAAGGTAATCTGGAAAACAATCAGATTTAACACCATCACACACCTTTCTCTACAAGGAGACACAGCCTGTCACCTGGGGGCTGGCAGCAGAGATCAGATAGACTGGATTCAACAACTACCTTCTGAGATGGGGGGCAACAGTCACTAAATGTCTGATGAAAGTTGTCCTGCCAGGTTGAGCTCTCAGAGGACAGGGACCAGGGGGCCAGGTACCCGTCCCTGCCACTAGGACAAAAAGGCTGCAGCACAGGAGGCATCCACCAACACTTGCCAAATGAAGAAATAGGTGACAGAGTGACGCCTCCTTCTCTCTGTCACAGTAGAGTTTTTTTTTTAAGTTCTTATCAATTATATATTTACAATGTGCAATGGGGAAAACAGAGTACACACTTCATAAAGTTGTCGTAAGGATTAAATGAGATATGTGGAAAGACACTAATGATGCACCAAGAGTGCAAACTGTAAGACTTGCACACCAAGAAGGAAACGCACCTGGAGCATCCTGCACCAGCCTCTTACATGGCAAACTTAAGCCGCGTTAGCTGCTCTTAGGACCAACTTCCTCACCGAGAGAAACCCAGGTCTTCAGGAGATAGAAATGCAGCTAAATAGGACCTTCTGATTGACAAGGGTTTACAGCTAAAATAATTTTTAGTGGTTTAAAAAGACAGGGGGGAATAATCTATCGTTTGCAGATCCTTCTGTAAAAGTAGACAAAGGAATAGAAGGCATCGCAGAAATCCGGTGAAACCCAGTGACACCATTCCAGTGACACCATCCCAGAAACTACATCCGCCATTCTGGTCAGCTGGAAGTCACCCCTGGCCAAGTGATACACTAACAGTGGAGGCAGAGAAAGCATGGAAGTCAACTGGTCAACGGCAATCAGGGCCCAGTGCCAATTCAAAGAGTCACCAGTGTCTCTGTGAGATCCAGTCAAGTCGTTGGTGGAAGCCTTCAGTCCTGCACACTCAGTGTCTGGACAATGACTCACACTCACTCTTTGGCTAAACTTTCAGAAGTGTTCACACAGGGGCACCCCAGCCTCCAAAATCCCCAATCCTTTTGATATAAATTATCTAAGCTTTCTTAAATTCTCTTAAGACATCCAGAACAACTTACCTGGATCAGAAGAACGGAGAACAATAGATTTTTTCTCTAATAGCCAAGCAGGTAATCCTCCCTAGGATAGGGGAAAAAAAGAGAAAAAAAGAGGAAGCCATTAAAAGATCTTGGGGGACACAGAAATTACTATTAACAGTGAGGGAAAAGAAGAAAAGTGTCATGGAGACAGGGTATTTGAACTGGGTTTTCTGGTCTGTACTCAGGGAAACTAGAAATTGTAAACACAGTAAAAATAAGATCACTTTGCATGGATGCAACATTTTGACAATCAAAGCCTTTTAGATAGATTACGCCACTTAATCTCACAACTACCCTGGGAGGAGGACAGAGCCCACACCATGAACCGTTTTTGACAGATGAGGAAACTGACTTCCGGGCGTGCGCATCTCTGCCTTCTGACCCTGCCTGTCACGAGGCCAGCTGAGCCGCACTCACCATGTCCCACTCCGCACAGATGTAGGGTCCAGGCCGCAGGATAACCAGCAGCCCCAGCTTGTGCGCCAGCTGGATAAAATGTTCCACATCGTGGTCCCCGGTGAACAGGTACTGTCCTGGCTTGGGCTCGTGGAAGTTCCAGGCCACATACCTGCCAAGACACACACACAACCCCTTCCTGGGAACAGCTCAAAAATCCAGGTGTCCTATGTTCATTTCCGAACAGTCTGCAGAACTCTAAACCCACAGGACACACAGACATCTGCCTTTGGCAGCCTCTTGGGAAAGAAACCTGGTCTTGAGTTTTCACAGAAGCTACCAAGTGAATCAAACTCGTGGGAGACACTTTTAAGTGTGTGATTCACAAAGAGTGCCCCTTCCTAGTTAATGCTTGACTTAAAAAAAAAAAAAAAAAAAAAAAATATATATATATATATATATATGGGGGGAGGGTACAGCTTAGTGGCAGAGCTTGAGCTTAGCATGCGTGAGGTCCTGGGTTCAATCCCCAGTACCTCCATTAAATACATAAATAAATAAATAAAAACCTAATTACTTCTGTATTTTTTTTTAAATACAGAGTTACATGGACATGCATTACTATTATGTAAAAATTACATAAGCCTGTGTAAGCCTTAGGAAAAATGAAAATATCTGTGCTAAAGTGATTAACAGTATACTAATTTTTTGAAAAATACTTTTTAATAAAAATGGAAAAATCTCCAACCCCTATGTCGTGCCGATAAAAGATTTTGTCAGGAAGTGCAAGAAGGAGGTAAAATAACAAAACCTCCCACCAGCTCCCCCCGGCATCCTGCAGCAGGAAACACAAATTGAAATATGAAGCCACCCACTGCCATCATAAAGGTCTCTTTGATGACCTCTGGCTTGTGTCCTTTTCCTGCAATACCCTGGTTTTACGGTTCCCTGGAACATACAGTCTTGTTTCAACTTACTGCTGAAACTACAGACAGGTCCAAGTGGCCTTGGAACCAGAATTACAATCGGGATTCTCCCCTAAACTACCTGTCTGGGGAATCTGCCTCTGGGTTTTTTCTCACCCTTTACCTTTGAAAAGTTATCAGCAATCCACATCAGCAGTGCAAAAACCAGAGTGGCCAGCCACCCCAGCTTCCTTCTCACTTAGTCAACTTGCAACAGCAGAAGAGAAGAGATGAGGAGATATAGTTATTGGGGTAATACTGTAACCCTGGGCTACAGAATCACCCCAGCAGAACCACAAAGACAGACGAGGTTTCAGGAATCTACCTAACAAGGCATAACTCCCTAGGAGCTGAGAGAGCTATCGCTGCCTAGAAACACAAATCCCAGCTGGACCTCTGGCCAAAAATATGTGCCTGGGCAAACTGCAGTTTCACCAGTTGTGAATGGGACTGGGGACCTTGGAGAAGGGGTGTCATCCATGTAATGTGCCCTGCACACAGCAAACAATCATTGTTACTTGCTTTCGCCTTTTATTTTTCTTAATGGAGTAGAGTTGATTTACAATGTTGTGTTAGTCTCAGGGGTACAGCAAAGTGATTCAGATATATATATATATGTACATATATATATATATGTACATATATATATGTATATATACATACACACACACATATATATGTGTATATATATATATATTCTTTTTCATATTCTTTTCCATTATAGGCTATCACAAAATATTGAATATAGTTCCCTGTGCTCTACACTAGGCCCTTGTTGTTTCCCATTTTCTTTTTTTAGGGGGAGCGGTGGTTAGGTTTACTTATTTATTTATTCTTTTAATGGAGGTACTGGGGATTGAACCCAGGACCTTGTGCATGTTAAGCACCCGCTCTGCCACGAAGCTATACCCTCCCCACCTTGACCTTGCTGTTTACCTATTTTATACATTGTAGTTTGTATTTGCTAATCCCAAACTCCTAATTTATCCCTCCCCTCCTTTCCCCTTTGGTAACCATAAGTTGGTTTTCTATGTGAGCCTCTTTCTGTTTTGTAAAATAAGTTCATTTGTAGATTCCACATATAAGTGATAGCATATATTTGTCTTTCCCCCCTTTGCCTTTTTAAGCTGATATTCATTTTATGATTTCTGGCGACAAAACTCAAGGTTGGAAGAAGCAGCTATTGTCTGAAGAAGGGCCAGTCATGACAAGGTGATCCCGGAACACCAGGCTATGCCGGTCCCTGTTCTGAGCAATAGGACAGCCGCGCTGAGAGATGCAGCCATGCCCCTCCACACCCCTCCCCCAGCCAGGTGTAAGCATCCAGGCTGGGGTGAGCTCAGAGCCCTCCTACTTACATCTGGATGGCGTTCAGCCCAGCCATCTTCATCTTTACCAGCCGGTCCTTCCAGTACATGCGGGGCACGCGGAAGTAGTGGATGCTTCCTGAGATGTAGCGGAACGGCTGGCCATCCTTAAGGAAGCGGTTGTGGCTGTAGTCGATCTCAAACGTCCTCTGGGAGGCGTTCTACAAAGCAAGATAGGACCACGTGAGAACTTGCACCTCCTGCATTTCAGAAGCAGATTTTTTTTTTTTTAAATTTAAGTACTGTCAGTTACAACGCATCAATTTCAGGTGTCCAGCACAATGGCCCAGTCATGCATATATATACATGTATTTGTTTTCATATTCTTTTTCATTAAAGGTTATTACAAGATATTGAACATAGTTCCCTGTGCTATATACAGCAGAAACTTTTTTTTTTTTTTTTGTGGAAGCAGATGCTTTGGCAGTGGCAAGTGATTCCCTACCCCTTAAGTTTGTGTATGTGCTGCTGGAGTTAATGTCAGCTTCTGGGCTATAAAACAAACCACGGCTGAGTCAGGGCGAGAAGGACCCCTGTGCAAGATTCCAGAGGACGGCACCAATGTGACAATCAGTGGCTAAGATGCAAAAGTTACGTTCCCAAAGAGAAAACCCTGCTGCAGGTGACTTTTCTTGTGGTGTGGTAAAAACCAGTGTACTGGGGACACTACACACACACACATACACACATCCTGTCCTCTGTGGCTGTGACCTGCCGGAGCACTGAGTATACTTCAACAGGAATGTCACTGAGCTCAAATAAACAGATGAGCAGTCGGAAGCCCTGAAGCCTCACCCACGGTGACGGAGCATCCCTCTCTAATCCTCCGCCTCTTCATCCATAAACACGCGGGATGTCAGAGTAAACAAAACTGAAGGCAGTATCAGCGACCCAATTTGTGAGCCATGACTGCAATCTGGCACTTTTTTTTTTTAATGTCAAAGCTGGCACTTTTTTTAATTGAAGAGAATAGAAAATATCACCATATTGCACATAGTAAAGACAAGTATTATTTTATGAAACTTTTGTTAATATATACATATAAAGAGTTGCATATGGATGGGTGTGTGTGGGGTTGTGATGTAAGATGTTATTTCTAGAAATCAAATCAAATTTCTAGAGACACTGTCTGGACATAAGTTCAGGAGTTGAAATGCTACTGGGATTTGAAAGGAAGACCTCAAAGGGGAGGCTGACTGTGAGGCTGAATAGAACACTGCCCTCTGGTGGTTGGAAAAGGCAGCAACAGATCTCAGACGCCTACAGGACCAGGGCTACAAGAAACCATTTAATTAGTGTCCTTCATTGTTGGTGAGATTCCTTGTGTATCATTAGGCAATTTTTTTAAGGTTTTTTTTTTTTTTCTTTCATAGCAGCATCACAGTCCATGAGAGCTTTGGGGGCTTCCCTAGAGGCCATAACTGGAAACAACTGTGAGAGTGAGGGTCCTAGATCACACTTGGCCTGAAATCCACCAAGAGAGTTAAAGCATTGTAACTAAAGGTAGACAACTCATCAGATTGCTTAGGGGCAAATGAAAAGCTTTATTGTATGTGAGTTAATAAAGCTAACTCAAAATAAGCAAATAAATAATCTAAGAATCATTTTTAAGAGGCCAGTGTAAATTTGATATCTTTTTATTCTTCTAGTAAACAACACTTTCATTGCCACTCAAAAGCAAGAAACTCACAAAAATATAAAAATTATTTCTTCTACCAGATGCCCCAGTGTATAATTTTGAAAGCATCTCACAGCATGTATGTGATTAAATGTGAAATAAGGATTTCCTACAAGTTCTGTGAGTTCCAAGGTGGCTCATGGGTTGGGCAACTTCTTTGGACAGATATAAAGACAGTAGCAACTCTGGGCAGAACTGGGAAAAGGAAACGGCTGATTGAAGTCCACTTGTCTAGGGGAAGGTGTTCAGAGGAGGAGGAGATGAGACTGGAGAAAAGTGATCCTGGCAGACAGTGGAATTTGGCCTTGGTCCCACACAGCAAAGCATGACCCCTCCATTCAAACAACCTCCAAATCCAGCCCAAATATCAACCTACCAACCATTTACAAATATTACCAAGCACCTACTATGTGCTGAGTAATCACAGAGAGGAAGGACATAGATGTGGCCACAGCCCACATGAGGCTTCTATCTAGCACAGAAGAAACCCAACAGTCAACATAGAGAGGCCCAGATGGTAAAGTGTGGATAAGATCAGCCGGTTGGACACCTTAAACACATACAGTGTTCTTCATCGATAACATCTCAGTACAGCTGGCGGGGAAGGACTAGAGTGGAAGACTGAAGCAGCAACAAATGGCATGTGACGCAAGCCTGGAGAGTGAGGACAAGTTTCCCCAAGGAAGGACCACCTCAAACTGTGGTTCTCAGCCTTGGCCACATCAGAATCACCTGCGCAAGCTTTTAAAAATAGCAAAGTCTGGCCTCATTGCCCATACATTCAGATTTTAATTGCTCTTGGGTGGAGTCCAGGCATTAGCATTTCTTAAAACAGCCCAGATGGTGTAACATGCAGGCAGGGTTGAGAATGACCGGGCTAGGCTAAGCCCTGAGATGAGGAAGAGCCAGCCAAGCAGACGGGTGACACTGGCAGAGGAGACAGTGGGGACTGGCGGAGGGAGGGCAGGGTGCAGCAAAGGAGCAGTGGACCCTCAACACAGAGGAAGCCCCGTGGCAGCCAGAACAGAGGAGACGGGCGGGAGCCAGGCTGGGTGAGCCCTGAAGTCCACGTTCAAGGGCCTGGAGAGCTATGGAGAGCAACTTGAAGAGAAGAATGAGGATCCAACATATGTTTCCAAACATTCGGCACTCTGGCCTTTTCTTGAAACGGCAATAAAGGATGCAGAGTCACGGACCATGATGGGGGCAGCAGGTGGAATGCACAGGGCTGGGGCTAACCTCAAGAGGCTCCCATTGGCCTCAGGTAGAAAAGTTTGAGCTTTTTTTTTTTTTTAAGAGAGAGAAGTTTGGTGGAGAGGGTGCAGCTTAGTGGTAGAGCGTGTGCTTAGCATGCACAAGGTCCTGGGTTCAATCCCCAGTACCTCCATTAAATATATATATGTATGTATAAAATAAATAAATAAATAATTTTTAAAAATTGATAACAATAAAAGAAAGTTAAAGCTGTATTAGAGAGAGAAGTTAAGAGATACATCAACTGGAATAAAAAAAAAGTGCAAGGCTATTGACACTTGTGAGTTCATAATCATACACAGAGGGGAAAAAAGAATTCACTGGTCACCTTTGGAGATCACTAGAGTAGCAACTCATGACTCCTAAGATGACAAATAAAGGGTATTTCCCTGTCACATAAAAACTATATTTCAGGGTAACCAAAAAGTTGACAATGGAAAATTCTTCACAGAATTTCAGCTGATCAATGCAGATGGAATAACACAATCTGAAAAAACACCCTTTTCTAATACTTAGTGAAATAATGGATTTAAGCTAGAATCATCAATGGATGCTAAAACCGTCAGCAAGGTCGATGGAATTCTACAAAGAAGGGATCAGGCAGATTCTACGTGATCCCTCTGCTCCAGGTCAAGCTCGTAAATCTAGATGTGACTCTCCTGTGGTGATTTAGCAGGAAGTACACAGCCCCGCCCAGAAGCAGCCCTCATTATGGGACTTAAATCTCCATTGAACCTGATTCTCAACAATAATAGCATAAGGAAGCCAGAAGCCGAATCTGAAATGTCGGCATTCTAAAAGTCCAGTGATAGAGTTGTTCTGACAAGTTGACGGTATTAAAATAAAAATAAGATAGAGTATTACTAGAAAATAGAAGTGAACTTAAGAGACATAACAACCTAGTGCAGCACAGGAAGCTGGCCTGGATCCTGATTTTAACAAACTGACAAAAAAAAAAATGTTGAGAGAGGAATATCTAGTCATAAGCTGGGCATTAGATAGAATTTTTAAACTGCCTTTAATTCTGTTGGGAATAATAATGGCATAATTATACAAAAGAAAAAAATGTCCTCATCTGTTGGAGATACATGGAGGAGTACTGATGGGTGGAGTGACATCTGAGGTTACTGTAGATCAAGATGAAAAAGGGAAAAAAAAAAAAAGTAGAGGGTATGGAAAGCCAAACTGATCACTGCTGAAGCTGGGTAACTGGAATCATGGGCACTGTCTCTCTGTATTTTTTGTTTGTTTTCGTGGGGGGCAGGTAATTAGGTTTATGTATTTATTTTATGGAGGTGCTGGGGATTGAACCCAGGATCTCGTCTATGCTAGGCACACGCTCTACCACTGAGCTATACCCTCCCCAGTCTTTTTTGAAATTTTCCATAATAAAACATTTTTTAAACATGCATTTACCCTTTTCAACAGAATTTTCTCCATGGATATACATACAATTGTGCCTTTAAAAAGTTTCTGCAACACTACTGAAACCAAATGGCACTTCAAAAGAAGGGCTTTTCTTGGTTGTAAGAGAAACAAAAACAAATTCATGAAAAGACTTATAGAAAATTTTCATAGCAGCTCTATTCATAATAGCCCCAAATTGGAAGCAAGACCCAAAAGTCCTCCCTCAACAAGTAAGTGAATAAATACACGATGGCATATCCACACAACAGAAGACTACTCAGCAATAAAAAAAGAAAGAACGACCGATACTTGCAATAACATGGGTACATCTCAAACCTGTCATGCTGACAAATGAAAGAAGCCTTACACAAAAGGTTCACAGTGTATGAGTCCATTTATGTGAAGTCCTGGAACAGGCAAGTCCAATTTATGATGGAAAAAATATCAGAAGAGTTACTGCCTTTGGGAGAGGAAGGGCAGGTACTGCTTGGGAAAGGACAGGACGGAACTTCCTGGGGCAATGGTAATGTTCTGTAGCTGAGTCAGGGTTTTGGATTACCAGGTGTATGCATTTGTCAAAACTCACCAAGTGGTGCACTGAGATTGGTGTTATTTCATTGCATGTAAAGTTGACCTCAAAAGGAGAAAAAAAAAACTATAAACAAATACTGACCTCTAGTTAATGATATACACGCTGATTTATTTGAGGGGAACTACACTGATGTCTGTGACTTACTCTGAAACGCACCCAAAAAATAAGATGGATTGATGGACGGAAGGATGGATTGATAGTAATATGTTAATGGTAGAATCTGAATGGTGAGGGTAAAGTTTTTTCAACTCTCTGTATGTGTGACAATTTTTCCTAGTCAAATGTTGACACAAATTACAAAGTTGGGAGCTGGGAGAATTGGAGGAAGGTGGTCAAAAGGCACAAACTTCCAGTTATAAGACAGTAAGTATCAGGGATGTAACGTACAACCTGATGACTATAGGTGGCATGGCTGTGTGATATACAGGAAAGCTGTTAAGAGAGTAAACGCTAAGTGAGTTGTCTTCCATTACATACACATGCTGCATCTTCTTCATCCATTCATCTATTGATGTGCACTTACGATGCTTCCATGTCTTGGCAATTATAAACAATGTTGCTGTTAATAGCGGGGTGTATGCATCTTTTTGAATTAACTCTTAATTTTGTGGCTGGCTTTATTCCTTGATAATTATGTAAGTTTGAAAAGCTAAAGCTCTAAACGTTCTTAGAAACAATGAACAGTACATATACGTAAATTTTTTAAATATGTGTAGTATATTGTGTATATGTATTTATATGCGATACATTGTATATGTGCAGTCAAATTGTAAAAATTCTACCTAATAAAACTGAAAAATGAAAAAAAAAGAGTAAACCCTAAAAGTTTTCATCA
This sequence comes from Camelus bactrianus, assembly GCF_048773025.1. NCBI lineage: Eukaryota > Metazoa > Chordata > Mammalia > Artiodactyla > Camelidae > Camelus > Camelus bactrianus. Next base: position 44,956,378 of record NC_133555.1, on the reverse strand, counting down.
TAAGGAGAACATTTTTTCCCTTCTCCATTTTTTTCCTTTCCTTTTTATTGTATCTATATGAGAAAATGGGTGTTCATTGAACCTGTTGTGGTCATCATCTCACAATACGTAAATCAAACCATCTCACTGTTCGCCTTAGACTTACACAGTGATACATGTCAATTACTTCTCATCAAAACTGGACAAAAATAAACAAAAAATTTAAAGAGTGAACTGATTAAATAAATTGTGGTTTTTATGGTATGTGACATGAATGGTATGGTACATATGAATACATGTACACACACACAGACACACACACACACAATGAAATATCATGTAGCTCCTGAGTACTGACTCTCTTCTTGCCACGGGAAAGATCTCTGAGACATATAAATGGAAAGTCAAGAGGGGTTTCTTTAAACAAACCTACATCAGCTCCTGTGGCTAGTCCTGTGTCAGCTCCGTATACTTTGTGCTGACAGCGTCTCAACTCAAACTCACATCTCAAGTCTTTGTCCTGCCCCTACGCCACGGGCACCTGCTCGCCCAGGAACCTAGGAGTAGGGGTGGGGGGTGTCCACGCCCCTGGGGGCAGCCCTCAACAAGTTGAGTGGACAAAAGCACTCTCTACTCTTAGGCAGATGATTCTGAAGACATTCTGTGTACTTTCCAAGAGACTCTGGCAGAATGGTCCTGTCACCCAGATGGAACCACAATACCTCTTCCCACCTGTCCCTCGTGGACCACTTTTTAGATCACCAGCACTCAAGCCCTTGTTTTATATTCTCCTTCTGGAGGAACCCAAACTAAGATACTTGGTACCAGGATTGGCCTAACGGCAGATACTTACAATGAGAGTCTGTACCTGGGTTTCTCATTTCCTGTTTGTCACACAGCAGTAAGAACCTTGTAGCTGGTGCGAAGGAGGTGGTGACAGCCCATGGTGTGCAAACACAAACACAGGAACACTCAGGCCCTCACCTGGGCGGGATGGGGAGCAGGCACAGGCAGAGGGGAGGAGTTGGCATCTGTATTAGCTCTTCCCATGGAATGGGGCTGAGGGGCAGGGGTAACTGCTGGTAATTGTAAGGACTGTGAGGTCAGCTGGCTTTTATGAACAGACATGGAAGCTTTGAAGACAGAGGCTAGCTGACAGGCTCACGTCAGCCATCACTTAGGGGGGTTCTTTGAATGTCAGAGGCTTCCGTGGCAATGTTTAAAGAGACCTATAACAGGGGGAGAGCAGCTCAGTGGTAGAGTGCATGCACAAGGTCCTGGGTTCAATCCCTAGTACCTCCACTAAAAAATAAATGAATAAACATAACCCCCACCAAAACTAAAAAAAAAAAAAAAAAAAAATTAAAGAGATCTGTATCTCCTGCCAGGAAGACAATGCTCAGGACTTAATGACGGGTAGGGGACACTGAGAGGGGGTCTTGAGGGGACAGAACGTGAGGCTGGATAGAGGGAAGTTTCCTGACACGGTGCGCTCTCCCGTGACTTGCAAGCTATCATCACAGAAAAGGCACCTCAGCCCAGTCCCTGTGCTGGTGGGACCGGGCTCCTTGGAACCTGGATGTGCTATCTGTCTAACAAGAAGTGAGACGAACATTCCTCTGGAACCCAGAGGAAGGTGGGAGATGGCTCCCAGAGGTGGGAAGGTAAAAACGGTGACCAGACACCCCACCATCTGGCTCTTTTCCCCAGGACAGGCCAGAGGATGTTCCATGCTGTAAGGAACGCAGCAGGGAGGACGGCCCTGGCATCCTCCAGAAGCCCCAGGAGGGCTGTCCTCTGTGCGCAGGGGACAGAAGATGCTCCCTAGTGTCACTGAGGGTGATGAGATTCCGGGATAACCAAAGAGGTACCGCCTGACGGCCAGAGGCAGGTGGCCATAGTCACCACTATCACCAGCCAGACCAGGGTGGCAACCAGGTCATGTTGACAGAGGTGACCTCAGGCAAGGGCTTGTAAACCACAGCCTTCTAGAGGGTGAGATGGTTGGGCCACCAGCAAGGGCACTGCCTGATGAGTCTCACAAGAAAAGAATCAATTACTCATGAGCAAAATGCTGAGGTCTGCCACTACAGTGGAAACTCGTGATTCCTTCGTCCGGTTCCCAGCTCTGAGGCAGGTCTACAGCCAACTGATGGGAGGGAGGGCCCTGTAACAGCACCCTAAGGACACACAACAAATAATCCTTCCCCAACGGGATGCAGGGCACCTGTGTCCTAAGGCACCCCCAGACCGTGTGAGGACTGTTGGATGCAGTCTGTCTGAGTTGGATGCCAGGGCTCCTGAGATGCCATGATCCCCACCCTACCCTCATTGCTCTCTGGCCACAGGAAAGGGAGCCTTGGCCCAAGTCCTTCTCAAGTGGGCCCAACAAATCAGAGGACCTACCCCACACTGATGTCCCTGGTCCTGAGCGCAAATTGGGATGGCTTTACTTAACAGCCCCTAGACTCTTCATCATGAGTCACTGTGGAGGGAAGGACCAAGCAGACGTCCTGGAGTTGCCCACTCCCTACCTCCACCCGAGATAAATCTGAACAAGACCACAGTTCCTCCCGGAACTGCAGATCCTGGTGCCTCCCCGGCAGAGACTCACTGGACATCCTCATCACATCCCAATGCAGGTCACCCATGAGCCCCTGTAAAAAACAGAGCCTGGTGGATGCTGGCTGATTACTTGTTTAACCAAGCAGGAAACCCAGAGGCAGCTACCGTGTGGGTGTGGTATCATTCCTGGAATCATCAACACAGCCTCTGGCATTTGGTTTGTAGCTAATGTTCTAAGCTTTTCAAAATTATCAATAAAAAGGGTCAAAAGCAGTTTGCCTGTCAGCAAGACACTGTCTTTCTCTTGCCCCAGGACACTGTTAACTGCCCAGCTCTCCCATAATCAGTCTTGACTGTCAGGATACTCCCTGAGCTGTCTCGCTGGTCTGATATGCAGACACCACCATGGTACCTGGGGAGCAGTGACAAGCCTCTGAAACTGTAATTTAGAAAAGCAGCAGAGGGGAGATTATGGACAGCTACAGAAGCAGCATCACCTAAGAGACAGCTTCTAACTGGTGAGTGTCATGGCCAAGATCAACGGGGAAAACCCACTCCATGATCCCTCTCAGTGTTTAAGGACCTGAGAGGATCCAGCCTCAAAGAGCTGGCACCACTGACTTGTGGCACCACTAACAGAAGGAAGGTAATGGAGAGCCGAGGAGGGGAGGAGGAAAGAAAGAAACCCGCCTTCAGAGATTTTTTCCCCAAAATACAACTCAACAGTCTGAAAATTGATGAATCAAGAGAAAGAACAGAATTCTGCCCCTTCTAAATGAACTGACACCGGAACCGAATATGGAAGAGACATTGTTTTATTTCACATGTGCACGGGTGTGGTCGCATCAGTTCTTACGTGCAGGAGGTCACAGAACTCACAAAATAAAAAGCAATTCCAAGCAAGCCAAAGCCCACACCTTCCAGAGCTCCCACCCCCCAGCCCAACCCAATGTACATAATGCATATAATATCGGAGAGAAAAGACCACAGTGCAAATGAAATATACTCAGACCAAAAACATGTCAGGGACCAAATACCATCCAATATAACATGTTTCAAGTTATTGATACCATTTAGATTATTTCAGTGGTAAATAAGCATTTTTTAAAAATTAAGCACAACATCAATACTTATATCACCAGGTAATGGGAACATTTCCCAAGTTTCCTAGTCCTCAGGACTAAAAACAATTATATTTGCATGACTTGTGCACATTCCTCAACCTAAGAGCCTTTCAAACATCAAATGTCGTGAAAGCACCATTCCAGCAGACAGGCTGGGGAACAAAGGGTGATGATCAATATGAATCTGGGGTAATCTGTGAATGATCTGCTATAGCTTATATATTTATGTATTTTATTTACTCATGCCTCTCTTGTTCCAAAAAGATATTTGTTCAGCATTCCAGAGAACTGTGGATAAAGAGTGTAAATTACAATGGAAGAGGAAGGAAAATGGAAGAACGGAAGAGGAATGAGCACAGGTGAGGACCAGTTCCTAACCCCCCAGGACTCCCAGACATTTACAGCTTTAATTCTGCCCCCTCCTCTCAGAGAAAAGGTACGTGCATAATTTAAGAAAACCAAAATAAAATTTAAAAATATAAAATAATTCCTAAATGTTAAAAACAGACCTAACTTCCCACACAGGAAAGAATCATTTCAAGGGAATTTGAAATAGTATTTTGAGTGTGTTGAGCCTAAGGATAAAAATACATTTTGAACTGTATTCAGGTAAAACAAACAAATAAACCTGCATCTAGCAGATTTCATCCTATTAATAATATTTTATTACTATTTTGAATCTATGAAATACATAGGAGGATAAAGAGGTAATTATATCCGGTTGTTATGAACCAAAATTTTCAGTGTAAAATAGAAACAAAGATAAAAATCAAAGTTAAGTAAAAACCCTATAATCAGGAAATCTCTGCACCTTCCACTCAATTTTGCTGTGAACCTAAAACTACTCTAAAAAAGAGTCTATTTAAAAAGAAAGAAAAAAAAAAAAACAACCATAATCTCCCATTTGAATTGGGAATATTAATATAACTAAAAATTTTTTCTCTTTGTAAAAAAATATATATGTCCTAGCAATAGCCATAGAAACAGTTTAGAAATGACACTAGCACTTATCTCCTCTAGCACTTAAATTATGATCGCTAAATATTTCTCACTAAAAGAAACCAGGACTCCTTAAGAAATTACTTAATCCAAGTCAGGGGCAGAATATGTACAAAATAAGCCTAAAACTATCAAAACTATTAGGGCTACAACAAAATGACACAGAAGCCAATCTGAAGGAGCTCCAACTGGCCAAAGATGGGGATACTTTGAGCAGTAAAAGATGTACCATTTCAATGGGTTTAAACACGCCAAATATATAAAAATAGCCAAATTCATAATACTCCCTCCCACCCAAAACCAAAGCTTATTGGTTATCCTTGGAGTTTGCTGGGAGTATCAGCTCATCATTCTGAAAACTGATGAATCAAGGGAAAGAACAGAATTCTTTGTAAAAGAACCACAGCTTGCAAATGCAGAAGAAATGATGAAATTGAGAATCACTGTTTTGGGGACTGATGGCAGGATTACATTTCTAAATGCTACAAAAATTCCTTCAGAACTTAGAACTGAGGTAAAATGTTTCCATTGTCTCTTCATTATATAAAAGTCAACTAATTATTCCCAGAAAGCTTGTTTAGTACTCTGGCCTACAAAATTCTGTATTCAATGTATCAAACTAGAAAGAAAAAAAATCACCACTTTACAATCCCTAGTGGGATAATGACTTTAGGCAACAATCATCAATGACTGCTGAAGCATTAGATGAAAAGATGACGTGAAACTTTCTAGCAGAGGGGCCAAGCTGACAACACCTGGACCCATGGGTCAATCTTAGCATCACTGAAAGCAATGAAGTCTTCCTACCATAAAAGGGGAAAAGTTGAACATGAATCTATCCAGCTTCTAGTTCTAACTTTAACAGACGTCTGCCTCTACCAGTTTGCAGAAAATACGAGGACAGTACATGTTAAACACCACCACAAATCCAAAGAACCAAGATATAATATCCAGTTAAGTTGAACAAGCAAATGACATAAAATAAGAGGGGAGGGTATTTTACAGACTTAGAGAGATTTAAGAAATACATCAAATACAATATTTATTATATTGTTATTAGATCCTGATTCAAGTAAAAGAACTATTAAGTGACATAATTCCTCAAGAAATTGAAAAACTAAACCTAAAGCTAGCTAGGAAATAATGAAAATTAGAGCAGAGGTAAATAAAATAGAGAATAAGGGAGAAAAAAGAAAAAAATCAGTGAAAGTAAGAGTTGGTTTTTTGAAAAGATCAACAAAATTGACAAAATTTTAGCTACATTAACTAAGAAAAAAGAGAGGACTCAAATGGCTAAAATCAGAAATAAAAGAGGCGCTATTACAACTGATGTCACAGAAAAAAAAAAAGGATTATAAGAGACTACTGTGAACAATTGTGTGCCAACAAACTGGTAATCTAGAATAAACAGATAAATTCCTAGAAACATACAACCTACCAAGACTGAATCATGAAGAAACAGAAAATCTGAACAGACCAATAACTAGGAAGAAGATTGAATCAGTAATTGAAAATTTCAAAGAAAAACCAAGGACCAGATTACACACCATGACCAAGTGAGATTCTGAATGACAGAATGATTCAACATGTGAAAATCAAGCAACAGAATATACCATATTAACAAAGTGAAGGACAAAAACCACATGATCATTTCAAGTGAGGCAGAAATAGAAAGGATTCAACACCTTTTCATGATTAAACACTCAACAAATTAGGAAGAGAAGGAAAGCACCTCCACGTAATAAAGGCCACATATGAAAGCTCACAGTTAACATCATACTCGAAGGTGACAGACTAAAAGCTTTTCTTCTAAGATCAGGAACAAGGCAAGGATGCCTGCTCTTGCCACTTTTATTCAAGATACTATTGGAAGTCCTCGCCAGAGCAACAAAGCAAGAAAAAGAAATAAAAGGCATTCAACTGGAAAGGAAGAAGTAAAATTATCTCTCTTCACAGATGACATGATCTTATTTATATGCAGAACACCTAAAGATTTCATATACAAAAAAAAAATGTTAGAACTGATAAATTCAGCAAACTTGCAGGATACAAAATCAACATACAAAAATCAGTTGCATCTCTATGCACTGACAATGAACAGTCCAAAAAAGAAATTTAGAAAACAATTCCAATTATAATAGCATCAAAAAGAATAAAATACTTGGGACTAAGCTTTAACCAAGGAGGTGGAAGACTCATATACTGAGAACTACAAGACACTGCTGAAAGAGATTTAAAAAGACTCAAATAAATGGAAAGACATCCCGTGTTCGTGGATTGAAGACTTAGTATTGTTAAGACGTCCGTACTCCCCAATGTTGTCTACAGAGTCACTGTAATCTCTATCAAAACCCCAATAGCATTTTTTTTCAGAAATAGACCAATTCATCCTAAAATTAATATGGAATTTCAAGGAGCCCAAATAGCCAAAACAATTTTGGAAAAGAAGAACAAAGCAGGAAGACTCACACTTCCTGATTTCAAAAGATATAACAAAACTACAGTAATCAAAGCGATATATATTGATACTGATATAAAGACAGACAAATAGACCAGTGGGAAAGAACAGACAGGCCTGAAATAAACTGTCACATGTACATTTAAATGGTCTTCAGCAAGGATGCCAAGACCACTCAATAGGGAAAGGACAGTGTCTTCAACAAATGGTGCAGGGAAATTGGACGTCCACATGCAGAAGGACGAATGTGGACCCTTCACATCATATACAAAACTTAACTCAGAATGGATCAAAGGCCTATCCATAAAACCCTAAATTTAAAAACTGCTAGAAGAAAACATAGGGGGAAAGCTTTATGATATTGGGCTTGGCAGTGACTTCTTGGATATGACACCAAAAGCACAAGCAACAAAAGCAAAAAAATGGAGAAATGGGACATCAAACTTAAAAACTTTTGTGTATCAAGGGATACAAGGGTGAAAAGTCAACCTATGGAATGGGAGATAATATCTGCAAATCAAATATCTGGTCAGGGGTTACTATTCAGAATATATAAAGACCCTGTACAACTCAACAATAAAATCAAATAACCTGATTTTAAAAAGGGCAAAAGACTTGAATACACATTTTTCCAAAGATAATATCCAAATGGCCAACAAGTATATAAAAAGATGCCCACCATCACTGATTATCAGAGAAATGCAAATCAACAACACAATAAGTTATTACCTCACATCATGATCAAAAACAAACAAATAAAAAAACCAGAAGGTAAGTTTCAGTGAGGATGTAGAGAAACTGGAACACTTGGGTACTGCTGGTAGGACTGTTAAGTGGTTCAACTACTATGGAAAACAGTGTAGGGGTTCCTCAAAAAAAAAAAAAAAAAAAAAGAAAGAAAGAAAAATAGAACTACTGTATCATCCAGCAATCCCACTTCTGGGTATATACTCAAAAGAACAGAAGGGGTCTCAGGGAGGTATTTGCACACCCGTGTACACAGCAGCACTATTCACAATGGGCAAGAGGTAGAAACAACCCAAATGTCCTCTGATGGATGAAAGAATAACAAAATGTGGTCTATACATACAATGGAATATTACTTGGCCTTAAAAAGGAAGGAAGTCTTGTCACATGGATGAACACTGAGGATGTTATGCCGAGTGAACTAATCCAGTCACAAAAGACGATAATGCATAATTCCACTTGCATGAGGTACCCAGAGCAGTCAAATTCATAGAAACAGAATGCAAAGTGCTGGTTACCAGGGGCTGGGGCAGGGGAGGAAGGGGAGGAGTTGTTTAACAGATACAGTTTCAGATTGGCAAGATGAAAAAAGCTCTGGAGATCTGTTTTACAACAATGTGAATATACTTGACACTACTGAGCTGTACACTTAAAAACCACTAAGATGATAAATTTTAGGCTATGTGTTGTTTTGTTTTTTTTTTTACCACACATACATACACAGACAGTTGAGATAATCAGGAAGAATTGAAAACTCTACACAGTTAACTGCAGTTGAATCTTGCACTTACCTATAACAGATGTAGCTACTCAACCCCCAGAGAGTGGGAAAAACACTTTTATTGAAAGACAGAAGACCTGGCTTCTAGCCCCAAGTCTCCTAACTAGGTATTAGATGATATTAAAGAATTATTCTGAATTTCCTTGGCTGTAACAGCATTATGGAGATGCTTTTTAAATAAGAATTTATACTGAAGTACTTTGGGGTAACATTACATTTTCTAAGATTTTTGTTAATATACTCCAGACAAGAAAGAAAAAAGAAAGGGCAAGCATAGATGAGAAATAACAGTAGAACAGTCAGTTGTTGAAGCTGGATGATGAATATATGGGGATTCAGGTGCTAGTCTTTCTACTTTGGGAATATTTTCAAATTTTCACAATAAAAAGCTTTAAAAGAGAAAGCAAAATAAGGGGGGAAAAAGGATGGATGAGTGAATGCATGTTTGGAATGGATGGCAGTAGGATTAATGCATTGAGATTTTATAACAATAGTATCATAATACACATGACTGTTAATTTTTAAAAAGACTTACGTTTCATTTTGACTTTCATTTAACAGATTTTGAAAAAGAAATTAGAATGAAATTGAAAGAATTTTCAGGCTTCAAGTAAATGGTTCTCACCACCTCCTCCCAACCCCTTGCAATAAATAAACTTGTCCAAGGTAAGTGACTGAAGAACAGAGAACAGAGGCACCAAGTGTGCTGTGGAGAGCCGCCTGCCCACCAGGACCATATTTGGACACAAATGGAGAAATTTCTGCTGGGAAAACATCCACCACATCATGGAACACAAACCAAGTACACAAAGGTGCTGCTGACTGTTCCTTGGGCACACAGACAGACCTGTTTCATTTCTATTTATAGAGAGGAATCAGTCAAGCCAGGACTTCAGAGCAAGGACAACTGGTACACAAGACAGATGCCAGATGAAAGCAGGACTGATGGAAGGAACTCTATCAAGTTCAGGGCACTGATGAGAAAGATCTCAAATCAAGACAACAGTGTAATAACCTGGTGAGCAGGCGAGTCACCCAGGACCCGCTGCACCGAGGGGTGGAAAACAAACAGCACAACTTTCAGTCTGCTGGGATCCAAATGAGAGAGCTGGAAAGTCGGTGATCGGAAAGGGGGTCAGGGCATGAGAAAGGGAGTGGGTTTGGAAGAGTGACGACCTTCCTGAGGCCGGGAGAGGCGGGGAGCTTGAGTGGTGCCACGGAGAAGGGTGCCAGGGAGCCTGAGCAGAGCAGGCAGGGGCGCTGCCCTGGGCAAAGAAAGCCCTTCCCCGCCTGTAGTCCCACCACCTGCAGAATGTGTTCAGGAAAGGCTCCCCAGGGGCACTTCCTCAGTTCTGAAGCTGCTTCTCCCCCAACTCATTCTCAGCTGTAAGGATGATTAAACACGGGGGTGGGGGGGGGTGGGGGGGTGTAAATAATGAGGAAATCACTGAAATCTCGACTCAAAGACACACTGGAAACTTGACTGGAAGGTCAATACTTTGGCTGCTGGGACATGAGAAAGGTGGCCTCCAGGACCCCCAGGGTTCCAGTAAACACCAAGAGGACCAGGAGGAAAAGGAAGAGACTCACTCTGGCCAGATAGAGCATGCACAAGGAGACGGGAGCACAGGCAGAGGAAAGCCATCCATGGCCCTGCAGTCACTGCTTTTGACAGATCACCGGCCCCCTGGCAGGCGGCGTGGTACCCACTCACGTTCCCCGGGACTGGCTGCTCTACAGAATCTCTGAGCACTGAGACCAACACAGTTCCTCAGTGTGCCTCATGTGATGCTTAAAAATGAACATAAAGTGCCCCCAGCAGCTCTGCGCCATGACTTAACACCCTCCTCACGAAACACTCTTGAGGTAGGTAATCATCCCCACTTCAGGGTAAGGGAAGCCAAGACCCAGGAAGGTCAAGTTTGCCCGATGCTGCCTGACAAGCGAGCCGGAGGGTGAGCCCCCCACCCCACCCCCCGTCAGAGTTCCCTGCCAGAAAAAGATTTTCAGGGAGGCCATTTCTAACAGGCCTTATTGCTATCCCAGGGTCAAAGGGTCCCCTGCCTCCAGCCAACAGGGGTGGGATCACACCAGACACGGTAACCCCTGCCTCTTTTTCTATGGGTTCAGTGCAGAGATGGCCGTATGGTTCGGTGGTCAGAGCCCTAGGACAGGGAAGGATGGGGCCAGGCCCAGAGGGTGGGGGTGAGGGCAGGGGTGGAAGCCACCCAGCAGGAAGGACAGCCCAGCACCCCACAGCCAGGAGGGAAGGCCTGGGGCCCTGCCAGAGCTCAGAGCCCTGCCACTCCCCAGGCAAGCTACCACCTCCCCCACTGGTAGAGAGGGAACCTCTGCTTCCAGGAAAAAAAAAATCAGACCCACCCTGGGGTAGAGGGTGGGTGCTATGGTTTCTGGACAGTTCCCCCAGTGTAAGTTATCCTACATTGAAACCAGCCCACCCTTTTGCAGGCCCAGCCTGCGTCATTATGGTGAATGGAAATTCAGCCTCAGGCAGACCATTCCAAAGGACATCAGGCTTCCGGCCCTTGTTTGTTCTCTTTACACTGTTACTTGCGTCTGAATCTAGAACAGATACAGCTACCTAACTATCAGGCAGTGGAGAGAACACTTACACTGGGAGGTAGAAGACCTGGCTTCTACCGGAATCTCCTACATCCCTGGTCGTGCTGCCAAGGCCCTACCTCTCTTGGCCTCAGTTTTCTCATCTCAGTGGTGGGGAGCAGCCTGTCCCTAATCCCCCCAGCCAGGTGTCGTACACCCTCTGAATCCCTAGGCAGCAGCACTAGGACTGTCACCTACCAGAGCTGGCATCCGTCCCCTCACCCCCAACCCCAGCCTCACTCAAGGCCCAGAACATATTCCAGCCAGTCTCGCTGATGCTCTCAATACAGGTGACTCTGACAGAACCAAGGGAGAAAAGAAAACCTTCTCCAGCAGCCATCTCCCCTGTTCTCCCAGATGCCCTAGCAACACTGCCCCTTCCCCAGAAAGCTCTGGATCAATGATTCTGGAAACTGCTTAAGCCCTAAAGAGGGTTTTAAAACACCAAAAGTCCCTTTCCTACTCCACTTTCCCGAGGCATCCCTCTCCAGCAACCCCCCTGGTTTGGGTTCATCCCCTCCGTGAGCTCTGCAGAGGAGGTCGGCTTACTCCACGTCATCTGCAAAACAGATACCTGTTCTGACACAAGGGGCTTGAGTGGCCTGACAAATGCCTGTAAGACAGAGATGACCATCTGCAGAGTTAACCTGCCTGGACTTGCCAGGCTTGTGACAAGCGTGTGTTGGCAGGAGAGGCTGGAGGAGGGGGAGCAGGGAGCCTGCCCTGCAGGGGGATGGAGATGGAGGGCCAGGGTAAAGAGGAGGCACACGGGGCAGGGGTGGGTTCAGGGAGCCCGCCGCAGGATGAGCTCTGTAATCTCCGCCCTGCTGCCCAGCCGCATGGGTATCCCGTAGTAGGCGGTGCCAGGGCTTACATATACGAACGTAGTCTGGGCCACTTGGTAGAGACCAGCAAAGAAGGGGTTCAGGAGGTAGGCTGCCACATTCAAGGGGAAGATCTGCCCAGCGTGCGTGTGCCCAGAGAGGATCAAATTAATGTCCGGCCGAGACTGGAGGGCTCTCTTGGCAGCCAGGGGCTGGTGAGCCAGCAAGATGGTGGTGTGGTCGGGGCTGCAGCCCCCTAGGGCCTTCTCGAGATCCATGCCGTGGCCAGAATAGTGCAGGATGTCTGCTTCGATGTCGTCCACCCCTGCCAAGCAGATCCAATCATCACCCTCAACCCCGCCAGGCTCAGCCCGGGTGGCAGAAATCTTCACATTCTCATTGTGCAGAGGCCTGACGTTCAGTGACTCTAGCAGTGCAAACCAGTTGCTGACATCCGACGTGTAGTACTCGTGATTCCCTGTGACGAAGTAGGTGCCGAGGTGTGAACGCAGCTGGCCCAGGGGAGCCACAGCTGTGCGGAGGATGGAGGCTTCGGAATCGCAGAGGTCACCCACAATCACCGTGACATCCGGCCCCAGCCTGTTCACCATCCTCACGAACATTTCCATCTTGGTCCTGCCCACCGTGGGGCCCAAGTGGATGTCTGAGAGCAGCACGATCTTGAGGTTGTCCATAGAGGCGGGTAACTGATGGGTCGGCACCTCCACGGTTTTCACAGCCGGGGGCTGGGCAGCGTTCAGCAGCCCGATCACACTGAGCACGGCGGTCACCACCACTGCCAGCGCCGGCCTGAGCGCCAGCTTCCTGGTCTTGTCAAGGCTGCCCACGGCCCTGCCGGAGTGCCAGGCCAAGAGCTGGTAGGCCTGCTCCATGCCGCTGAGGGTACAGAGGAAGAAGACCATGATGATGTACGCACCGAGGCAGGAGTAAGCAGCCAGGGAAAAGAGATAGGGCTCCTCTGCCACCAAAAAGAGCATGGTGAAGAAGCTGGAATGGGCCAGGGCCAGGAAGGCCACCACGGCCATCTTCCAAAGCTGGAAACAGGCCGACTCCGCAGCTGGGGAGTGGCTGAGGTTGCCGACCGTGCTCCGCCAGATGTAGAGGGAGCCGAGGAGCATGAGAGAGTTGGCAAAGAGGGCAAGCTGCAGGCGGAACAGCCACCGCCAGGCCCTGAGCTCAAGGCTCTGGGCCAGGTAGGAACGGGAGATGATCATGGACACGAAGACAGTGCCAGCAGCCAGGGCGGCCTTGGTGCCCAGGGACAGCTGCCTGAAGATGGCCATGCCTCCACTCCTAAGAGGCTCCCCTGCCAGTTCTGTGTGGGTGGGCTTGGGAAAGTGAGTTCCTTACAAAGGTCAGTGGCCAAGGAGAAGTTTCCAGGTCAGCTCCGCCTGCAACCAGGAACCGGCGTCAGCTTTGTGGGATAATAGAACCTCCTTGTCCCCATTCAAAACCTGCAGGCCGCTTACATCTACCCGACCCACCTGGAAGCCAAGCCACTCAAATACCAGCCAGTCACTACACTTTATTACTGAAATACAAATACACTGGATTGTAACGTGATGGGCTGTCTTCATTTTCTTACAGTTTTCTGAATGTTTAAAAAGTTTTTCCACAAGGTACATGAACTTCTTTTATAGTAAGAAAAGTATGATTCTAAATCAGCGGTTCTCAAAGTGTGGCCCAGGGAGACCCTTTGAGAGGGGTGGTTCATTTACTCAAAACTATTTTCATAATAATACTAAGCCAAAAAGCCTTCCCATTCTCTTCTCTCATGAGTGTACAGTGGAGTTTTCCAGAGGCTCCATGAATGCAGAAGTAGCTATGAGAATCCAACTGCCATCTGTTAAGACAGACTTGAAAGAGAGTTGCAAAAATGTAAAATAATGTCACTCTTGGTCCTCAAATTTGGGGAGAAATAGTTATTTTTCAAAAAAATAAGTTGATTGACATCTAATGAATTTATTATTTCTTAAGTTAATAAATATTTTTAAATGTTCTGTTTTAACTTCTGGGGTGGCTAAAGTTTGAGAACCGCTGTTCTAAATAAATGTAAACAAGGAAATCATGGAAAGCTAGTCTGCTGGTATCTTTTTCAGCTCTAGGACCAGGCACAAGACCTAGGTGCCTGACCTAAGAATCTCTGGGGTGAAGCCAGCCTCCCAGTGTGGGCTTTTGGGCCTGGCAGTCATAGGACAGCCCCTGCTGAGTGAGGCTGAACAAGGATGATCATCAATCGTGACACGGGGGGCTGCCCTGTCTCCCAGCCCCTCCTCCATAAATTCTTAACCCTCCCCTCTCACAACATTCCTAGATGCTGGTTAAGATCTGCCTTTCCCCCCTCTCCCCATCTTTCTCTGCCACTGGCAACCCATGAACTTTTCTCTCGTGTTTCTCATAGCTGGCTAATTCCCACTCCAGGGCTCCAGGCAAAAAACCAGGGCAAGGGAACCAAAGACCAAAACAAACATTCCTTTGAAGTGACCTTTTCCCAAGAAGAACCCCAAGTTAAAATACTTTCGAACGTTGTTTTCCAAATACCTAAGAATCTCAACATGGGTTTTAGACAGGTATATGACTTTTTTCTGCTCCAGGCACTTTACTGAAAACCTTTTATCAAAGGGTATAATCTGCAAGTCAACGGGCCCAAGTTCATAGGTTTCTACTTAAAACAAGCACCCGACTCAGCCCATTCAAATTCTGAAGGAGCCAAAGTTGGTTCGCTGAATGTGCGGAGAGACAGGTGCCAGTTTCAACCTGGCGCTCCCCCACCCCCAGACCCCCGCACCTTTCCGCGGCCGTGATGCCGGCCTCCCCAGGAGCGAGTCCGAGGTCCCTCGGGCCCTTGCCTTAGCTCTGCCAGGTGGGCTGAGGCTGCGCTTCTCCCGCAGTCGTGCACGCACCCCCCTCACCGAGCCCCGCCACCCACCCAAGCCCCCACCTCCACCCCGCCCGGCCGGACCTCCCTCCAGCTACGCAGCGGCGCCGGCGGCCACCTGCGGCCTGCCTCTCGCCCACCGCCAAACCCTGAAGGTTTGGAAAATCCAAGCCATAAAAGTAGGCGGCGGGAAGTGGCGAGAAGGGCAGGAGATGTTTGAAAAGAGAACACCTCGAAGGAAGTTAGCCCAATGTTCTCTTTGCGGGGGCCTCTCCTGACCCTATTTTTCTCCTTCCGGAGCGCTCAGCAGAGCACAAACTGGACAAGGGAGGGCGCCCCAAACCAGAGCCCTAGGCGCCCTCCAATATCATGCGCGCTATGTGGAATCCCCCTTCCGGAAAACCGCAAAGCAGGAAAGCACCTGAGCTCAGCCCCTCGTCACGCGGATAGGGAAGCGGGTCCAAGCGAAAGCGGCGGCCGGGCGGAACACACGAGCGACAGAGCTACCGGGAAGGACGCGCGCCGCGCCCGGCCCGCCCCCGACTGGAGGGCCGGCCCACTGCCTGCGCTCCCTCGGCTGCCTGAGGAGCCGGGCGCGCCCGGGGTGGGGGGGTGTCCCAGGAACCCCGCCCCGTAGGACCCCGAGTGGCCGCAGCTCCAGCCTGGTCTCTCGCCAGCCTGTCCGCTAGCCATCATTCCTGCTCGAGGGTCCAGTGGACTTACGTGCAAGCCGTGCGCAGAGCCCAGCAGCAGCGGCACCAGCAGCAGCGGCACCAGCATCAGGGAGAAGATACGAACGACTCCCGGCGTGTCCATCCTCCAGCCTCCCGGCTCCTCAGTCAGCGCCGGGGCAGCCGCCGGGCGTCGCTTTACTGGGGACCGGCGGCCTGGCACCGCCCCTCACGGGCCCGCCACCAGCCCCCCGCCCGCTCCGCCCCGCCCCGCCCCGCCCCGCCCCACGGCCGCAGAGCCCGGAGCCCCGGAGGCGCGAGCCTGAGGCCTCGCGCGGCCGCGTGACTCCTGCGTAGTTATCCGGGCCCTGCCGGCCTCCGCCGGAACGCGGGACCTTTCGCAGACTTACTCAGGAGGCCTGGCTGTCAGCAGCTCGGTGATGCGCCCGGGGGTTGGACTTTATCCAGGATCTCCTTGCTCCCTGGCTTACCTGACAGGAGAGAAGGGAGATAAACTAAATGACGAGCTAGACCCCCAGCCCTGCACATGGGCCTGGGGGCTGCCCGGAAAACTAAACCAGGGGCCCGCCAGTGAGGACCAACCGTGTATCTGGTACGTGAGAGAAAAGTAAATAATAGGTGCTCGCCCCCCAAACTCTAGGAGAGAGGTCTAGAAATACGTCCTTTTACAAGCCTTCCAGGTTATTCCAGTGCGCACTAAAATTTGAGACCCACTGTTCTAGGTTACTGTTAAATTTAGAGGTATGGTTCCAGTGTGGCAAAATCTTTCGGAATGCCAGTGCTCAAAGCACCAGGGTCTGAGGAACTTTATTCATCCTTGGGTTTTGAGAGGTAAGAGTAACAATACCTCCCCCACTTTCAGTTTTGCACTTAAGCCTCTCAACAACATCGTTGCGATGGCAAGATCTGTCTAGTGGACACCAAATAGTATTTCTTTTTTTTTTTTTTTAACTTGGGAAAACGAAGGCTCTACCGTGTGTTAACTTGTGCAGGACCCCTGGTTACCCACAAGATCTGAGCCTGAAGTTAAGTCTTTTCCAACCTGGTTCCCTGAACTCTCTGAAAATTCCCCCCTTCTTCCTGTCACTGCAGAAGTCTCCAACTTTAATCAAAACTGAGTTTCAGAGGAAGGAGCCTTTGGGGAAATCGCTTTTAAGTATACATGTATATTTCTCCAGCTTTATCAAGTTATAATTGGCATTCCACAAAATTCACTGGTTTGTAAATATTTTCGACTTTTATTTTGTGAACTTTTCAAAACTTAGTTTTGAAAATTAGGAATGTATGGTTATGTTATGCTATTGACAGACTCCTTGACTACACTTTAATCAGGCTCCTCTGACTGGAGACTCTTTGAGACCAGACTAGACCTAGCCTAGGCCCTCTGTGCCTGTCCTGTCCTTGCTTGCCCGGCATTGTCCACACTTAGCAAAGAATCCAGCTGAGTCAGTTTAGAGACAATCCCCCAATTCTTGATATCTGATCAAGTTTCTCATCCCCATTCCACCCCTGCTTTGACCTCTAAGTCCTTGGCCTGCCCTTAGCAAAACCCCCTTGAGATCTCTTATAATTTTCCACCCAAAAGCTGCCTATAAGTCTCCAGCTGTCTTTGCTGTGCTTAGAATTGAGACCCATCCCCCAGCGATGTCTATAGAGTTGGCTCTTATTACAACAGCCTTGCCATTTCAGCAAGTGTCAGAATAATTTTTTCTTTAGCACTATATATATATTACAATGTGTGGATCTTTCTAAAACTTAGTTTGGTTTTTAAACATTGGGATAATGGTTACAAAAGTCAAGAATAGTGGTTACTCTGGCGGGGTAAGGGCCTGAGATTGGCAGGGCTCCTGTGGAGGGGCTTCTGGGAATGGGCAACAAAGCTTTGTTTCTTGAACTGGAGGATGGTTACAAGGGCATTTGCCATAATATAACTCATTTGGTCATTTATTTGTTTTGTGTCACTTTCTGTATCTGTTTTAAGTTAAAAAGTTATTTTTTCCTTTTAAAAAGTTAAAAAATAACCATAACTATCTTCCAAAAAACCCAAAAAACTTTTATATTATGTAACAAAACAGCCAAAATTCCATTTGCTCCTCCCTTTCTCCTTTGCCACTGGACATTTCCTCTGGAAATTGAGAAATAGGTGCTGGCTTTCCTTTCCCAGGTTCTTTATAGGCCTAGACTACCGACTTCCCCTCTCCTTTCCAAACTCTGCAATCCTAGCTCAGTACTAAAGAGGTACTAAAGGCTTTGGAGGCAGACAGACTTAAGTTGGAATTCAAACTCCACCACTTAATATCTGTGTGACTGTGAGCAAGTTACTTAACCTCTCTGAGCCTTAGTTCCTTCATTAGTAAAATAAGGATAATAATATCAAACTCATTGGGTAGTTGGGGGGCGTTACCAGAGATCATGCCTATTGGAACTTGGCACCTACAGGATGCTAATGGGACAGGTGATGAAATCAGAATTAGGACTGTCGTTTAACTTCCTGTTTTTGATCCGGGTACGACGTCTAAAGATTAAATAATAGTTTTGTACGAATTCATTGATTTTGATAATTGCACTGTGAGAATGTCCTTGTTTTTAGGGAAGAAAAGGGCGTCATCTCTGCAACTGCCTCAAACAATTCAGGGGAAAAAATGTGTGTACGTGTACACACAGAAGGATGAAACAAATGTGGTAAAACGTTGACATTTGGGGAATCAATCATGGAATTCTTTGTACTGTTTTTTCAATTTTTTTCCTGAGACTGAATCCTTGCAAGAGGAAATTAGATTAAAAAAAAAATTCTTAGCACATGGCAGATTCAACTTTTCCCACCTTCTTTCCCAGCCTATAGATCTAAGGTCTATACGCAGCAGGCATTTTTTTTTTAACTGAATTGAGGCAGAAAGGGTTTAGCACAGGGGCTGACAAACTAAAGCCAGTGGCCCAAATCTGGCCCTCCTTCCTGTTTTTGCATGGCCTGCCAGTTAAAAATTTATTTTTACATGTTTTTAAATGATTGGAAAAAAGTCAAAAGAAGAATAATATTTTGTGACACTTGAAAACGTTCTGAGATTCAAATGTCAGTATCCATAAATAAAGTTGTATTAGAACACAGCCACTCCCAGTCCTCCATGTTCTGTGTGAGACTGCTTTGGGATTATGAGGGCAGCTGAGCAGTTGAAACAGAAACCTGATGCCCACAAAACCTAAAATACGTTCTATCTGGCCCTTTCCAGTAAAAGTGTGCCCAGAGAGTTTGGATTGTAGTTTGTTTCTGAGATGTTAGCCCCTGACTTTGTATTATAGTTGGGCTGGCAGTAGTAATAATACTATTGTTGTAATAATAATACTGGATTCTTTAGCAGCAGTGAGTCACTCTGCCTCATGATCTAGTTGCATGTTATTATCCACATTTCACAGATGAGAAAACCGAGGCCCAGAAGAGTTAAATGACTCGCCAGTTGCCACAGAGCTAGGAAGTGATGGCATCTTTAAAGTTGCGTTGCCTGACTTTAGAGCCCAAGTTATTTTTACAAGGCTATGCTTCCGTGCATACCTTATTTTTCAGTTCCTGTCCAAGTGCACATATAGAGTGTGTCCTGGGATGTAAACTCCAGGTTGTGAGGGGTATGAAATGACCTTAAGAAGGCTGTCACCCCGTAGGGACTCATCTCCAGTGAGAAAGGTGTCCACATCCACACTGGAACTAAATACAGGGCCTGCTCTGATACAGACCAGTGCTACTCAAAGTGTGGTCCGAGGACCAGTGGCATGAGATCAGTACAGAAATTCAGAGGAGGCATCTAGAAACTTGAGAAAGTTTGTCTCTTGAATCGAATAATGAAAAAAGTGGATGTGAGTTTTATGTCTACTGTTACTTCCTTTTTCTAATAGTTGATTTTTCTGAAATTTTTACAACAGGATCAGTCCCTGAAAGAGAAGAAAGAACACTGATAACCACAGAAGCGAAACTGACCCTTCACCAGAGGTAGTTTGAGAAGCACGGAGGCCTCATCACAAGCCTGAGAGCAATGAATAGAAGAGATGTGTGCAGCCCAAGAACGGGTGAAAACTTCGTTTTTCTATCTTAACAGGACTCTGCACAAGGTAAGAAGCACTGAATGACCTATTTTCCCTTATGGTCCTAATAAGAGCTTTCCCTCAAGTCTCAGTCTCAGTTCTGAGCTGTATTTCAGTGTAAAAATTTAACTAACTTTACATTTTTAATGTTTTTAAAGTTCCATTAAAATGATTGTAATTGGTTTTAAGAGCATTAAATGATATATGTGAAAGGCAAGGAGGAAAACAAAGCCTGCACTAAAAAGAAATGACAGCTGAATGCCATGCATGATCCCAGGTTGGATTTTGACCCGGGGGGAAAAAACCTGCTACAATAGACATTATTGGGAGAATTGATAAAAGTTGAAAATAGACTATGGGTTAGAAAGTAACAGTGTATCAATATTAAATTTTCTCATTTTGATGAAGATACTGTGGCTACGTTCTTAGGAAATACACGGAAATATTTTGGGGTAAAGGGTTATAATGTCTGCAACTTCCTCTTGAATGATAATAATATGTATATGTTTATATATAATTATACATTACACCTAGTAAACATCTGCATTTTATGTTTATGGTAAGAGCAGATTATGGTGCAAGTTAGGGCAAAATGTTAACAACTGAAGAGTAAGGGAGAGGGCATACAGCAGTTCTGATGTCAAAGTAAAAAGTTATTTAAAAAATGAAAGATAAAGCCTCTTGCCTACAGATGCGGGTAGTTCTGCTGTGCGGTGATTCTTCTTTCTTCTCCTAAGTCTTTCGGGTTTCTGATGTGGGAAGTCCTGAGATCTGTGTCCTGGGGATAAGTTGAGCAACCAGCTAATGGGTATGGTTGTGAAACCATAAAAAGATAAAATCATGAAATTATCAGCCAGCAGTTTCTCCACAATCCCAGTAAGAATTTGCAGCTGTGTCCCGGGACTGGCTCACCTCTCATGACCGTCATGCGTGTTAAGATGCCCTTGACCCCATGTCCTCAAGCTCCCTTCAGGAGTCTGAGATTTAAAAACACAAAATGGCACTAGTGAGGCCAGCCTTAGGGGGAAAAATGACTTTGTTTTAAACAGTCTTCACTCTTCTTTCTATATCATCTTTACTGTCTGCTTCCTCAAGGTCTCCCAGCTGCTTCTTTGCAAGGTTGACTTTTCCCCCTTCATGTTTGACTTCAGTCTGTTATTTCTTCACCTGGGCCCCCAGACCTAGCCCCCTCTATCTTTATACCCACATCTGCAGTCATGGTTCACATCTCTGAATGATCGCAGTAGTTTTCTGGCTCAGTTGAAAGTTACAGCTAGAGGGAGGGTATAGCTCAGTGGTAGAGCTCATGCCTAGTGTGCATGAGGTCCTGGGTTCAATCCCCAGTACCTCCATTAAAAAATAAACTTCATTACCTACCCCCCCAAAATAAGTAAATTATTTATATAATCTGGATTCCAGCTTCTCTTCAAAGATCAGAAGGTCTGGCCACACCAAGCTGGGGGTCCCTTGGAGTCACAGTAGATTAGAGATGTGCATTGGGGTGTTCTTTATGCATGTGGGTCCCTCCAGCTGGCAACCATCTCCATCTGGTCCACTGCAGGCCCCATGAGAGACTTAAGTTTGCAGCTTCTGGGTCAGAGTTTCAGTGGTAATTGGCTCACAACCCCTCTGACTGCGGTATCAAACACATCGATATGACGTGTCAGATTCACTAGTCTTCTGTCTCCCAAGCCCTAGGCTGCCTGCTCTACCCAGCTGCCCTTGCGGCACATCTGCCATCCCAAACCAGCCATCTGGAGCCTCTGGCTCCTCCAGACACCTCTACACTCACTGGGATGAAGCCCCACGCTTCCCAAGTGGCTGCCGAAGAAGCTGGGTGGTGCAACCCAGAAGGGCACGTGAGCTCACTGCCCCATGGAGAACCGTAGTGCAATGGGAGACTGGAAGAGGGAGAGCCAGTAAGTAAGCATCCTCTCCCTTCCTCCCTCAGATCAACTGTTTCAAGGTGTGGTTTCTCTGTACAGCCTGTCTAGAGACATTCCACCTGGTCTAGTGGGTGCACCTGCCAAGAAGTTGGCTCTGTGTCTTCAAGGCTGTACTGAAGCAGTGGCCAGGCGTGGTAACAGGTTACTGTGTGCTGCTCCTCATTCTTTCTTGCCTCTCTCTCCTACTGTCATCCTCCTATTGGGTTGGATCTCCCAATAAAGCATTGGCATTTAATTCTTGCCTCAGGCTCAATTTTCTAGCCCAGGATGAGAGAATTATTTGTTCAACATGATGACATTACTCTGCAGCCTGCACACTCTCTGTACGTATTTCCTGAGCTTTCTCCAACCTTGTTTTTTGGGGATGTCCTCTTAGATTTTGTTTTTAGGACCATAGATCACAACTCATTCCCAATTCAAACTCTAGATGTCTTAATGAAGTCTTAACTTTCTTAAGAGACCTTAAATTTAATTTAATTTAAGAAATCTTAAATCTCTTAGCTCCTCTTTCTTCATGAGGTAATCAGTGATGGCACTAGCTGAAGGAGATCTTTCCTTCCAGAAATTTCTATCGTGTTCTACCTGCATCTAACTTATAACCTTTCTCTTTCTCTGTTTTATGGCTCTTTATGGTCTATGCTGTAACTCTGGCCCTCATTTTTCTTACGGGGTTCACATTGGGGGTCTCCTATACTATTTTTTAACTTCCAGCCCCAACATTTTTCTTGTCCTTTGCAGAAGGAAGATTCCTCTGTCAGGAATCTTCTTTCTTTTCCATTTTAGCCTCCAGCAAACTTCTTTTTTTTTTTTTTTTTCAACCAAAAAACTTTTTTAATGGCGGTACTGGGGATTGAATGCAGGACTTCACGCACCCTAAGCATGCACTCTACCACTGAGCTGTACCCACCCCACTGTCACTCCCCACCCCCCACCCCCCGCCTCCAGCAAACTTCTGTTCCATTTTTTTCTGACCTTTTAAAGGAGTTCAAGCATGGTCTTTGCCAGAAACCTTCCCAGACTCGCTGTTAGACTAGATGGCTTGTATAGGCTGAATATTTGTCCCCCCCCAATTCATATGTTGAAACCTAATCCCCAAAGTGTTGGTATTTGGAGGTGGGGGCTTTAGGGGTCTTTTGGGTGATTAGGTCATGAGGGTGGGGCCCTCATGAATGAGATTAGTGCCCTTAAAAAAAGAGACTCCAGAAAGCTCCTGTGCCCGGTCCACTAAGTGAGGGCACAGTGTGAAGACAGCCATTCATGCGCCAGAGAGCAGTTCTCACCAGACACCAGATCTGCTAGCACCTTGGGACTTACCCTCCAGGACCATGAGAAATAATTTGTTTATAAGGCATCCAGTCTATGGTATTTTTGTCATAGCAGCCTGAACCCACAAAGACAGTTACCCAGCCCTCTTTGGAGCCCACACAGTACTTTGTTCAGGTCTCTATTCCAGCTCTAATGGTGGGTAATTGAAAGTTTACTCACCTGTCTTCTACAGACTTTGAGTTCCCAGCAGAAACAGTAGATATCACTTCTCTAATACAGTGCCTGGCACACAACAGTTCACTCTAGGTCAAGGTAACAAATGGAAAAAAGGAAAAATAGATGTTTTATCTCTACTCATCTGGAAGTTCCTTGCAGTTAAGGGTGTATGTCTGATTCATCTTTGCATTCCAGCACCAAGGGCAGGACCTGGTATAGAGTAGACTCTGGACAGTGTGTTGAAAGAATGAATAAATTCATGATATGAGAGACTTCGTCATTAATGCCACCCAGGGGGACGCTGGCTCCTTTAGTGAGGAGACATGCTTAGACACGGCTCTGCTGAAGCTGAGCAGCCCCACAAGCAGGGGTCAGCCATAGTGCACGTGTCTGGTTTCATTTCATTTTACAAATTGTGTTGAATTATCATGGGAAGCAACCTGCCCACCCACAACCTTCTCCTCAAAGGCAATTCCACTTAACCTCTGCTGTCCCCCCATCTCCCCGCTCCGGGAAGAGAGGGGGACTCTTCCTCTGACTATTTATTCTTCCCCTGACTGACTCTTTATTCTTCAGCCACAGTAGCCTTCTTTCTGTCTTGTGTACTGTTCATGCCTCCTGCTCCAGAGCCATCTTCTGTGGGGGCATTGGCTTGTGATATGTGGGTGGAGCCTGGGATCCGAGCAGCCCTGCGAGACTTCCCAAGCCCCACTGTCAAAGCAGAGTGGCCTGGAAATGGCATAGAGCTGATGGACCCAGAGGGACCTGGCCGCAGTAATGAGGATGACTCCTCAGTGGTGACCAACTGAGATCAGAAGATGTCCCAGCAGAGGCAGCAGTGCACATATGACAGTCTCTCCCCATGAGTCCCACCAAGTTGACTTCAAGGACAAGAGAAGGAGCCAGATGAGAAGAAAAAAATGAGGGTACCCTTCTGAAACTTTTGGTCAATGTACTATTAGCTAATGCTGGGTAACAGATCATCCCAGGCATCTACAGAGAGCTGTGAATTCCCTGGTTCTGGATCATCGAGGATGGACTCACTCATGCTCTAGGCAGGTGGCAGGAGTGGTGGAGAAACAATTGGGTCATAAGTCTCTCATCCTCCAGCAGGCTAGCCTAGGCTTAGTCAATGAAGAGAGGGTTCCAAGTGCCACAAGGGAGGGCAAGTCTCAGTGTAAAGGGAGCATTTGCTATCATCTCATTGGTCAAAGCAAATCACACAGCCAAACCTAGGTCTAAAGGTTGGAGAAACTGACTCCATTTCTTTCTCTTCCTTCCTTTCTTTCCTTCCTTCCTTCCTTCCTTCCTTCCTTCCTTCCTTCCTTCCTTCCTTCCTCCCTTTCTTCCCTTCTTCCCTTTTTTCCTCCTTTCTTCCTTTCTTTCTTTCCTGACTCTGTTTCTTGATGGAGAAGCTACAAAGTCACATTGAAAGGGGCATAGTTATGGAGAGGGGAGGAATTGGAAGCATTCTTGCAATCGACCACAACCAAATTTTCAGGTCCTCTATCTTAGATGAGTTTATTTTTTTGTAGAAAGGCAATAATTCTTTGTGTATCTTGAAGTGGTTTTCCAGTTTGTTTTGGCATTCCAGAAGATGGTTAACAAATTGTGAGTTATTAAAATAGTTATCATATCTTCCTTTCTGGGTTTATGCTGCCTCCCTTACTCACCTTTGTTAACCACCCTGGACTTAAACTAATGCTGTGAACACAGAAGGGTTTTGATGATAAGCCTTTGAATGGTTTCTTTGAGAGAAATAGCTTGGTGGAGAGACTTGACAGCCTCACAGAGCTGTCATTCATTCTTCAAGAATTTCTCGAGCACCTACAATGTGTCAGGTACTCTCCAATGTGCTAGGAACACAGTGCTAGGTAAAAGGGACCTGGACCTTACTTAGTGAAGGAACAGTCTTAAGAGGAAAGACACATCAAACAAATAATCATAAAAATAAACAAACATTGCAACTGTGGGTTTGCTTGTTTACTTTCAGTATCATGTCTCCTTAAAAAAAATGTTTTATTGAGGTACAACTGACATACAATAAACTGCACATATTTAAAGTATACAGTTTGATAACTGTTGACCTGAAATTGTCACCCTAAGTGATATTCTGATTTGATTTAGGTAGGGAGGACAGAGAAGAAATGAAAATGTCCTGAGGAGGTGATATCTGCAGTGGAATCTACAATAACAGCCCTGGGCAAAGGTCTTTCTGGAGGAACTGAGAAGACAAGTACACGAAGGAGGAATATGTGGCCAGAGCTTAGTTTCTGGTTCAGTTGAGCCACATGTGAGATGCTTACGTGCATGCATGTATTTATTTATTTATTTATTTATTAAATTTTATTAAATTTTTGGCAGGGGGGAGGGGGAGGTAATTAGGTCTATTTATTTACCTTTGGAGGAGGTACTGAGGATTGAACCCCGGACCTTGTGCATGCTAAGCATGCTCTCTACCACTTGAGCTCTACCCTCCCCACCAGATGCTTTTGAATTGTTATGTCTGTGTTAGCGGGATTGAACGGTTTTCTGTTTATTGGACGCTTCCTTTTGTGTGTCTGTTCTTCACACATTAAGGACATCAAGCCTCAAGCAAGATGATCCCAGATTGGGCAGGAGGCTCAGGAAGGGACCAGGTAACCTCTTCTCCCAGCCTAGCTCCTTCCACAGGCTCACCCCACTACACACCACACACACGCCATTCAGGTCTCTGCTCAAACATCACCTCCTCATGCAATCTTCCCCACCCCATCCCATCCACTTGTTTCATTTTCTTTGTGTAACTATTGGGATTTTTTCCCCTAACTTTTTAAAAAATAGTGAGTAACTATAAAATCCTATCTTTAAAATATACATCCAGCATAAAAAATGATGCAGTGAATGTTCTCAAACTCACTCCCAGCCCCTCGCCCCCAGGTAACTGTCTCCCAGTTCCCTGCCCTTCCTTTCCCCTGACAGGAAACCACCATCCAAAGTTTTTGTTTACGGTTCCTTTTTCATTACAGTTTTACCTTGGTGTTTGTATGAGGTAAGACTGTATTACTTGCATTTCTAAATAATATTTTGTGAGCTTTCATATATTTTTAAACTTTAAACAGGTGAGATCTTTTTTTTTCTTTTTAAGGTTGAACTTTGTTGTTATGTGTAGCTGTAATTCTTTTTTTTTTAATATTTACAATTTTTTTTCTTTTTTTAATTAGGGGGAGGTAATTGGGTTTATTTATTTATATTTGGAGGAGGTACTAGGAATTGAACCCAGGACCTCATGAATGCTAAGCTTGTGCTCTGCTTGAGCTATACGCCCCCATAGCTATAATTCTTTCATTGTCCCCTGATGTGAAGTTCTCTATGTGCACATACTTGCACTTAAAAAAAAGAAAATCCACTGTTCTGTTTAGAGACCACTTATTTCTGCTTTCTGCTCTTAAGAACTGTGCTACTGTCTCATACCCAAAAAGCTTATTAATTACAAAAGAAAAAAAAATGACGTGGGGAAAATGGACACGACCTTCACAAAGTAATCAAAGTGAACACCACCAAGAAGCGGCACACACTGTGTTCCTCCTGTGATGCATGAGGAGGGTGCAGCACTGCTTCTGTGGTTTTCTAGTCCAAGAGCTTGATCTGAAACTAATTTTGAGGAAGCATCAGAGAAACCCCAGTGAAGGGCCTTTTATAAAATAACTGGCCTGTATTCTTTTTAAAAATAGTCTTTAGTTTTTAGAGCAGTTTTAGGTTTGCAGCAAGATTGCGCAAAAGGTACAGAGATGTTTCCATATCCCCTCTGCAACTATGCACACACAGCCTCCTTCACTATTAGATCCCACTCCGGAGGGGTACATTTATGACAACCAATGAAGCTACTTTGACACGTCAAAATCACCCAGAGCCCGTGGCTTACATTAGGGTTCACTCTCGGTGTTGTACATCATAGGGTTTTGCCAAATGTATAATGACATTGATCCACCATTATAGTATCATTCAGAATAGTTTCACTGCCCTAAAAATCCTCTGTGCTCTGCCTATTTATGCCTCCCCCCACCACCACCATTGGGCAACCACTGCTCCTTTTACTGCCTTCAAAGTTTTGTCCTTTCCAGAATGTCATATAGTTGGAATCATACAGTATGTAGCCTTTTCATATTGGCTTCTTTCACTTACAAACATGCATTTAAGTTTCCTCCATGTCTTTTTGTGGCTTGATGGCTCCTTGGTGCTGAATGGTATTCCACTGTCTGGATGTACTACTTTATTTATCCATCCGCCTATTGAAGGACATTATGTTTGCTTCCAAGTTTTGGCGGTTACGGAAAAAGCTGTTATAAACATTTGTGTGCAGGTTTTCAACTTATTTCAGTAAATACCAATGAATGTAATTGCTGGATGGTATGGTAGAGTGTGTTTAGTTTGGTAAGGAACTACCAAAGTGGTGTCTCTCACAGTGGCTGTACCATTTTGTATTGCCACCAGCAGTGAATGAGAGTTCCTGCTACTCCACATCCTTGTCAGCATTTGGCGTTGTTAGTTATTTTGAATTTTGGCCATTCTAATAGGTGTGTAGTGGGTCTTGTAGTTTTGGCTTGTGTTCTTAAAGAATGTCAATGACATAACAAGAAAAGCTGAAGAAGAGGTTCAGATGACAGAACACTAAATAGAAGTGACAACTAGCCACAATACAGGGTCTTGGACTGCATCCTGTCCAGGGGTTAAAAAGTGTAAGACATTATTAGGACAGTTGACAGAACTGGAATAGGGAATGTAGATTAGTCTTCTAGCAATGTTAAGTTTCCTGAATTTGATCATTGCCTATATTATCATTCTTAGAACATGCATATTAAAAGATTAAGGTGTAAGTGCCTTAAAAATGCAATCTATTCTCAAATGAATCAGAAAAAAATATAGATAAATATAAAGAAAGGAAATGTGGCATACCTTAGCAATTTGTGGATGAGGGAAATATGGGAGTTGTACTATCCTTGCCACTTTTCTGTAAATTACTTAAAAAGAAAAACTTTAAGGAATTAAAAAAAATAATAGTACTGCCTTTAACATTCCATCCACATCTTTTAATGCACACAAATTTCTGGAGTGTATTCAGAAGAGGGAAATTGCAGAGTCATAAAGTGTGTGTATCTTCAACTTGATTAGCTTAATAATTTACAAAATGCCATGCCCCTGACATCCTTATTAATTTTTATTTATGCACTACCTTTCTCTCTCACTGAAATGTAAGGTCGTTCGCTGTGCCATCAAAGTGTAGGCCGTAGAATCGCAGCATCAGCCTCACCAGGGTGCCGGCTAGAATTGCAAATATTCAGACCACCCCACCCCCGCCAGGCTTGCTGAATCAGAAACTCTGGGGGCACGTCCAGGAATCTGCGTTTTCCCAAGTCCTCTAAGTGATTATAAAGTCTAAGCAGCGCTATCTGTGATTCACTAGGGTGCGTATGGCTTGCAGACCGCCGTCACCAAAGGAGCGAACAGCGGAGCCCTGGATCACGGGTTAGACCTTGCAGGAACTAGAGGGCAGCGCGCCCTCCCCAGGACACCCTCCCTGCGCGGGCAGCTTCGCCTGGACCCCCCGACTGGATGGGGAGGGGCGGCCGGACGGGGCGGGCCGGAGGCTGGCGTCCCCGCCTCCACAGCATTCCGCTCGTCGCGTTGTGCTGTCCTCCTGCTTCCTTTCCTTCTTGCTCCCCTCCTTCCTTCTTTCCTTCCTTCCGCCGGGCGCGATGGAGACGGGGCGCCGCGCGGCCGCGGCGCTGCTGGCGCTGTTGTGGGCGGGCTGCGCGCTGCGCTCGGGGCGCGCCCAGTACGAGCGCTACAGCTTCCGCAGCTTCCCGCGGGACGAGCTGATGCCGCTGGAATCGGCCTACCGGCATGCGCTGGACCAGTACAGCAGCGAGCACTGGACGGAGAGCGTGGGCTACCTGGAGATTAGCCTGCGGCTGCACCGCCTGCTGCGCGACAGCGAGGCCTTCTGCCACCGCAACTGCAGCGCCTCGCCGCAGCCCGAGCCCGCCGCCGGCCTCGCGCGCTACCCAGAGCTGCGCCTCTTCGGGGGCCTGCTGCGCCGCGCGCACTGCCTCAAGCGCTGCAAGCAGGGCCTGCCAGCCTTCCGCCAGTCGCAGCCCAGCCGCGAAGTGCTGGCCGACTTCCAGCGCCGCGAGCCCTACAAGTTCCTGCAGTTCGCCTACTTCAAGGCAAGTCCGCCCCGCCCCTCCGCCCAGGCCCCGCCCCCGGGTCGGGCCCCGCCCCTCCGCCCAGGCCCCGCCCCCGGATCGGGCGCCGCTCCTCGCTCTGGGCGGTGTCCCTCCGCCCCTTCTTGACCTTGTTCTTTCTCACCCATTGCTGACAGAGGACGGTTTTAAATCCTGGTCCTCTCATTCTTCGTCTTGCAGATGAAAATACTTTTCTGTTCTGAGGCGGAGAACGTACCTAGAACGTCTAGCACAGTGTCTGTCATTTGAAGACGGACTCCTTTTTTGGTATATACCGTTTAAAATCTCCTTTTCTCAAGTGAGGCGTGTTTTCAGTAACCGAGCAGAAGAGGACATGGGGCGCCGGCTGGTCCCTTTAAAGAGGAGGAAACTGAAGCCAGGAAAGGCCAGGGCTCCTGGGAGGGATACCTCCCTGCCTGGAGGAGCAGAACTCCCGCGTTGCGTTTCATCAGGGCTGGCGCTCTCCGCCGGCTCTCTTTCGTCTAGAATGTAGCGCAGTTGTCGTCCTCCTTTTTGTGGGCTGCTAAGATTCTGTCTGTGATTGCTGGCTAAACATAGCCATAAATTGCAGTTCCTTGTCCTTTAAAGTCCTTGACTGTGGGGACCCACACGTTTTAAGAGTGGTCTGAATTCCCTGTTACTGGATAAAGAGGTTTTGAAGGTCTTAACTGAGTTTTGCAAAGAGCCACCTCAAAGCCCAATTTCTACTTTATCTCATTGAAAACGATTTTTAAAAAACTTTGTCGTGAGTCTTTGGGCTGCAAGATCTGTTTTTCATATTTCCCTGAAACGGAGCCTCGAGTATGTTGCATTCATATGAGCCATAAAATAGCACAAAACCCTAAATAGGAGGAAAGTTGGGTTATTTCTATGCCTAGTTACAGTTTTATATAAAATATCAGATTTGTGAGTGTTTGTCCTGGCAATGAAAAACGGTTTTAAAATAGAACCGGGGGTAAGATTAATACATTCCCAACACACTGAGGAATGTAGGCTGACTCATTCAAGCACTATTTTTTAGGTTAAAAATGACTTGTTTAATCCTCTCTCTTTTTTGTAGAGCTTTCGGCAAATACGTTCTGAACCAAATCTGAGAGGCATAATCAAGAGGGAAACGTCTTATTTTTAAACGGGGAGAATAGTGGAAGCTCTGATTTCTTTACTATTGATTTACGGGTGAATTTGAAACAAGTGTTACAGGGATGAGAGGAGGAACATTTCCCTGTGACCATCAGGCCTGGGTTTCCTCCATCGTGGCATCCTCAAAGGTTAGGAAGGTCTTAGCTTCTTTTCAAAACCCTTTGTAAGTCTTGTAACAATCACTTACTTAAAAGTCAGTAAAATACCATCTGTCTTGGCAGTTTGCAATCTCTTTACAGGATAGGGAAATGTTTAGAATTTTATAAATAAACCAGAATCTTCACTTACTTGCTCCAACTGAAAAATCACTGAAAAAGTGATTTGGGGTAGTGATATGTATGGTTGATGTATTTTTTTTCTTTAATGATATTTATATTGTCAAACTCTGTTTCTGAGGAGAGGAAAAATAATTGATGATAGACACATATACTCCACCTGGCACCGGAAGGCTGGCCATAGTAGGCTCTGGAGACACAGTGCTGTGTGCCGTAGCAGGATTTGGGTAGATATGGCTGTGTCACTCTGATTTGCAGGCCTCTGTCTCAGTGATTGAGGACGAATGCTGAGATGAACACGATGACAGGGTTGGGGGGTTCAGACTGTCAGAGTGAGGTGAGGAGGTGTGGATATGTGATCTTTTGGAGAAGGGGTCATGCCCCTGGTGGGTGGCCCTCCAGCCCACCCTGGTTTTCATGCCACCAGCCTATCTTAAGTTCCTGTCATGAGCTGTGGGTTCTCTCTGGGACTGCTGTCTCCATGAAATGCTCATCTTCCCCACAGGCCGAGGGAAAGGTGGGCCCCAGCACTATATCAAGTCCTTGATGACTGTTGGACTCTTGAGCAGCCAGAGCTGGCTGCCTCGCACACACACTTACCCCACCTTTGCCTGGACCTGGGTCTGTCCTCCCCACGATTTAGGAGTGGCTGGCTTAGCAGGCGACTGGGGGCTGCTGTCTCCTAGGAACCCGTGGCAAGGTAGGTGCCCCTCTCCCCCAGCCCACTTCTCCAAAACCTGCTGGGGGTCTTTCAGAGGTTTAGCTGCCACGATGGGACTCCATGCTCCAGCTGGCAGAGCTGGGGTTAAAGTGAGTAAAGTCTCCCTTTCCTCTTCAGGAAGGAGTTCCATTTTGTAAAGCTCAGGTCCTGAGTGAGAGCCCTTAAGATTCCCGCTCTGTGCCCCTCTTTTGAAGGGCTCTTCTGAGAATCAGAGAATCTAATTTCACTGGCAGATGCTTTAAAAGGGCTGCATTCATACATCCTCCCTTCATTCCTGCAGCCAGACTGGCCTTTTCCCAGCCCGAAGTGCAAAGCTGTCCTTAGAACTCTTTCAGAGGCAGCCCCTCTCAAGGCCACAGTCCCCCAGATAGCAGCAGTGACCTCTGGGAGTCTGTCCTCGTCACCCCCCGCCACTTCTCCAGGGCAGACACTGTCTCCAGATGACTGGGCTCGCACTCTGGGGCAGATCCTCACAGGCCTGTGCTACCTTTGATTCTCAGAAATCCGGAGTGTCCCAAATACCCCTTTATTTTCTCTCTCTAAACCTGATTCCCGAGTGTCCCTCTGGATTGGCTGGAGGAGCCTCTGGGCACGTGTACGGGGCCTCCCCTCCCACGGCCAGGTTATGCCGTGATCCCAGGATGCCCATGGGGGTGGGGAACCCCTCTGGTTGATGCTCACGTGTCCACACAGGGAGGTGTCCATAACCCTCTCTGCCCACCCCTTGAGCCCCCTCCTGGCCGCCCCAGGACACCATTCCTCCCTGAGGACCTCTGCTCTCCTGGGCTCTGCCTGCAGGTACAAAACCTGGAGGTCTGGGGCTCCTGCAGACTCCACAGGGGACTTATTTCTTGCCTGGGGGCTTCCTCTTCCTCCCTCTTCTTCCCGCAGCTCCCTCTCCCACTTTGCTCCTCTTCCCACACTCGCCAAGTTCCCTCACGAGCAGGGGCTTTTGTCATGTTCCTGTGATCTGGCCAGACAGCCACCTCCCGTGAGGCAGTGAAACTCAGAATCAGCCGGCCAGCACCCATATGGAGAAAAGAGAGGGAAATATGACCGCCTTTTATGACAGTATGATGTAGTCATGATGTGTCCAAGTCACTGGTACTTATGAGTCCTGCCTTGTCCTGGGAGCTGTGCCACATCCCAGGAATGCAGACACTGCTGGGTCCTTGGAGGATCAGAGCCTGGAAGCGTGTTAGCTCTCAGGGTGGTGCGAAAAGGGAGGAGACAGAACACAGGGTGACATAAAAGAGGCTCTTGATCCAGGTTGCTGGGAGGTAGGGGGCACTCCCTTGTATGTAGGGTACATAAAGGCAGGGGTTTATTCCCCCACTGTTTTGTTCATTATTCCGGACCCACTTCCTCGAACAACGCCTGGCCTGTAGGAGGCTCTCAACACGTATTTGCTGAGTGAACGGATGAGAAAGTGAGGAGGTGGTGGGGGTTGTCGAGAATGGTGAAGGAGAGGGTCTGGGAGGGACCTGGGAAATATCAATATATCTGTCAAGGTTCTGGCAGAAAAGATGCAGTATACTCATATCGGGTAATCGGAATATTTAATAATGAAGTTTTTTTTTTATATTGAAGTATAGTTTACAATGTTGTGTTAGTTTTGGGTGTACAGCACAGTGATTCAGTTATATATATAAATATTTTTCAGATTCTTTTCCATTGTAGGTTATTATAAAATACTGAATATATTTCCCTGTGCTATATACAGTAGGTCCTTGTTGTTTATCTATTTTATATATAGCAGTGTGTCTATGTTAATCCTGAAGTCTCAATTTATCCCTCCCCCCACCCCAATAAGGGGGTTATTTACAAAGGCTAGCGACAGTGGGGTGTGACCCCCACCCCAGGCCAGAAGGGGCAAGGGAGGGAATGGAGAGACCAGGTGGAGGGGTGTGACCTTCAGTTAAGAGAGCGACTGTGCAGGGGGCAGGCCAGGACACTACACAGCCCAGCCATCGCCTCTTCCCCTCCTTCAGTCTCCTGGTGGGCTTCTCACTGATGAATCCACTGGAAGCCAGAAGGCAGGAGGGTCCACTGGGACAGCCCTTACAGCTAGCCCCCTGGCATGGTGCAGGGCAGAGACAGTGGAGTGTGGCTGGGACAGGCACACAGAGGCCATCTGCTCACCTTCAGAGGATGAGCACTCGTCCAGAGTGGCTGGACAAGGTCCTGCTGGGCCTTGGAAGTCGCTGAACCCTTAGCTGAAAACGTTGTGTAGAAGCACAAAGTTGCTGAAGGACTGAACAGACCGTTCTTGTTTTGCAGAAATCTCGCTCACCACCCAGTGAGTAGCTCTTATCTTTCTCCTTTGTACTTTAGGCAAATAATCTTCCGAAAGCCATTGCAGCTGCTCACACCTTTCTGCTGAAGCATCCTGGTGACGAAATGATGAAGAGGAACATGGCTTATTACAAGACCCTGCCTGATGCGGAGGACTACGTTAAAGACTTGGAAACCAAGTCATTCGAGGTATATTTGGGTTTTTACACGGTGGTTAGTTGCAATGTGAATCGTTGAAGAAGGGTGTCTCAACGAACAGCTGTTGACATCTTAGGACCTCTAGTGATTTTTGATGGTATTTGATAAATATTATGACAATAGGAATGATTGCCTTTTTAGCACAAAGTTGATACATTTAAAAATGAGAGTTTACATTCCATGATGCTTTTAAAGCCACTTTTCCTTCAAATGCCACATTTTAGAAGTATGGTCATTTGATCATTCAGTTTTAAGCTGGTAGAATTAAGACATGCATTGAAAATCATCTGAAAATGACCAAGAACAGAAGAAACAGAAATATGTCTTCATTTCTTTTTTTTTCCTTTTAAAAAAATTTTTTTGGAGGCAGGAGGTAATTGGGTTTATTTATTTGTGTTTGGAGGAGGTACTGGGGATTGAGCCCAGGACCTCGTGAGTGCTAAGCATGCACCCTACCACTTGAGCTATACCCTCCCCCACCATTTCTTCTTTTTTAAATTTCTTTTTATTGAAGTATAGTTGGTTCACAGTGTTGTGTTAGTTTCAGGTGTACAGCACAGTGATTCAGTTATACATGTACCTACATATATATTCTTTTTTTGATCCTTTCCCATTGTAGGTTATTACAAGATATTGAGTACAGTTCCTTGTGCTATACAGTAGGTCCTTGTTGTTTATCTATTTTATATACAGTAGTGTGTATCTGTTAATCCCAAACTCCTAATTTATCCCCCCCCCAATGCCTTTTCCCTTTGGTGACCACGGTTTGTTTTCTGTATCTATACTGAGTCTATTTCCAGTTTGTAAATAAGTTCCTTTGTATCCTTTCTTTTTAGATTCTACATATAAATGATATCATGTGATATTTGTCTTTCTCCGTAAGTCTTCCTTTCTGATGAAACTAGGAAACCTATATTTTTATACACACACTATGTCTGAAGGCAGAAAGGGAACAGAGGCACTAGGGGGACTGACTCGACCAATTAGAGGCTCCTGACATCTGCACATCTGCAGAGGGCAGTTCTGATGAGGATACGTGAGGACCAGAAGAAGGGGAAGAGTCTAAGCCCTTTGAGCACGTACTGTTGTCAGGGCCGTCGCGCTCTGGGGGCTGGGTACCAGTGGCGGGTGGGCGTGGTTGAAAACACAGGGATGTGTCAGAAGTACCCATGGGAGCGGTTAGATCCCAAGGTCTGGCTCAGGGTTTCCTCTAGTGAAACCAGACTGCAAGCTCACTTTTTCCACAGGTGGTGACCCTCAGACGGAGTGGGCAGTCTCTTTCCTGGGGCCTTCAGTTTTCCAGGGAAGGATGCTCCAACCCTCTGCAGGGCTGCTGGGGTGTCCATGCTTGTCTGCTGGTGTCCGAGAGCCAGTCTGGGGAGAGTGATGGGGCCTCACAGCTGAGTCGGAGACCTCACCTGCTTCCTGGCTTTCCGCCCACCCTCGACCCAGCTCTGCTCTGCCTCGTCCCTGGCCCCTCAGCCTTGAAGGGTAGAGTCTTTAGAATAGCTCACCAGTCCCTGGCGAGGAGAGGATTTGGGAGATGTGATCCGTCCAGTGAGCAGGTGGGCGCTGCAGGGAACCCAGGGCTCCCGCAGCCCTGCTCAGACCCTCAGCCCTGCTTTCTGTCCTGTGCCTCGTGCCAGCCTCCGTGGTCCCCGGTGCCTGCAGGTGCCTACGGGTGTGTGGCTCACCTCCCTTGCAGACCCTCCTCTGTGATAATCCCACTTTCTGTCTTCCCAAAAGTTGTTGAAATCTCTTGTCTGCTGCTTGCTCCTTTCCCATTCTCCCGTAAAGAGGACTG
This sequence comes from Camelus bactrianus, assembly GCF_048773025.1. Taxonomy (NCBI): domain Eukaryota; kingdom Metazoa; phylum Chordata; class Mammalia; order Artiodactyla; family Camelidae; genus Camelus; species Camelus bactrianus. The sequence continues at coordinate 44,920,532 of NC_133555.1, read as the reverse complement.
AAGCCTTTGTACTGTCTTGCCTGCCTGTATTCATCAGGTTTGGGGAGCAGTGTGCACGTGGGCCGCACCTTGTGCTTAACTGCAGACAGCTGGGCCTGCCTGCCCTCCTTGGAGTCCTGCTGGGCGTGGCGGGCTGTCCCCCGGCCCGCGTGCCCAGGGCCCCCTCTCCGCACAGCTTCCTTGCGCCGCTGCCTCCCCGCTGCTTCTGCAGAGCCAGCGGCCTGCAGTTGCTGCTCCTTTACCCCGTCTCCAGGCAAGGCCCCTGACTGTTTCCCAGGGTGCCACCTGCCTGGGAGGTGTAAGGAGATCCACCCTCTTTACCTGAGGCCTTAAATTTGGTGAAAATTCCAGGCCCAAGGGGTAGCCCTCCAAGACCCCAAATCCAGAGCAGCTGGAAACAAAACTCCGCATGGAGAGCCTCATGCTTATTTCAAGACCTGTCCTGTCTCCTCCAAGTTAGCAGGTTTCTGCATGTGTCCAAGATCCTACTGATTTCTTGTGAGACCAAGCTGCTTCCTCAGCCCGAGTTACTCCTTTTACCTGGTCGACAATTAGCAGGAATTCCTGGAAGTTTCCTGAGTCTGGCACGTGGCCGCCCGCCCCAGGATGCATGGTACTCCTGGTTTCTGCTTCGCTGTTAGGGGGTGGGTGTCCAAACCTGCTCATAAGCTTGCACCTTTTTCCTGACCTGATTTTTAAAAATCCCCCTTATGAAGTATACTTTATTTAAAACTTGTTTACCAATTTCAAGTGTGTAATTCAGTGAGTTTTGACAAATATAGCAGGCAGCCATGTAACTACCCCTATAATCATGATTTAGAAAACATTCTCCTTCGCTAGAAAGTTCCCTCATACAGTCAAGCCTTTGCCCCAGCCCCAGCCCCAGCCCCTGGCACCCACTGCTCCAATTTGTCATGATGGTTTTCCCTTTTCCTCGATTCAAACTTGATTTTAGGGGGAGGGTAGAGCTCTGTGTATGCCTAGCATGCACGAGGTCCTGGGTTCAATTCCCATTACCTCTGTTTAAAAAAATTTTTAAAAAAACAAATAAAGAAACCTAAAATCACCTCCCCGCATTAAGCTTGGTTTTATTATCAAGGGCTTGCTACTTTTTGATTTAACTTTAATTTTTTTTTCAGGGGGTAGGTAATTAGGTTTATCTATTTATTACTTCTGGGGATTGAACCCGGGACCTCGTGTGTGTCAGGCTGAGCTATACCGTCCCCCTACTTTTTGAATTCGGTGAAGTGAGGAGTGTGCCCCTGTGAACAGGGTAGAAAAGTCTAGACATGAGGGAGTCACCGACTGGCTTCCTGTTGAATTAAGGGTGAGCCTGGTTTCTCCAGAACTAACGGGAGTGGAGCTCCACGAGGTCTGATCCAAATCCACCTCCCTTCACGTCTGGAGTTTGCTCGGCTTCTCTCTGCTTTCCAGAGCCTGTTCATCCGAGCCGTGCGAGCCTACAACGGTGAGAACTGGAGGACGTGCATCACGGACATGGAGCTGGCCCTCCCTGACTTCTTCAAGACCTTTTATGAATGTCTCGCTGCCTGCGAGGGCTCCAGGGAGATCAAGGACTTCAAGGATTTCTATCTCTCCATAGCAGGTAGTGGTGGGCGGTATCCTGGATACATGGGGCATCTGTCCCTGTGGGAGCCCCATGCCTGCTGGGTGACTTGAGTGGCTTTTGAGGGACTTTTGAGCTTCAGTATGAATGGGTAACTGGGGTGGCTGAGACCTGCCTTGATCAGCCTCTGACTTGGCAGGGGCTTCTGGAGAAACAGTGGGTGTGGTGTTCAGGCACAGACCTGCAGAAGAGGTCCGCCTCCTCAGCCCTGCTTGATCACAGATGCCCACAGGCTTTTGGAGAAATAAAAATGGGCCCCTAAGCAATGCATGCCTCACATTACTGAGATAATTTGATTGCGGCAACTTTCCAGCACATGTAAAGGTAGAAGGCCACCTGGGCGTCCTCTCATTCCCACCCACATCACAAAGCAAATCCCAGTGTTATATCACTTCATCTGTGGCGGTTCAGTTGTGGTACCTCTAAAAGATAAGGACTCTTTTTTTTTTTTCCCTCCAACATAACCACCAAACTATTACACCTAAAAGAATTTTAACAATAGTTCCTTGATCTCGTTATCAAGTATCCAGTGTCCCATTTATCTCAGAAATGTCATAAACGTGTGCGTGTGCTGTAATTTACTATTTGTTCGTTTGAATCAGGTTCAAAGGAAGGTCCACATGTTGCACTTGGTTATCTTTTTAAGGTTTGATTTTTAACAAAAATGTGACCGTTTTAAGCATCTGTAAGTGTACAGTTCAGTGGCGCTCAGTACATTCACATCATTGTGCAGCCATCACCACCATCCATCTCCAGAACTTTCTCATCTTCCCAAACTGAAACTCTGACCCCGTTAAACACCAGCTGCTCACTCCCCTTCCCCCTCACCCCTGCGTGGCAACCACTGTTCTCCTTTCTGTCTCTCTGATTTTGACTCCTCTGGCTGCCTCATATAAGCAGAATCATACAGGATTGGTCTTTTCTTTCTTTAAATTTAAAGTATAGTCGGTTTACAATGTTGTGTTAATTTCTGGTGCACAGCATAGTGATTCAATGATACATAAACATACATATATTCCTTTTCATACTCTTTTCCATTATAGTTGAATGTAGTTCCCTGTGCTCTACAGTAGGACCTTAGTATTGGTCTTTTTGTGACTGGCTTATTTCATTTAGCATAATATCCTCAAGTTCCATCCCTATTATAGCAAATTACTTGTCTTTTCAATCTCTTTTAGTCTATAGGTTCTTCTGTCATGTCTTTTTCCCCCTCACTATTGAAGAAACTGCCGTTTATCCTATAGAGGGTCCCAGGGCCTGGATTTTGCTGACTGTATCCCCTAGTCCTCTGCCTTCTGTATTTCTTATGACTTGGTAGTTGGGTGTAGAAGCTTGATCCGACTCAGGTTTGATTCTTTTTTTGTTGGGGGGGGGAGCAGGACTACTTCCTAGCTGGTGCTGGGTTCTCCTATCAGGAGGCGAGAATGTCTGGCTGCCTGTCTCTGTGGTGCTGGCAGCTGCCGGTGCTCGTGCCTGGACCTCACACCACATGTCTTGGCCAGTGCTCCTGCAGCCTCCCTTCACACTCTGGTGTCAGGAGTTCTCCTGGTACTCACAACAGAGGGAAGCCAGCCACAGGCTGCTTACTTGGAGCTGCCGTGTTTCAGCTGTAGATTAAAAAAATATTTATCAGCAAAGGTAACATTAGGTAAGCTCTGACTAGAGACCAGGCTTTGTTCTGTGTTCTTTTTGTGTATTATCTCAGTTTTCTAACCCTATGAGAAAGGTGCTGGCATTCTCCCTTTTTATAGCTGAGAAAGCTGAGGCATAGTGAGTTAAGTCTTGTCCATTGTGTCCTTGGGGGAAGAGCTGGTATTTGAACCCAGGTGTTCTGACTCCAGTCTTACCTCTTTTTTTTCAGTGGAGGTACTGGGGGTTGAACCCAGAACCTCATGCATGCTAAGCAGGCACTCTACCCCTGAGCTATACCCTCCCCTGCCACCCAGCCTCACCTCTTAATTCCAATGAAATAGTGTCTCACCTGCGCAGGGGTACATTGTACTTAATCTCAAACTTTATTTCTGAGAGTTAATATGTGCACATAGTATAGGTTGTGAAAGACTTAAAGGAATAGACTGTGAAAAATACGTCTCCTTCTGTGTCAGTCAGAGTCCTGACCAGAAATAGACGGTGCACATCCATCAAGGTAGCTCAAGCAGGAGTTATTTACAGGGAAGGGATAGCTCAGGGGGAGAGTGTGTGCTTAGCATGCACAAGATCCTGGGTTCAATCCCTAGTACCTCCTCTAAAAATACATAAATAAATAAATAAACCTAACCTCCCACCCCCAATAAAAGAAGGAGCTATTTACAGAAGTGTGGGTGAAGGGTGACACCAGTGCTGGTGGCTGAGCTGTTATCTCCCAGGCTGAGGGGAGGAAGGAGAAACAGCCAGGCAGAAGGTGTCTCCCAAAGGCTGCACCCTGGGAGAGGCAGTGGCCTTCAGCTGGGGGAGGCACCAGCCCAAGACGACCACGCAGTGGGGGATCCAGGGCAGTACCTTGCCAACCTCGTACCTGCATATATTTAAGTTTGAATTGCAAATAGCGACAGGAATTTATCAGTCACATATCCACATTTGAGCTCCTGTCACTATTTACAATCCAAACTGAGCAAACTTAAAATTGCAGGGTATTTCTTAGATTCTTTGACTTTTTATTTGTATACTTTTTTATGCAGTGAAAATCTGACTTCTCAAACACATAGCATATTTCCTTATGTGCTTTTCTTACCTTACCTAAAACGGTTTCAAGCGTATCACACCAACACAAATGCTAACAATACTTCTGAGGGATGTTTAGGATGTCTTTGTACGTCTGTAGTCCTTCCCTCTGTGCCATCCAGCATGGTAGGGAACCATCGGCCAGTCATGGCTAGTGAGCACTTGAATGACACTGGTCCAGACTGAGATGTGCTGTGAGTGTAATGTAGACACTGGACTGTGTAGACTTAATACAAAAAAAGAATAATGAATATCCTACATCTCATTGGCTCAGCTGGTCCTACGGCCCCAACCTAACTGCAAAGGAGGCTGGGAAATGTAGTCTTTGACATCTTTCTCTGTTACTCTATTCCCACCCACCTACTCTCCTTTAAAGGCTGTGTAAGGGGGGAGGGTATAGCTCAAGTGGTAGAGCACATGCTTAGCATGCACGAGATCGTGGGTTCAATCCCCAGTACCTCCATTGAAAAACCAAATAAGCAAATAAACCTAATTACCCACCCTGCAAATAAAAAAAGGAAAAATTAAAGGCTGTGTGGATTCTCTTGTTCACATGTACCATCATTTATTAATCACCATCCTAGTGATGGAAACTTAGGTTACTTCCAAGCTTGTTTGCTATGTGTCCCTAGGTCTAAAGAAAATTTTCCCAGAAGTAGACGACTGAGTCAGACGACATGTGTGTTTTAACCTTGGAAAAATTTTGCCAAGTTGCTCTTCAAAAAATTTGTTCCCATTTTTTCCTACCATCAGAATCTGAAAGTTTGAGTCCCACCATTCTTTCCTTCACACCGGGTGTTGTCAGATTTTTAACAGTTTACATTACTTTAGATTATACTTCTTAATTACAAAGCCTGTTCTCACAATGTTTTATTAGCCACTTTTATAATTTCTGTTAACATCCTTTTGGCTTTTTTTTTTTTTTAGCAGGCTTTTGTCTTTTTCTTATTGATTTTAGGAAATTTTGTATATGAAAGACTTGAGCCCTTCATCATAAGCATTGCAGATATTTTACTTACGTCATTTTATCATCTATCATTATCATTTGTCATTTTTACCTTTTACCTTCATTGTTTAGGGGCAGGACAGAAGTGGTATTAAGAAAGTAATGAACAATCTTATGCTCACCAGGGAAAGGAGGTGAGAAGGGATAAATTTGGCAGTTTGAGATTTGCAAATGTTAGCTACTATATATAAAAATAGATTAAAAGAAAAAAAACAAATTTCTTCTGTATAGCGCAGGGAATTATATTCAATATCTTATAATAACCTTTAAAGAAAAAGAATATGAAAATGAATACATGTATGTATATGCATGACTAGGATATGATGTTGTACGCCAGAAACTGACACATTATAACTGACTATACTTAAAAAAAAAAAAAGAATGGATGAAAAAAAGAAAATAATGGTGGCACTACTCTGAAAATGTATGTGTGTTCTTTCAGATCATTATGTGGAAGTTCTGGAATGCAAAATACAGTGCGAAGAGAACCTCACCCCAGTTATAGGAGGCTATCCGGTGGAGAAGTTTGTGGCTACCATGTATCATTATTTGCAGTTTGCTTATTATAAGTGTAAGTAATCATCCAGGAGGTCTGGGCAAGGCACCTGATCCTTCTAAGCCTCAGCTTCCACATCTGTAAAGTGGGGATAATAGTCCCAACCTCATAAGATTGTCGTGAGGATTAAATGCACTGATAGCTGTGGAATGCTTAGGGAATTCACACACTAGCACAAAGCAGACTATATAAGTGTTGTTGTTTTTATCATTCTTTCCTTTCCTCCACCTCATCAGCCTTACTTTTCAGATCGTTAAAAGAGTTTCACTGCACTTGGTCCTCCCCTGGCCTGACGTTGGAGTTTATGTCAGAACCTTCCAGGTGGACAGCGGGGAACACACGTGAGAGAGGAAGGAGTTCAGAGTTCAGACTTCAGGGCTGGTCTCTTCTGGCTTCCCTCCTCTCCCTGTAACCTTGGGGCTGGAACAGCACATACCTTGGTGGTTCAGTGATCAGCATGGGAGGTTACGAGGGTCAGTTGCAGCAGGAACGACCCTGCCCTACTGGTGAAAAATACCTGGGTCCACCGGCAGGTGCCTGGCTGGCTTCCCCTTGGCCGCTCTGCAAACTAAGGCCAGTGCTGGGGATTCAGGGATGTCCTGGGAGGAGTGACATGTGAGCTTGTCTTCCACAGCCCTCCTTCCCTGCTGTGGCCACTCTGTTCTTTGTTGGGGCCCTTCTGTCCACAGCAGCCCCCTACCTACCTACCTCTTAAGCCCACCTGCTGTCCTGAAAACCTTGCCTGGTGAAGGTTAAAAAAGGGGAAAAAATTGTTTTCTTTCTCTCTCTCTCTTTTCAAATTTTTTTTTAAATTAAAAAATTTGAGGGGAGGTATAGCTCAGTGGTAGAGTGCATGATGCTTAGCGTTCACCAGGTCATGGGTTCAATCCCCAGTACCTCCATTAAACAAACAAACAAACAAACAAACCTGATTTACCCCTACACACACCAAAAAATTCTTATTTTTAATTTTTGTTGGTACTCAAGATTGCTCCTGAGAAGTTTCTCTGAAACTGTCATTCACACCAGGTCTTCCTGAGGAAGGTAACTGGGCTCTCTCTGCAGTGAACCTGATTTTAGAACAGCCTAAATCTCATTTAAGGATGCAGTGGAAGGTCCTGAAATGTCCCTGGGTTGGGACGTTTCTGAGATCAACAGGAGGGCGAAGTGGCTTTTTAACAGATGTCCCCTTTCATGGAGGGAGGGATGAGATTTTATTTGCCACGGTCCCCTGTGGCACCAGCAGTCTGGTAAAGGATTATTTAGCACAGAGGATGAGAGCCTAGTTCTGTGTGATAGGACAGCATTTCACTCACAGTAAGTCCCCAGCAAATGTTTACTGATTGCCTTCTAGCATGGAAGGGGCAGTTTTCTACTAGGCTGTGGTTTTACTTATGAAGAGCCCTCTCTTTAAAATATCAGTGATTGATTAGTGCTCTTTCTAAAGGGCTTGTAGTACAGGCTTGTTGCCGTGAACCAAACATCTTGGAGAAACACGAAGAAACTTCGAAAGCAAACCACCCCTTCGCACCCTCCACCTCTCCTCCCCAAGCCCCAGTGTTAATTGTTGCCTTATATTCATCTACACTTGGAAGAGCCTTGTTTTCATGAGAATTGTTAAAAATTACATACTTATTTTGAAACGTGTAGAAATTTAAAAACAGACATTAGGATGTCTAATGAACTCGTGTGCCCATCCCCCAGCCTCAACATTTATCAACACTTTGCCGATCTTGGGTTCGCAGTTTATAGATTTTCTGTTGGCTAAAGACATAAGCTAGTGTTTTTGTTTCATTTTCATGAGAAGCCGTGCTAGCACGTCACTGAGCTAGCCTCATGATGGACTCTGAAGCTTGGGTCTCCCAACCTCTGGGCAGGCTTGGTTTCGGTGGGTGCGCCTGGGAACACTGGAGTTCAGAAGTATTTCAGACGCTTCCAGGCTCTGGCAACTCACTAGTCAATCCTTTGAAATCCCTCATTTGCTCTGAAAAATCACTCTGCATATCAGAAACGTTGGCAAAACCTTTTAAACACTTGAAAAAACAAACTTCTAGCTTTTCCTGCTCCCCGCCCCACCGCCAGGAAATCTTTGCTTTCTAGATTATAGGTAAAGAGTATGAGCAAAATTTACTTTTTCAAAGGCTGCCCTGTTTTGAATTCTTTCCAAATTACCTACCCCAGGGCATTTCTTGCGGGCAGGCCCTGTGAATAGCAAGTGTCCCTAAGCCCCGGTTTTTAAGTTGCTGTTACGGGAAATAACCACCAGGCGGCAGGGTTTGGGCAGGTGTTATTTACACGCCTCAGGCTCTGAATAGCAAGTGTGCCCAAGCACCGGTTTTTAAATTGTTGTTACAGGAAATAGCCACCAGGTGGCAGGCTTTATCCATGCCTAAGATTTGGTTACCGTGGCAACCAGCGCTTTAGCAAAAGTCGCGTTCCTGGGTTGTCAACTGGAGTGGAATGTGCTAGAACGAACACCCAGGGGTCTTCTGTCTCATTCCGTCTTCCCTCTTTTCCCTTCATCCCCCAGACGAACCTCAGGATGCCCATCATCTCAGGTTTCCCGGAGGTGGCGCTGCGGAGAAGCTGCTTGTTGGGGACTTTTTGCTTTAGGAAGCTGCGCTTGCGGGGCGGGTGGCTGGTGACTTGTTGGCTGACCTCCTGTTCCTCTCTCCTCCTGCCCCCAGTGAACGACCTGACGAACGCGGCCCCCTGTGCCGTCAGCTACCTGCTCTTTGACCCCGACGACAAGGTCATGCAGCAGAACCTGGTGTATTACCGGTACCACCAGGACAAGTGGGGGCTCTCGGACGAGCATTTCCAGCCCAGACCAGTACGTGCCAGGGCACCAGGCGTCCGGCCCCTGCCTCCTTCCCCTTCCTCCCACCTCCGGGAGACTGCTCTGCACCTTAGGAGAAGGGTTATTTCCAAAATGAAGGGAGACTCAAATTTTTTCTTTCTGTAGGTTTTTTTTTTTTTTCTCTTTTAACATTTTATTGCTTTATTCTCATTTCTGAATCAGTAAAAACTTTGCAGAAATATTTCACTTAGGAAGTGAGCTTCCTTTACAATCCCATGTATTTCTCTCTCATACTGACATGTAGCTATGCATTGACCATGTGTACAGCATGTATTTGTTTAGTTTTACAAAAACAGGATCGTACTTTACAAGCTGTTTTGCGACTTGCTTTGTCTCAATAATTCATCATGAACGTTTTCCCCAACACACATATACCTGCTTGATCTTTTTTTCTTTTTTCTTTCTTTCCTTTTTTTTTTTTTTTTTTTTGACATCTTCCTTGCAGGCTTGTTTATGGATGGATAAATTTAATTCCCTTGATGGACTAACTCAGCTTTGCATGTGTTGTCAGGGAAATCCATGGATAAGATGTTACTTTTAGAAGATCTTTTCTAATTGATCTTGGCCCTTAACTTGTATTTTCACTGAGATTACTGTGTGCTGTCCCGGTTTTCCTTACATAGTCTCCCCTCAAGTTCCTGCCCGGCCGACACGCAGGCACAAACACACACACACACACGCTTTCTCTTTTATTCACTCGGAGTTGGCCACTCTTTTTTTCAAATTTAGGTATAATTCATATACAGTAAAATTCATGCTTTCCAAATGCACGATTCAATGATTTCCATATATTCACCATGCTGGGCGGCCATTTCTACTATTTAATTTTAAACCTTTTCATCACCCCCCCCCCCAAAGAAATCCCATACCCTGCTTCCCCTGCCCCAGTTCTCCCATTAAAAGGCCGGTCATATACTGTTCTCTGTGTCTGGACAGGAAGCCGTCCAGTTCTTTAACGTGACTACACTCCAGAAGGAGCTGTATGACTTCGCTAAGGAACACATCATGGATGACGATGAGGTAAGTTTTCATGTTTAGCGCTCGTCCAGCCAAGAGAAAACGTTACTCACATCTTTGCTAAAATCACTTGGAAGGCCGAGGCGTCCCGGAAATAAGAAACAGAAAGGGACCTGGAGAAACACAGTTCCTGTGGGCGTTTTAACCAAAGTCAGAGCGCTGGCCTGGGGGCCGAGGTGGGTGTGGCTTTCTAGGAAACCCAGGTGAAGCACCGCGTTTCCTGACAGAGGAGGAGGCTGCTTCTGGGGGCCCATCCCTCCCAGCCAGCCGTCAGCTCCTAACCTGATAAAAATGCAGTGAGTTTGCAGCCACTCAGCCCAGCAAAGACCCTGGGAAACCCACATCCCAATTTTTCTGTTAGATCTTTCCTTTCCTTTCCTTTTCGTAAATTAGGCATTTTATCCTTCCCTGGGATTCTCTCTCTCTGGGATTGCTTGAAGTTCCTGATACAGCCTCACTCAGCTGACTCCTTTTGTGGCAGAGACTCAGCTGGGTGGGGGCAGTCACTCTGTGGTGGGGTAGCCTCGTCACAGAAAAGCCATCGTTAGGGGTAGCGTATAGAGAGATACATCTGGAACAAACTGGAAAGTGCTTTGTGAGACAGTTGGGGACTTGCCAGCCACTGGAGCTGGAAGAGAGCTGTGAGCTTGCTCTGGTCTGACCCCTCACTCCATAGATGGGAGCGTGGGGGACAGGAAAGTTCTGAGAGCTGCTGGGCCAGACCCAGGGGCCCTGAGCCTCCACGCCTGCTCTTTGCACTGCTCCAGTTTTCAGGGAAACACTTCTTGGTAAGATGGATCGTGGAATTTGTTCTCTGCGCACAAATTTGCCTGGGAGGGACTCACCACAAGCACACATTTAACTCCCCTGAGCCTCAGTCCTTTGTCTACAAAATGGGATTAGTAACGTTGACCACACAGGGTTGGGAGCATGAAATAACACGTTGCACGTGAGAGTGCTTCTAAACCAGGAGGTGACACCTGTGCGGTGTGTCTTCGGTAGGGTTTTCTTGAAGCAGAGCCTGAGAGAAGATCGCAAGGATGCTGAAAAGAAGGAAACGCTGGCCAGTTGCAAATGAGGTTGGCTGCTGCAGTTTCAAAAAGTGGAAAAAAGCGTATTTAGGAAAAGGGGGCAGGGAGAGTCCCTGATTATCTAGCAGGCAGCTACTATTGATATTCTGGTATCTACACCTCCAGCTTTTTTCCTGCACATTTCCGGTATATACTCACCACACACTTGAATGCAATTATATATCATGGCTTTTCCACTTACCAGTGTAGTGTGAGCAGTTTTCCTTGTTATATTTTTCTAGAATAGCTTTATTGAGATACAATTCACATATCATAAAATTCTCCTTTCTTAAGTGTACAATGGAGTGGGTTTTAGTATATTCATAAAGTTGTGCCTCCATCACTGCTGTCAAACTTCAGAACATTTTCATCAGTAAAAGAAAGCCCAGACCTATTGGCAGTCACTTCCTGTTCCTTCCCCTGTGCCCATCCCAACCCCGCCCCCAGCTCCCGGCAAGCACCAACCTGCTTTTTGTCTCTATGGATTTGTCTGTTCCGGACGTTTCATATGAATGAAGTCAACAGTATCTGGTCTTTGTGATGAGCTGCTTTCACTGGGCATAATGTTTTCCAGGTTTAGCTGTGTTATAACATGCATTGTGTTGCATGTAAAAATTCCTTTTTAAAAAAATTTTTAAATGGAGGTACTGGGGATTGAACCCAAGACCTCGTGCATGCTAAGCACATGCTCCACCACTGAGCTATACCCGCTGCCCCCTAGAAAGTTCTTTTTATTGCTGAATAATACTCTACTGTATGGATATACCACATGTTTATTCCTTGGTTGATGGACATTTGGGTTGTTTCCACTTTTTGGCTACTTTGAATAATGATTTGTACAAATTTTTGTTTGGGCAAAAGTTTTCAATTCTCTTACACTCAAGAGTGGAATTACTGGGTCATATGGTAACTCTAAGTTTAACTTGTTGAGGAACTGCCAGGCCATCTTCCAAAGTGGCTGAACCATTTCACATTCCCCCCAGCAATGTCTGAGAGCTTCTAATTGGCTACGTCTTCATCATCACTTACCGTGTCAGTCTTTCATTATAGCCATCCTAGTGGGCGTGAAGTGGTTCCTCATAGTGGTTTTGACTTGCATTTGCCTGTTGACTAGTAATGCTGAGTTTATTCATATGCTTATTAGCCATGTATGTATCTTCTTTGGAGAAATGTTGAGTCTCTTCAAATCCTTTGCCCGTTTTTTAATCAGGTTCTTGTCTTTTTATTGTTGAATTGTAAGAGTTCTTTATATATTCTGGTTAGAAGCCCCCTGTCAAATATATTACAAACATTTCCTTACAATCTGTGGGTTGTCTTTTTATTTTCTTAATGATATTTTAAAGCACAAAAGTTTTAAATTTTAATGGAATCCAGCTTATCTATTTTTTCTTTTGTTGCCTGTGTTTTTGGTGTCAGACCTAAAAAACTACTAGCTAATCCAAGATCACTAAAATTTACTATGTTTTTTCCCTAAGATTTTTATAGTTTTAACACTTGCATTTAGATCTACACTCTGTTTTTTCTTAATTTCATATATGATGTGAGGTAGGGTTTTACTCTTTTGTATGTTCATGTAGATTTGTCCCAGCACCATTTGTTGAAAAGACTTTCTTTCCCCATTGAATTGTCTGGTCACCCTTGTAGGAAGTCAGTTGACCTTAAATGTGACGGTTTATTTCTAGACTCTCAAGTCCATCCCATTGATCTAGATTTCTGTCCTTGTGCTGGTACTGCACCGTCTTGAGTACTGAACTTTGAACTACATTGTGAAATTGGGAAATGTAAGCCTTCCAACTTCGTTCTTCTGTTTCTAGATTGTTTTCACTCTTCTGGGCCCCTTGCATTTCCGTATGAAATATAAGAGCAGCTTGCCAATTTCTGCAAAAGGCAGCTGGGATTTCTGATAAGAATTATGCTGACTCCGAAGATTTCTTTGGGTAGTATTGACATCTTAACAGTATTAAATATTCTGATCCATGCGTGTGGGATGTCTTTCTACTTATTGAGGTCTTCTTTAACTTCTTTCAATAAGATTTTCTCATTCCGTTATTCTTGGTGCTATTGCAAATGGAACGGTTTTTCTTATTTTCATTTTCTAGTTGTTCATTGCTGGCGTATAGAAATACGGTTGGCTTTTGTATATTGATATTGTGATCCTGCAAACTTAATTGAACCTGTTTATCCGTTCTAATTTTTCTGTGTGTATGTGGATTCCTGACGAGTTTCTGTATACAAGATCATGTTATCTATGAGTATACATAACTTTGTGTCTTCTTTCCAAGTCTGAATGTCTTTTATGTATTTTTCTGGCTAATTGCCCTGGCTAAAACGTCTAGTATGATGTTGAATACAAAGAGAGAATGGAAATCCTTGTCCTGTTCCCAGTCTTTTTTTTTTAAACTTTTTTTAGGGGGGAGGGTAATTAGTTTTGTTTGTTTATCTACCTATCTACCTATCTATCTACCTATCTATCTATCTATCTATCTATCTATCTATCTATCTATCTAATGGAAGTACTGGGGAATGAACCCAGGACCTTATGCATGCTAAGCATGCTCTCTACCACTGAGCTATACCCTCCCACCTTGTTCCCAATCTTAGAAGGAAAACATTCTGTTTCAGCACTAAGTATATTCTTAGCTGTAGGTTTTCTTGTAGGTGCCTATCAGGTTGAGGAAGTTCCTCTTCTGTTCCTAGTTTGTCACATGTTTTTATCATGAAGTGGTGCTGAATTTCGTCAGATGCTTTTTCTGCATCTATTGAGGTGATCATGTGGTTTTTGTTAGCCTTGTTAGTTAATGCTCATTATAAAGTTGACTTTTTAATGACTAATATTCCACAGCATGCATTTTCAAGATAAAGCTCTTTTTCTAGCATTTAGGGTGCTTCCAACTTTTTGCTTTTATAACTATCGCAGCAGTAACTAAGTCTGTTACCTCTTCACTGATCATTTCCTTTGGATAAATTCTCAGAGATGGAATTCCTGGCAATGACTGCTTTGAAGGCTTTTAACATACAAGAACAAGATATTTAGAAAACAAATCACAAATATTAGAATAAGATGAGACTATGAGATTTAGTGAAGCTCTCTCATGTCACAGATGAGGAAACAAACTCAGAAAGGTAGAGTGACTTGCTCAAAGTCACACGGCTGGTTAGTAACCACCTAATGAATAGATCAGGCTTATTCCAGGCTTTAAAACTGCTAGGATTCTTACAGGAAACAAATCATATCCATTGAAGGGGGAGCAGGGAGGGGCACATTAGGGGTATGGGATTAACGGATACAAACTACTATGTATAAAATAGAGAAGCAACAAGGATATGTTGTGTGGCACAGGGAATTACAGCCATTACTTATAATAACTTAATTAAATATAAACGGTAAAAATACTGAATCACTATGCTGTATACCTGGAATTAATATAATATTGTAAACCAACTATACTTCAATTCAAAAATTAAAATTAAAAAACAAAAGGGAAAAAATAAAATGACCAGGATTCTTGGACTTGGTACTCTCAAGATAATAGGGCTCCACGGAAAATCCAAGAGTAGTTGGTTATTAAACTGAGGCTTTAGAATTGTGAAAGAATGTCTAAAGAATGAGCTGTGTTTTAATTATATATCAAATGATGGCAAATGATAATATGAAATAAACTATACCCAAGACAACAGAATTCTTAGTTAATCTTTAAAATTTCCAAAGGACAAAATGCTACTTTGAAGCAAAGCCTCAGTACAGTTTAGCCCCTGATACTTGTGGTCCCCTCCCTTTTGTCTTCCTGGGGTTGAAATGTGTGTAAGAACGCCTGAGAGTCTGTACACCGGTGAAGCATTTTGCAGAGGCCCTATTTGTTTTAGAAAATTTGCAAAGCAAGCTGAAATAGATGCTTCACATTTCGGGTTCTGATCATTGTTTGCTTTGGGAAAGTTTAAATTTCTTAGATTATAATTTGCTGGAGTGATTTATTCAGGGCATGCTCCCCGGGAAGAAGGGAAGTGAGGGGTGGGGGAAGGAGCCAGGTAGACATGTGGTTTCAGCGGCAGCCAGGTTAGCCGGATCCCGTGGGGGAGCGCTGGAGTGTGAATTGTGCCACCAGGCTCTCCCTGTCTTCTGCCGACCGTCCTATCAGTCTCCTGTTGGTTGCTGGCAGCAGCAGCCCCCTGGTGGGGCCACTCCCTGAGGCCAAGTTCAATCATGCAAAGAAAAGGCAGCTTTCAGCCACGAGACTCCCCCCCCCCCACCGCCCGCACCTGGGGGATGGGTGTCTGGAGAGCAGATCTGAGCGAGGTACCAACGGCCTCCGCCCCACGGGCCTTCTAGGGCCATGTGTTTCTTTCATGTCTGTGGCCGTGGACACTTGCTAGTGAGCTAGCAGCAAACAGGACCATCGTCCCCGGGTCCCAGCAGCCACACGGCAGGAAACAGTAACTCTGGGAACAGACGTCACGGCCACACACGACATCCCTCTGCCACATGGTGTTTTCCTTTCTGGGCCCAGAAAGCAACTGAAGAACTTTGGGCTTTCAAGCAGTCGTCTTCCACTCCCATACCTTGAGTGCCTCATCTCAGGCGTGATGTGGTAGAGGTATTTGATGAAAATAATACGATCCATTTTGTGTTTCATGTACTGGATCGATTTTTTAAACTATTTTCAGATGCTGAGCGATTTTATGAATCTCTCTGTATTCAGATATCAAAAGGAGCAGAGAAGCTCTTGGCCAGGGATGGACGCCTCTGTGAGGGAGGCCAGGCTTTGGCAGAGGGTGGTCACCATCGGAGGGGCTTGGCTTCCTTGGTGGCTCACTCATTCCCTGCAGTCAAGGGAAGCTGTGTCATCAGCTGGTGGCTCAGATGTATCGGGGGAGAGACATCATCGCAGAGAAGATCAGAGAGCACGCTGGGCTGTTCCAGGTAGAGGCTTAAGGCTGGTTGCAGAAGGAGGGAGCTGCTGGGCTCCTGTGCCGACAGTGGGCAAGTGGGTCCCTGTCCCCCAGCGTCTCTCGTTTGAGTGGAGTGGCTGCTTCATTGACACCAGCCGTGTGCACAAGTACATGCTGTCATTCACTTCCGGCAGGTTGACTGAGACCTGTGTGTGCCAGGCTCTGGGGAAAAACCGGAACCCAGGTCCTGGTCCTGGAAAAGCTCATGGTCTGGTGATGAAGGCAGAAAGGGAACAGACAGAAAGCCTTCCTGTGGCGTCACTGCTGATGGGAGGGGGTGTAGGGACAAGGGAGGGGTGCGCAGAGGAAGGGGCACTAAACAGGGTCTTTCAGAGGGTGCTGGACTGCCCCTGTCACCCGGGCCATCTGTGGGGGTCTCGGAGCACTGGACTCCAAGTTCACATGGAAGGGAAGCCAGGCCCCTCCCAGAAGTCAGATCCTGTTGGCCCGAGGGGCGGGGGAAAGGCTGCTCCAGCCCCCAGGTGCAGGCAGTACATTCCTGGAAACAGTCTCTGCTCATCAGCCTTTTAAGGTCAGGGAGCCCACTTAACCGCGGTGCCTCGTTGTCTCTTACAGGGAGAGGTTGTGGAGTACCTGGATGACCTCTTGGAGCTGGAGGAGCCCAGCTAATGCCCCGCAGCCAGAGACACCTCCCTTCCACGTTCAGGAAACACAGACTCTTCCCTTTCCCCGCAGCCCAAGTTGTTGATACCTCAGAGCCTTCTCTCTGCTCTGCGGAGTGAAAGCGAAGCTCCGTCTCTCGCTCCGTCTGACGAGGGGTGAGCCTGCGTCCCCGAGTCCCCCCCGCCTCCCAGCCGCACACTCGCTTTCTCCATGTTCATACCTGCCTTTCTCACCACTTTGGTCAGAAGGACAGCTTTTCATGGTTGGGGGTTTGTTCGTTTGTTTCCAGAAAATCAGTATATTTTAAATAAGAAAAATTTCTCTCCAAGATGGTAATTATAAAAGCCTCCTCAAGCCTTTCTGCTTTTCCAGACTTTGGTATCCTTTCTCCCCACCCCTGACCCAGCAAGGACGGTGAGGACAGAGGCTAAATAAAACGTCTGCACGTGGTCTGCCCTGCACCCTCTGTGGCGCCCGTTGGAAAAGAAGTTGGGTGGGCAGTGTGGAGGACAGAAGGGTGGCTTTCGCCAGACCCTTTGGCATCTCCGAGCCCCACAGTAGTCGGTCAGTCCCGTTTGAGGACAGCGTCGGCCGTAAGTGAGGGCAGGTGGCTCAGCCCCTTGGGCCCGTGTAAGGCCGTTCTACTCCGAGTGAGGCAGGAGCCGTGAAGCAGACCCGAACCTCAGCTGACTTACATTTTACAAGGATCAGACCGGCTGCCAGCTCGCGAGAAGCCTGCCAGTGAGCAAGCATAGAAACAGGAAGACCGGTGAGGGGACGGCTGCAAACTTCCAGGCAAGAGGGATGCGGCTGCGGACTCCGCAGGGGAGGTGCGGAGAAGGAAGGGGTCGGATCGCGGATTTATTTTGCAAGCAGGGCCGATGGGGTTTGCTGAGAGATTGGATGTAGAGTGTAAGAGAAAAGAGACAGGCTGATGGCGACCTCGAGGTTTTGGGAAGGGTGGAGTTGCCGTTTACTGAAGTGGGGAGGATGGGTGGGTGGGTGCAGGCTGCAAGTGAAACTGGAGTTCTCTCAGGTTGTTAGCAGAGCCTGAGTCAGGGGTCCAAATGCATGTGGTTTTTTGTGGGGGTTCCTGTCAGAGAATCTCGTGACAGCCTTCATCAGTCAGGTATTGGCTGCAGGAGGTCCTTTCGGGGGCAGGGTGTACCTTTGAAGGCAGAGAGCTTGGTCAGGAGGGCAGTTCTCTGGAAAGGTGACTGCGGGTTCCTGGCAGCCAACAGGCAGGGTGAGAGGTGGGGGTGACTGGCCCTGAAGGGGTCCAGGAGGAGAGCCACAGCTCCCCCTACTAAATGTAAGTGGTCTTTAGAGCCACGAGGCTGGATGGAGTCCTCAGGTGGTTTGTGTATATTGAGAAGCAAAAAAAAAGGAGGAGGGTGTTACCAAGGACAGAGCCCTGGGACCCCCTGGGAAATGAGAAACACACCAAAGAGACAGAAGGAGCCACCTTTGAGGTTGGAGAAAACCAGGAGGGAGTGATGCTCTGAAGTCTGGGCTTTCTTTATTCAACCCTATTCCCTGCCACTCAGTCTGGCTGGGACCCTCCTGAGACGACTGCAGGAGACAGGGTTTTTCCCACCGCAGCTTGGAGAGGAATACAAGGAGGTAGACTTCGGGGTCTTTAGTGTAATGGTGACTCCCTAAGGGTGGAAAACTCAGGTGGTGTTGCTTTTCAAAGCTTCCTTTATCCCATCTCACTGTTCTAACCTCTGGGGACTCAGATGTCCCCTGCTTCTCCTCCTGCACTGTGCTACTCCCTTCATTCCCTTTCTCCTGCGAGCATATCCTCTTTTCCCTGCACAAAATTCCTCATGTCAGGCTTTCCCTTGAGGAACCCAGCTCAAGACCATCACCCACTCCCCAGGCTTTGGCTGAATTTGCCATGCCAGCGGTCTGCACGGGTCATTGGATGATGGACGGCTGCCTTTGTGTGTGTCTGTAGCAGCCCTCCCACCCAGCCATGAGTCAGACCCTAGATGGCTGCCGCCCATGGGATGCTGGGTTCTCCCTGCATCCCTCGCCCCACCCTCTCCTCCACCAGAGAACCTTCCTTTTGAAGTCAGTGGGGGAGTGGGTCACAGGCCAGGACTCTCTCCACTTCTCTGTGCCCTGCAGAACTTCCCTTTGGTCCTCTCCCTTGGAGCCTAGGGTGAGTGGCGTGTGGGTGACGATGGCCCGCACAGGGCTGCGTGGTGGTGAGCAGGGGTTCCCAACCGCTCTCTGAAGTTGGCCTCTTTCAACTGGGGATTAAAAAGTGCCTCCACCCCCCTCCTAGCAATGTCCCCGGGGGAGAAACCCTGGGGACAGTACGATCAACATTGTCAGCCCTTTGCTTGGATTGAAGGCTGTGGAATCCAGTTACTAAGTTTTTATTTCAAAGAAAACCAAACCCATCTTAAAAAAAAAAAAAAAAAGATGGGTTGATTCCTCCAAACCTACCATGAAACCCCAGCGTGCAGGCTGCACCCGGTGACCCCAACCCAGTGCCTCCCTGAGCGTGTTTCTTGGAAGAGCCTAGAAGAGTCCTGGGTGGAGACCTTATGGGCTCAGCATGTGTCTGGCCTGTCTTTTGAGAACACAGGCGCCTCTGTAAGCTTTTGGGGGTCTCCAAGCCCAGCCTGAGATCCCTCGTTTGCCCTGTGACCCACCTGCACGTAGCCCAGCAGTTACTGGCAGGTCCCTCTGGCTGGTCCCTGAGCCTGGGAGGCTGCCTGCCGTGGGGCAAGGAGCTGGGTGCAGCCCCACTGCCTCTCGGCAGCCCGGGCAGGGGCCCCACCGGAGAGGGCCTACCTGTACCTGTTAATGCTCAGATTTTACCTTAGCAGCGAAGGGCTGAGGGAAGGTTTGTGTGTACATACGGGTTTAAAAGCAACTAATTGAAATGTTGCGGATACCAATGTTTTCCACACTGATCTCTCTTTGAGTCTGAGACTAACTCCTGCCCCTGGGATCCAGGCGAACCCCTTGGCTCCGTTGTCCACAAAGGCTGCCTTAGGAAACGTGGCTTTTAGGAGTTCCTACTAAAGGGAATTTGAAGAGCACAAAAATGTGATTGAAGCAAAACTCAGTGGCAAACAGAAAATGATTTGTTAGATTGTCACTGGGAAAGGGTTTATTATGACGGCGGTTGGAATAAACAGCAGCCGGTTTCTGCCAACATTTATGGAAATACCTTTTTTTAAGTTTTCAACGTGAGCTGCACACCGGAGCTCCTTCAGTTTAGGGGAAAAAAAATTTCAATACTTAAACTGTGGGGAGAAGGTGGATGGGAGCCAGCGAAAACATTCTCGTTTAATAGTGTTTGCACACGCACAGCAGCAACATTTGTAGCAAGCCTCCGAGAAAAACCCACCACTAATCCTTCATCGCAGCTGTCTCAGCTGTTGATCGTCTGCCATCCCCCAAACAGCGACTTCTTTTTTCTGGGGACTCCAGTCTTGAATGACCCAGTGTGGAGGGTTTAAACTGTATACAAGGGCGGGGGATGGGAAGGGAAGGGTCCTTAAAGACGCCTCAGGCAGAGGTTTTGTGCGTTGGACTTCCTGTGCCCGCAGCCCGGGCAGGGCTCTTCCGCGCCCCATCCCCGTAGCACCTCCCTGGGAGGGAGGACACCAGGACAGCCCAGCTTTGCCCTCCCTGACCCACTCCTACCCTGGGAATAAGGGTCTTGGGGGCTGTGGTCTGTTCCGGACCAGAATCTTCTCCACGCCCCAGTCCTATGCCCCCACCCCTCTCCCAGTATCTGGCTTTGGTGGCTTGTTGAATGAATGAGTGAGCTAAGATAATGGTGCCTCATTTTACAAGAAAAGAATGGGAAGAAATGAAGCAATCTGGCCAACAGGTTCAAGATGTGCCGCTTTCGGGTGGTGGTCGGTGGGCCAAATGACAAACGTCATTGCCCTGGTCCTTCCCACCTCCCCTCCTTGGGTCGGGACAGTGGGTGACAGCCTTACTCTGGGAAATTACAACTTGGAAAACTGTTGAAAACAAAATTTAAAAAAAAATCATGTTAAATGTTTTCTTTTGTTTCTCCTTTACTGTTTTCTCTGTCCGCTGAGTGGGACTGTCTTAAATTAACCACACCGCCATTCGAGGACGTGTGTTGTAATGAGCTGTTTTCTCAGGTCAGTG